>NC_133121.1:69680864-69995296 GCF_033568475.1 Henckelia pumila
TTACTTCATTCTATTGGCAGATCTCAAAAATTGGTTCTCTAAGAATCGCAATCTGTTCATCCAAAAGACTCAAAGACTTGATGCGGATTTTTAAGAACAGATTTGTCTATGTCTGCCGTCGCACAAGGTTCTCCAACTTAGCCACATGATCCTCAAAATTCCCTATACACTCTTCTTGATTTGTGCAGTTGAATTGTGGAGGGTATTGGTGACTCCAACCGTGCAGTGAAGGATCACAATGTCAATGGTAGTCAAAATCTATCATATCATTTAACAAGTGCATCGCACTATCGTAATCTCTATTGAACAAGTGACTCCCAGTGGCCAAAGCTCCATAATCTACCCCATGTCTTGTTAGCTCGCCCAAACCACCGTAAAAAAATTTGAACTAGAGTGTAGTTTTAAAAATCATGGTATCGAAATCTGTTCGCCAAATCATTGAATCTCCCTCAAGCATCATTGAAAGGCTCCGAGTATTGTTGGCCAAACCTTGTGAACACCTGTCGATGATCCATCTCCAAGTACCTCACAAGTAAGAAACAACAATATTAATAATAAATAATAAATAACTAAATCGATGTGATATGAATCTACTTCAAAGCGAACCAGATCAAGTAATAGTAATGTGGACTGAGAGTCCAAGTATCGATCCCACAGGGACTGCAATCAATTCTCAAGAATTAATTATTTAGCTTAATCTAGACAAAATCATAGAAACCAACTTGATTTTAATAAAATAAGAATTTAAAATAAAAACTGCTTAAGAAATAAGAATTAAAATAGTTGAAAAGAAAATTTAATTAAAACGAGACAACCAAGACATACGTAGGTACCGAAAAAATCATGTAACATGTAGCCGATTCAGGACTCAAATTTAATCTTAGATTACGGGAATTCTCCTAACTTGTTCAAAGGTAAATTTCTAGAACAATCAAAACTACTCAAATATTAACAGAATTCTATTTCTAGACGGTTTTACAATATGTTTATTATCAAAGTGATCGAAATCAATATCTCCTCTGTCGACTTGGAATCGATTAACATGCAAGCAAAGAGTTGATCAGGCTATTCACAAGACAAATATAAATCTGATAATCAATAAAACAAAATCAATGTGAAAAATTCCAAACAAACATCCAAGTTTTCTACATGAATTTGTTCGGCCCAATCACGCCGTCTTTGTTAACTACTCAACAATTAATATTATAATTCAATAAATAAAAATAAAGAAGAACAGAAGAAGCAAAAAGTGTAGAAATCTTTTCCCAAGCTTTGAAGCCGCCTCCCTTATGTTGTCTGCGTTCGGAACCCTTAATCTGATGAATAGATTCATATTTATATGCCCATGGGTCTTCAAAAGATAGTATCCTTCCCGAGCAAGAGTTTCCAAAAATATAAATTATGTACGCTCCGCTCGCTCAAGCGAACAACTTTTTTCTCCGAAGGTATTTTGGCCCGTCTTGCTCGCTCGAGCGAGCTCAATTTTCTGCTACACGCAATGATTTTGAAAAATTCATATCTTGAGTTCTATTCGTCGGATCGATTTGAAATTTGGACAGTAGCTTAAAAACATCTTGAACTTTATTTTGTAGGGTGTAGATTGGATTTGAATCTTTCTAAAATAAAATATGATTTTTGAATCATGGCTGCTCCGTAATTCATTCTTCATAAATCCATTTTCCTACAAAATTAACCTGGAGAGTGAAATGCACATATAAGCAATAAATCATATAAAAACACACATAAAACAATATGAGTGCACACAAAATAGACATAAAAATATCTTAAAATAATGCATACAAAATGCACTCATCACTCGACCAACGGGTCATTCCGTCTCAAATGTTTTCATGGAACATCCTAGGTTCACGTCCAGTTAGGAATGAGTGGTTGGGTCCAGTGGTTTGATTCCCCGAGCCTACAGCTCATGTCCAAGGTTCCAATCTGATTGGATTTCTTATTCTTTACCCAGATATGATACTCGTTCATTACATTGCATGCATCATATATGTATGTTTACCCGTACTAGCGTACTGAGCATTTTATGCTCACGTACAATTGTTTTATGTTGTCTTGACACCCTATTCGACGGGAAAGTTGTAGGTAGATCTTCTAGAGATCTGGAGTTTGGGTGGGATCAAGGCAGGATTGCGGGATCAACCACTAGATTTTACCATGACGGTATTAAGTTAATTGAGTTTTTGTAGTTTATCTCTGATTAGGATTATTTATTGATTAATTGCATGCTTAATTTTTTGATTAGTAGTTGATCATGGTTCGGGTCACTACATTTATTGTATCAGAGCAAGAAATAAGATTCTTTGGGACTTAGATGACATTTGGGTTATACTTGTAGATTACAATTCGGATTAAATGACAATAGTATTATCAGAAATTGGAATAGCAAGATACCTAGGATTTTCCAAGATTTTCATTGCCAAGGTTGGAATTAGAGTTTCGCCTTATGTGGATTCCAACAAGATGGAGTTGGAAGGGAAGATCCAGTTATGAACTCCAGGAACTTCTCAAGGTTGAATGGAATGTTTGACATATAGTAATCCATTCAGCTTTGACCAAGGAATCCAACCTGAACATTCTCCTCAAGTAGTTGGAGAGATTGTCAGAAGATCCTGCAAAGAGAATGCTTCATGAAGCTTTGGGCATCTCTAGTAGGATATAATATTTTATATTTTGCGAGGAGGAATTCTGGTGAGATGCTTGTATCAATGCTTTCGTGTGTGGCAGACTGGAAACCTCATGTTCAAGATCAAAATACCGAATGAAAGATTTCCGCATAAAGTCAGACTGTAAGATTTCTATTGTATTGGGTTTTAAATACTGTATTAAGATTTTGTTGTAAACAATATTTCAGTTGTAAGCATTTAAATCAGATGTATTAAAGATTTCCATTTATGCTCACGTACAATTGTTTTATGTTGTCTTGACACCCTATTCGACGGGGAAGTTGTAGGTAGATCTTCTAGAGATCTGGAGTTTGGGTGGGATCAAGGCAGGATTGCGGGATTAACCACTAGATTTTACCATGACGGTATTAAGTTATTTGAGTTTTTGTAGTTTATCTCTGATTAGGATTATTTATTAATTAATTGCATGCTTAATTTTCTGATTAGTAGGTGATCATGGTTCGGGTCACTACATTTATTGTATCAGAGCATGCAATAAGATTCTTTGGGACTTAGATTTGACATGTGGGTTATACTTGTAGATTACAACTCGGATTAAATGACAATAGTATTATCAGAAATTGGAATAGCAAGATACCTAGGATTTTCCAAGATCGTCATTGCCAAGGTTGGAATTAGAGTTTCGCCTTATGTGGATTCCAGCAAGATGGAGCTGGAAGGGAAGATCCAGTTATGAACTCCAGGAACTTCTCAAGGTTGAATGGAATATGTGACATGTAGTAATCCATTCAGCTTTGACCAAGGAATCCAACCTGAAGATTCTCCTCAAGTAGTTGGAGAGATTGTCAGAAGATCCTGCAAAGAGAATGCTTCATGAAGCTTTGGGCGTCTCTAGTAGGATATAATATTTTATATCTTGCGAGGAGGAATTCTGGTGAGATGCTTGTATCAATGCTTTCGTGTGTGGCAGACGGGAAACCTCATGTTCAAGATCAAAATACCGAATGAAAGATTTCCGCATAAAGTCAGACTGTAAAATTTCTATTGTATTGGGTTTTAAATACTGTATTAAGATTTTGTTGTAAACAATATTTCAGTTGTAAGCATTTAAATCAGATGTATTAAAGATTTCAGATATTTTATGTACCGATTATCGTTGTATTTTACATCTTTTTAATATAATATTTTGCATAAGTTGTTTATTATATGGGATTGTAATAAAGATTGTATAGAACCTGGGTTATTGGTTCAAGTATTGTAATTGTAATCTTTGTGATTATCTTGACTAAATTAAATAAAATATCAGAGATGTGTTCAAACATGTGTATAATTAGAATTTAATTATGCATGTTTTCAGTTACATAGTTGTAGATGTATTTCCTATAATATTCTTTCGAGACTTAGTGTTTGCCTAGGATGATGTGTTTTTATCAGGGGCACAGTGATGAGCTATACCAAGTGCTGTGGACTGTGTGGATATATTACTAGATGGAGAGGAAGTGCGACCCCATTCTTGTATTACTCCGGGAGCCTTTCGTGCTTCAGAGGGTGTCTGAGAGCTTTTCTTGCTTCAGATGGTTATACAAGGAAATTAGTTATCGTATGAGTTCTTAAGAGATATAGATGTTGAATTTCTGCAGTAAGAATTAGTCTTGAAAAGAATTTTCCATGACGAGGGATCATTCTAAGCAGATAGTTTTTGTTTTCGATATTGTGATATTCCTAGACAGATAGATCTAGAAGTTGGAAGGATTTCTACTAGTGGTTGTCAAAGTATAATCTGACTTTGTTAGATATGCAGTGTGACATTCCTTTGGAACAAGGAAAATACCGGATATCGGATTAGGGAATAATCTGGTTTGGTCTTTGTTTGTTTTGGTATCCATCTTTTATAGACATAGCAGTTGTAGTAAGTCCTGATTGGTACAAGATTGGTGCCAATAACTACTCTTAACTATCGTCTGACTCTATCAGAAATAAGAATGTTGAGTTCAGTGCGAACTTTGTAATTCCAAGTATTAGGAATTAGCAAACTTGTGGCAACGAGATCAAAGTTGTTGATCGAGCCATGTAAGTTATCAATGATCATTGGATTATTGTTTGACACCGTCAGAGATAAGAATAATGAAACTCGTGGGATTTTTGTTATTCAAGTATTTTGGGTTCAGATAGTTCTGGTTGAACAAACCATAGAGATAATGGTTGTTGATCAACAGTATGAGATTCTGATGAATTGAGAATTTGTGAATAATAGACTTAACTGATTGAACCTTTTGGGCCAAGTATGAGCTATGATGGATCAAGGATAATGGATGTGATTGCTAAGACTAATCAGTATTTATTGAAATATATTCAGAATTTCTTAGTGTTTAGGAATTTCCAGGAATATGTTAGTTCATCTTTGGGATTTTTTGAGAAAGAAAGATAAGATGTAACAGTTGTGATTTTTGGAACGTGGTAAACCATATTTTTTGAATTATCTATAGTAGATACGGATGTTGTAACCCAGTAATGGAGGAGGTTATTGTTCTTTTGTATAAAGGACGATATGAATGGTTCATTGCTTGGTGATTAGAAACTGAACTGAGAAATTGTTAATAGTTGGGAAAAACTATTAGGATAAGTACAGTACTCTGGTATTCAGTCGTCAGAAACGTTTCTGCAGTATTTCTGGATTTTCATCGTAATAATTTGATCTAGCAAGTGTTTGAATTTCAAATGGGTAATATCAGGATAGCATCAAGTGTTTAGACGTGGAAAAAGGACAGCAGCTGAGATCTAAAGTTACCAGGTCTGACGGGATTGTTGTAACTGTTTTTCTGGGATGTCTATTGGATGCATTAGGCAATTGATGAACATAGGATTGAATCATGGGTTAGCTAGATTGTTTTGATTTGAGGACTTCCAAGAGAGGGATGAAACAGTTTTGTTAATTAGTAGTGCAAGTCAGAATTCAGCAAGAAATTATTATTATCCATGATTGGATAATCAATATTATTGTTTTGAGCATTATCTCAAGTTATGAGATAGATGTCAATATTTGACACAGATTATTAGTACCAAGAATTTTACTAATCGACTTTTGATTCAAAATAATAAATACTGATATTTCCTAGAAGAGAGCCTGAAGGATTCAGGAGATCAGAAATTGTGGACTAACGACGTTGTCACATGTGTTATGACAAAGTGTTAGTCATTTGTACGAGAATTATTTTGGTATACAAGACTTGAGTAATCGGTTCTAGTTGAAATTTATGAAGCTCTTTGTATATCAGCATGTTTCTTGATATTCGGTATGTCAACAGATTTAGACTGAACATCGACAACCCATAAGTATGTATCATAGTTATCGATTCCTGAGTGGAAATGAGAGTTATCACGGTGGACTTTGTTACTCATTTGCCGGTATTTTTGATGAATTATGATACTATCAGGGTTATGATGTATCGAATCACCAAGGCAGCACATTTATTTCCGTGTAATCGAAACTTCACTTTTGACAGTAATGATTGATTACACATTCAGGAGATTGCGAGTTTTTAGGGCATACCAGTAAGCATTGTCAGTGTTATAAATTCAAACGTGTTTCCATATTCTGGGGGTGTTTTTCAGCATGTCTCAAGAACTATTTTCAATGTGAGTACAACCTATAATTCGGAGATTGATGACTAGTCAAAACGTAATACCTATATTTTTTTAGAATAAGTTATGATCTTACATTATGGACTTTGATCCATCTTGGTAATATCATTTTCTTTGATTGAACTCGCGTACCACAAACATTTATCACAGTAGTAATGGTATGGCACCGTTTGAATAGTTTTACAGGAGTCATGTCATATCCCACTGTTATTTGTAATGCTATAGAAAATGACAAGTAGAAGAACCAGAGTTGGAGCAACATGATGTAGATCGATATAGTTGATCTACAAGAAAAGTATCTCTAAGGTTTATGGTCCATTTGGGATATAGTATCCACGATGGGTTTTATGTATCATTGTTGTGATAGGTTGTGGAAGATGAGTTTTAAATCTTGCAACCATCTAAGGTACAGCTGAATACAGATTCGACATATGTAGAGTCTTATGTGAGCAGAATATCCGAAGATATTGATTAAATCGGTATCGTGTAAAATGATTCAGATGTAATAGAAATAATTACTATTAAAAGTTCATTTCAAAACTTAAGATTTATTTCGAGGATGAAATTATCTTAATTGGGGGAGAATGTAGTAGCCCAACCAATTCTATTTTACAAGATTATTTTATCTAAATCTTGTTAGGATTAATAAAACATAGTTAAAAGTTTTTTATATGATTAAATGGACCAAGAAATCGGACCCAGAACATCCAAAAAGTGGGAAATGAGCTTATATGGGTTTGGACAAGTTCGGACGATCCGAACTGAGATCAAATGGTCCGAAGAGATCGGAGTCAGCGAAGGAGATCGAATGCTACGGGATGATCGGAGCGTCCGAAGAGGGATCGGAGAGTCCGATCTTAATGCCATGCACATGGCAATAGAACTTGAATACGTAGCTGCATGCATGAGATCGGAGCCTCCGAAGTGCAGTTCGGAGCGTCCGATCTAGGCCGATCGGAACGTGGCATGAATGCGTAGATCGGAGACTGTTGTGAAAAATGCTCGCAAGCATACGAGTGTCAAGTTTTAATAAAGTGATGAATCAAGTATCGTTCCCACAAGAAGTAAATTGAAAATATTCAGTACTTGTAATTATTATAGTCTAAAATTTATCTAGAAAATCAAAATTTTAGAAATTTGCAGAAAATAAAATAATCAAATGACTTTTAGTATCACGCACACAACTTTCGGAGATTAATCAATCAGAGAAAAAATGGTTTAGAGGTTTGATTTCACCTAGTTTCAACAACAATCAATCGTAATTAATTTATATTCATGAATTTCAGTCAATTAATAGTCAAGAACACTTAAGTGTATTATTCCCCTCTCCCGAGCAACAAATAATATTTGTCAACTATAATTCAATTCCAATATCCCTATTAAGAATCTACTTGCAGTGATCTATGCAAATCTATGTTCTTTTTAAAGCTCTGTTAAAATTATACACTCTCCCGAGCTATATAAATAATTAACAGTGTTAATTCTATTGGTCCTATTCAAAATATCTTCTCCCGAGTGCCAGATTTCAAATAAATATTACAAATCAATTTATGGCCAGTAAATTGAAAAGACATTTAATTCTAGAAAAACAATTAATCTAGAGGAACTCAATTCAATAAAATCAAAAATTCATGAAAGCGTCTACACCAGGTTTCATCCAACCTCTAGACTCTAAAAATTTAGTTCATAATAAAATTTTGAATAAAACAACTCATATTCAAAAATACAGACATAATCAGAATTAAATAAAAGATAGAAAACAAATCTGTCGATGCGATGCCGTGTCCGATCAATCGATCTCCGTCTTTGTTCTTCAATTAAAGCTCCGACTTCTCCCAGAAATCTTCACGATTAGATCTAATAATTCTCTAAAGTTTGTTATGCATGTGGCGGCGTCATTCTGACTCTACAGATTTCCTTTTATACGTAACAATAAAAGCCCAGTAGAAAGCCCAAAAAATATAAAAGTTTCCTTGCCCGATAAAACTCTAAATTCATAAATCCCGTCGGGGCAGGCGCTCCACATAGCCAAGCGGGTGCGCTTCAAGTTCGCTAATTTATTTTTCCAAGTAAGCGTGATAGCACTACTCTCTTTCTTCTTAAGCGCTAAGTTTTAGCGCTAAATTTTCCTTTAAGCCCAATACAAGAGAAGCCCAATAGCCTTTTCTTTTCTTTACTTCTTTTTTTTTCCTTTCTCTGTTCTTCTTTTTCTCTTCAAATTTATTCGTTATTCTTTAAAGCTTCTCATTTTCTTCTTCTTCCCACAATAATTCAATAATTCCCTACAACCACAAAAACAATAAATCTTGCGCATAAATCTGCTCGAAACAAACAATTAACAATTAAAATCATAATTAAATTAAGTGTATGAAATACACTTATCAAATTCCCCCAAACTTAAATATTTTCTAGTCCCGAGAAAAACTATCAAAACAACTCAACCAAAACAACTTTACACCAACAAAGATAAAATCAATTAAGCAAATCAATCGGCCTCCGATATCCAACAATTAATCCATGTACAGTTAAATTTCTCAAGAGTTCTCGTGCATGTGTGAGTTACCAATCCTGTCTATCCACCAAGTTTTCGATCCACTAATGTAACAAGTTCGTTTAATAGAATCATTAACTCCGCTCTCTGGTTTCAAAACACTATCCACCAAGTTCAACTTCTACTGACTAAGATCAAAAGGACTTTTCGAATTATTTTATATTTTATTTTATAAAATTATCGGATTTTGCACCCAGTTTTTATTTAGCCCCATTTTATCCGCAAACTTAGCTATAACTAAATATAGGATTCGAATTTCAATCCTCTCGTCTATAGCCTAGATGGAACATCAACCCCATTATTTATTTTTCCGCAAACATAGCATGGAACGTGAATAGAATTTCAAACACTTTCCAATCCCGGATGGAGTTGTTAAATTTTTTTAAAAATTAATTTTCACTTTTGCAACCCTATTTAATCCGCAAACTTAGCCAAGAACAAGGGAATTAGGATTTCAATTCCTCATCAATGGCCCGGATGGAGTTGTTATTAATTATCATATTTTATTGCCTAAATCATTTCTAAGCTCGTAGAAGTCTACCTCGGTTTCAATTATAGATCACCAAAGTTAAGAATCAAATCATCCAATTCACTAACAAAATCACAAATCTTTTCTAATTGCTAGGGTCTAGACAATCATGATATAGTGCATAATTTTTGTGAGAATTGAAGAAAAATTTCACCAACATTAGATTAAATTTTATTTATTTTTACCTCATTCAAGGCCAATTACTACTAAACAACACCAACATATCAAATATATACATCAACATAAAAATCAATTTCTCACATCAACAAATTCATCTTCTTCAACTCATACATGCAAAAATATTATTCACCCCTCCCCCCCCCCCCCCCAAACTTGTTAAAATCATTGTCCTCAATGATTAAATGCAATAAAAAGAACAAAGGGTTCATACCTTCGAAACCGAGCATCAGTACCCGGTATCCATAGCATCATCGT
The DNA here is from genome assembly GCF_033568475.1 of Henckelia pumila. Taxonomy (NCBI): domain Eukaryota; kingdom Viridiplantae; phylum Streptophyta; class Magnoliopsida; order Lamiales; family Gesneriaceae; genus Henckelia; species Henckelia pumila. Next base: position 69,690,667 of record NC_133121.1, read on the forward strand.
CAAAATACTCATCAACAGAAGTCAAGCACCAGGGAAGGGGCATCAATATAAGAAAGTGATATTGAGATAAGGACTTGCAAGGCGGAGCCTGCGATTGTAATCTATGCAGAACATAAATTGCGCTGAATGTGGCACATTAGCACTTGTTATTGTGCTCTTTGTTTGTGTGTTGGAGTTGTTCCTAGCACTGTTATGTATGCGCTAACGCGCATGATTGGTATGCTGCTGGTGAATTCCTTAGCGCATGGTACATCGTCAATGAGTAAGGCAATCGCGCATGGAGTTAGCAGGTTATGTGCGCAATCGCGCATGGAGGAATGACAGCTAAGGAGAGCAAATGCGCTTGAAGTTGGCGCTCTGGAGAGCTGGTTAGCGCAAGGGATTAGGCGCGATAGCGCACAAAAGAGCGTTGTTGGAGACGTAGTTGGCGCAAGGGATGCGCTCTTAGTTAGCGCGATAGCGCATGGTCATGCGCGGTTCCGGAGTGCGATAGAGGTTGGGTGTTGCGCGATTGATTATTAATGGACCACAGGGGATGCGCGGGCGCTCGAGAGGAATGGCGCGGGTGCGCCGTTTATTCGCACTTCAACATTAATTTCTTCCAGGAGTAGAGCGGGCGCGCAGATTAAGAGGGCGGGCACGCCTCTGTCTCGAATTTGAGATTTTTAAGCCTCAAAAATTTTGAAAAATGACAAGAATTAGGCTTCAAAAATTGATAATAATGTATAAAAAATGAATTAACAAAAATTAAATAAAATGAAAATAAAAGTAAATAAAATAAAAGATAAAGTTTGGGTTGCCTCCCAAGTAGAGCTTGGTTTAAATTCGTCAGCCCAACTTTCACCGGTATTAAGTCTTCCCCTTCTTTTTCACTCGCCAAATATATTCCACGAACCGCTTTTTAAATTTCGCCTTCTTTTTTGTGGTCTTCTTTGTTGATGAACTTGGCGCTTTCTATATTTTCGACTCTACCGCAATATCACCTTTTTTACAGCCTTTCAGCTTCACAACCGGCTCAATCAAGAACAATTCCTCGATGGATGGATTAGGTGTTTTCGTAAATAAGTTGAAAATTACTCTTTCGCCTTCCACACCCATCGAAAATTCACCATTCTTCACTTCAATTTTCGCATCCGTAGTGGCCAAGAATGGTCTCCCAAAAATCAGTGGAGCACCATGTTCCGCTTCTATGTCCAAGATCACAAAATCCGTCGGAAATATAAATTTGTCCACCTTGACTAGAACATCTTTAACAATACCAAGTGGATATGTAATGCTCCTATCCGCCAACTTCAATGTGATCATGGTCGATTTCATCTCTCCCAACTCTAAGGCCCTGTAAATAGACAATAGCATTAAATTAATACTGTCCCCTAAATCACATAATGCAATAGTAAAATAAGATCCACCAATTGAACAAGGAATAGTAAAAACTCCTTGGATCTTTCAGCTTTTGTGGCATCTTCTTTTGAAGCACCGCACTGCACTCTTCAGTCAAATTAACCACCTCGTTCTCTAGTAGCCTCTTTTTCTTGGATATCACTTTTTTTGATGAACTTCGCATAGTTAGGCATTTGTTCCAAAGCATCAGCAAAGGGGATGTTGATATGAATTTTCTTGAAAATATCCATGAATTTGAAAAATTGCTCATCCAATGTTTTCTTCTTGAACCTCTGGGGATATGAAAGTGGAGGCTTGTACATCGGTTTCTGCTCAGTTTTAAGCTCCTTCTCCTTGACTTCCTTCTCTTCAAAATTTTTTTTCAAAAGTCTTGCTCTCAGTTTTGCCTTCTTCATTATCCACTTGCTTCCCACTCCTCAACATGATAGCATTGCACTGATCCTTTGGATTTACATCTGTGTTTCTAGGAAACTGGCCTCTGTTATTATCTTTCAAGGCATTCGCCAGCTGCCCAATGCTAGTCTCCATAGATTGCAGCACAGCGCCCATATTTGCCATATGCATCTCCAAGTTGTCAAGGTGACTCTCAGTCCTCGCCATCCTCTTACTCGATTCTTGCACAAAAGTACTAACAACATCCTCCAAAGAAGGCTTACCCTCACCCTTATTTATAATGATACCCCGGAGGATTCAACACATTATTATTGTTAGCATAAAAAAAATTTCATGATTCCTCAAACCTGGGTGATAAGTATTTGGAGTAGGATTACCTCTGTAGCCTCCATAACCTCTTTGATTCATGTAATGCACTTGTTCAAGATGATGAGATTCGTCCATATCACCCGGCACACCTGCTGGTTCTGCAACACTTACTTTATTCAACGTTGCTACCTGTGTAGTCAGTGCAGATAATTGGGCAGTGATAGAAGTGAGAGGATCCACTGCATACAGTCTAGCAGGCTTCTTGACACCCATACGCTCAGATGGCCATTGAAAGCTATTGATCGTCATCTGTTACAGCATATCGTAGGCCTGAGCATCCTTTGCAAATATGGTACCTCCGGCAGCAAAATCCACAGACATCCTCGTAGGCGCATTCAGTCCATTGTAGAACCACTCGATCTATTCCCAATCTGAAAAAATGGTTAGGACAACGTCTTAATAACTCTTTATACCTTTCGCACGCCTCGTAGAGCTGTTCAGAGTCCATGTCTGAAGCTGTTGATTTCAATTTTCAACAGGGTGGATTTAGCAGGTGGAAAATATTTTGTAAGAAATTTTTCTGCCATCTCATCCCATGTAGTGATACTCCCCAATGGCAGTGATTGTAGCAAACTTCTGGCCTGATCCCTGAGAGAAAAAGAAAATAACCGTAAGCGAATAATATGCTCAGGAACACCATTAATTTTTACCGTATCAGTTATTTCTAATAAAGTCCGTAGGTGTAGATAAGTATCGGCAGTTGCACTCCCATTAAATTGGTTATGTTGAACCATGTTGATTAAGGCCGGATTTAATTCAAAATTATTGGCATTTATGGTCCCTCGAGCGATTCCAGAATAGTGAGCCTGGATCGTCGGCCGGAAGTGATCTCTAATTGGCACCAGGGGAGCTTGATTAATGTTCTCTTCAGCCATGTTCAGTTCTTATTCTCTCCTCGCTCTTCTCAACGCACGTGCAGTTCGCTCGATCTTCGGATCAAAAAGTAAAGAGTTTGCACTTTGAGATCATCGCATAAACTGCAATGAAGAACAACAAAAATTAATTAGTAAATTAAAAATAAAATAAAAAAAACTCTAAATTAAAATCTAGACTAATTGGTAACAAGACTAAACAAAATCAAAATTTACTCCTCGGCAACGGCACCAAAAACTTCTTGTGAAAAATGCTCGCAAGCGTAGGAGTGTAAAGTTTCAATAAAGTGATGAATCAAGTATTGTTCCGACAAGGATTAAATTGAAAATATCCAGTACTTATAATTATAATAGTCTAAACTTTATCTAGAAAATCAAAATTTAGAAATTTGCAGAAAATAAAATAATCAAATGACTTTTAGTATCACGCACACAACTTTCAGAGATTAATCAATCAGAGGAAAAATGGTCTAGAGGTTTAGATTTCACATAGTTTCAACAACAATCAATCCTAATTAATTTATGTTCATGAATTCCAGTCAATTAATAGTCACGAACACTTAAGTGTATTATTCCCCTCTTCCGTGAAACAAATAATATTTATCAACTACAATTAAATTCCAATATCCCTATTAAGAATCTACTTGCAGTGATCTATGCAAATCAATGTTCTTTTTAAAGCTCTGTTAAAATTATACACTCTCCCGAGCTATATAAATTATTAACAGTGTTAATTCTATTGATCCTATTCAAAATCTCTTCTCCCGAGTGCCAGATTTCAAATAAATATTACAAATCAATTTATGGCCAATAAATTGAAAAGACATTTAATTCTAGAAAAACAATTAATCTAGAGGAACTCAATTCAAAAAAATTAAAAATTCATGAAAAGCGTCTACACCAAGTTCCATCCAACCTCTAGACTCTAAAAATTTAGTTCATAATAAAATTCTGAATAAAACAACTCATATTCAAAAATCCAGACATAATCAGAATTAAATAAAAGATAGAAAACAAATCTGTCGATGCGATGTCGTGTCCGGTCAATCGATCTCCGTCTTTATTCTTCAATTAAAGCTCCGACTTCTCCCAGAAATCTTCACGATCAGCTCTAAGAATTCTCTAAAGTTTGTTATGCGTGTGGCGGCGTCATTCTGACTCTACAGATTTCCTTTTATTTGTAACAATAAAAGCCAGTAGAAAGCCCAAAAAATTATAAAAGTTTCCTTGCCCGATAAAACTCTATATTCAGAAATCCCATCGGGGCAGGCGCTCAACATAGCCAAGCGGGCGCGCTTCAAGTTCGCTGATTTATTTTCCCAAGCGCGATAGCACTACTCTCTTTCTTCTTAGCGCTAACTTTTCCTTCAAGCCCAATACAAGAGATGCCCAATAGCCTTTTCTTTTCTTTTCTTCTTTTTTTTTTCCTTTCTCTGTTTTTCTTTTTCTCTTCAAACTTATTCTTTATTCTTTAAAGCTTCTCATTTTCTTCTTCTTCCCAAAATAATTCAATAATTCCCTACAACCACAAAAATAACAAAACTCGCGCATAAATTTGCTCGAAACAAACAATTAACAATTAAAATCATAATTAAATTAAGTGTGTAAAATACACTTATCAGAGCCTCCGATCCGGGATTTGGAGCGTCCTATTGTGCTCTATAAATAGGGGTCGAGAGGCTCACTTTCAATTCGCTCGGAATCCTCTTTTCTCCCATATTGGCTCAATTATAAGGGCTTTTGGATGCTTTTAAAAATATTTGAAGTAGGTATTAGTATATTTTTATATAACGGACAATGTCCGTAGAAGTGGCCCAGAAGCTGAGCTTTGGCGTGGTGTCCAGGAGTCGTAGCAGGGCGGTTCCCAAGCTCTGGGACATTCTACATCAGCGGGTTGACGACTGACGAATGTATAGCTTTAGCTCCTTATAGAAATATGGAGTATAATATAGTTTTATTAAGGCTTTTAGAGCATTATAGATGATGCATGGTTATTATGAATTTAATTGTTGAATGGTAGAATTGGAACCTAGATCGGGGCTTCTTGGAACTGCTTTAGAAAGCTACGTAATTATTGACTGAGATTGCCAGCAGGTATGCATGTTTATGTGTTTCATTTATGTAACATGATTATTATGGATGCATGATCCATTTTTTATTGCTTTAAGATATTATGTTGCATGTGAATTTCATATTGAGATTGGATATCCTTCTAGATAAACCTATGTCATAGGGTACTCAGCCCTTGTTAGGACGTTTTGGGACAGTGAGAGTCACTAGACCGACGGGTCATTCCGTCTCTAGTGTTTTCAAGGAACATCCTAGGTTCACGTCCAGTTAGAAATGAGTGGTTTGGTCCAGTGGTTTGATTCCCCGAGGCTACAGCTCATGTCCTAGGCATCTGTCTGAGTGTATTTTTGATTCGTTACCCAGATATGATGCATGTTCATTACATTTTCATGCATTATATACGTATGTTTACCCGTACTAGCGTACTGATCATTTTATGCTCACGTCCAATTGTTTTCGGTTGTCTGAAAACCCCATTCGACGGGGCAGTTGCAGGTAGTTCTCTTAGAGATCTGGAGTATGGGTGGTGACCAAGGCAAGATTGCGGGGTCAGCCACTAGATTTTACCATGATGGTATTAAGTTATTTGAGTTTCCGCATTTTATCTTTGATTATTATTATTTATTGATTAATTTCATTCTTAAGTTTATGATTAGTAGGTGATCACGGTTCGGGTCATTACATATATTTTGATATAAGTATGATTTTCTGTAGAAAATAAGTTAAATATATATTTACTGGCAGAATTTTAAGGAAAATTATTTTTTTAAGTTCATGACTCATGCATCTATTTTATGTTAAGATTAAGGGCATGGAATGAAAATATTTTCGGGAAGTTGATGTGATTTGTGGCAAACACGGTACTGGAGGTCAAGATACCGAGCCTGATGACCTTTCCACTAATGTTCAGGAGTCTATGTATCCCCAAAGGTTGGGTGTAGTATGCGACATAGAGGCGTAGGGAATCTACAAAGGTTTGGTAAACCTTGCTTCCACGTACATTGGTTTTTAGATTGATCAATCGCTTATGGTCACACTTCACTGATATAACAAACACAGGAAAAATGATTTTTATGATTATGTCATGCCATGATTATTTTATGTATTTTTTTGTGATCAAGATTATGATTATGCTTAGGTTATGATACTGTAATATGAAAATGTTTTTACGATCATGCATGCATAAGATACTTCATGATATTTTTATATGATATGTGATTGTATGCGATTTTAGTATATGGTATTTGTTATTACTAAGTAGAGAATGCTGAGCCTCTAGGCTCATTAAATTTAAATGGCGTGCAGGTGAGTATGACGCTAAATTACAAGATGTGGTCCCGACAGGCGACGAGGACCTCTGAGTATCCTTGGTGAGCTAGCACACCCGTGACCTTCGCCAGTTCATGATTCAATGTTTTTGAGATTTTTATTATGGGATTGTATTGAGATATTTTCTGCACATGTTTACTCTTTTCACTGTTTTACTTGGTTTTGGAAACTATAATCGTTTGCATGGGTTGGCATTGAACTGTGATTTCCGCACTTACGTTATTGAACTTTCTTGCATGGGATTTTTTTAATTTGTTCTAGTATTTAAATCATTGGCATGCAATATTTTTTATTATGTATTATATTTTATGAAAAATCTATTTTTATGTATAGTTTCATGTATGTATGGGCATATATGTAGCAAAAAAATCATGTAAGGGTCGTCTCAGTTCGGGATGCTAACATGTGCTGATGGTAGGATTCAAAGTTATCGAAATCAATGCATATTTTTTTTACTAGTGTGCATTGAGTTAGAATTTGATTATTTTTTATATTTGAATGATTTATAATATTGGAAGATTGTATATTAATTTTTTTTAAAAATTTTGAATTTTGAGTGATTTATAATATTGAAAATTTGTGAATTAAATTTTAATTTTTTTTGTTTTTTATTTGAAAAAAGACAACTTTTTTAAAATGTTTTTGTAGGGGTTTAAAGCATTGACTTTTCAAAAAACAACGCTTTTAAAACATTTCAAAAGCGTTGTCTATGCTATAATAACAACACATTTTACATGTTGCAAAAACATTTTCTTTACTAAAAAAGACAACGCTTTTCAACATTGTCTTTGAGCGGCCTTTTTACTACAGTTCTTTTAAAAACGCTTTTTCAGCCACATAGACAACGCATAAAATGTTTTGTCCATGACCTTTTTTCTTGTAGTGTATAAACAACTATTAAATATGATCTGAGGTGAAAAGCAATAATACCATGCCAAATCTTAATCTAGAAATAACTGGCGATCCTAGCTAAAATTCCCTGATCCCCGACTAACCACTGATCTCGCTCATATTCAATCTGCACACTTGTCCCATCGAATGGGGTGTCTAAGAAACACAACAACAACATGTGTAAGGCCCTGAAAGATTACGTTATTAATTACGTCATTGATATTTAAATTCCAAATTTGGGAAAATATCAATTGGATAATTTATGAAAATTAGAGATTTAATTTTCGAGCTGAAAATATTTAATTTGAAAATTTATGGATTTTCAGATATAAATTCCGGGATTCTTAAATTAAAATATGAAAATATTTTAATTGCATATTTATGGAATTTAAGAATTAAATTCCGAGTTCCGAGAATGAAAGAGGATTTATTTCCACGGTGAAATCCGAGCAGGGATCAATTTGCAAATATAAAGAAGTTCAATAACTAAAATGCGATAAGCCCCAAATTATTTAATTTTGATCCGAGATTATTTAATTTGAGAATATATGGAGTTTATATTTAAATTTTAATATTCTTAAATTATTTAGGATTGAAATTGAATTAAATCGCTTGTTCGGGGACTAGTTTGCAAATAGGCCAAAGTTCAGGGACCAAAGTGCAATTTCTTTGCAAGTGACCATAAAAACGTACGAGAGAAAGGAAAAAAGAATGGTTGAAGCCATTTTCAACTTTCAAACCTTGATATCTTGTGATTCGATTATCCGTTTTCAATTCCGAGAGTTGCGTTGCGATCCTCGCACAAAGAGCTTCAATTTGATGTAAGTTTTATCTTCTTTCCAGTATTTTTCGACAGCTGGAATTTGGAGAAAATCTGATTTGCTTATGAATATGTATTCTTGAGTTATATTCCTTATCGTATCGAAGTTGGCTCGAAGAACGGAAGCCGTATGCAATTGTTATGAATTTCCAGCATTAAATCGAATACTTGTACATCTGATAGACTGTGATTTTAGATGTATTCTTGCTGGTTTTATATGATATATATTGATATGAGATGGATATTCGAGTTCGATATTGTTTCGGTTACCGATTTTATTTTGTTATGTCGTCGGTTGCCATTGCTATGATTTGCAGAAGTTATCTTCGATTCTATACCTACTGTTGTAGCTGATATATGATGTATTATGGCTCATATGAGGTGTAGATGAAGTATATTTGAATGATAGAGTTGATAGCAATGAATTACGGTTTTCGAATTTTAACCGTCATGCCGTCTAGTCAAGAATTGTCTAGTATTGAATTAGCTATGATTGAGCTGAGTTTGAATTGAGTTCTTGTTGATATAAATGGCTTGTAAACACTTCATTTAAGATTAGGAATGAAGGCCATTGAGCTCGAGAAGTTTATTTCAAATTGATAGACGTTTGAACAAAGTTTGTGACTTTTGCCTTGAAGATGAGATGATGAACTTGAGCAGACTTTGGTGACATGTCGGGTTTGAAGCAACGACGACTCAATGAAACGAAAGGTATAATATGACATTGAGAGTCAGGGATTCGATACTCGAGAATGATGCTTTTTGAGTTATCCCGAACAAATCACATACTTGTTTATTTACTTGTTCTTGAGTTAGAACTTATGTTATTGTCGATCCATCACAGGTAGTGGATCTTTGATTTTGATTTTGATATGATATGAGATATGAATTGATTCTAATGCCAAGGTTTGATGAACCTTATTTTCGTGTCAGATATGACGACGATAGATGGATATCCATGTCAAGATCGAATACGAATCTTGATGGAAATGATTTGAGATGAATCAATTCTTGATAGAGTGCTATATAAATATTTTGATTTGAAGTATGATTTGAAGTCTTGATTTATATGTTATGAATTGATTTATGCGTTATATTACTCTATCCTTGAAATGAAATGTTAGAGTTGACATGTTTATATTTTAATGCATGTATATGTCTTTTATACTGGGAATTATATTCTCACCGAAGTTTATCAAGTTGTTGTCTTGTTTTGTATGTGTGCATGACAACAGATGGGGCAGGAGCTAGTCAAAGACGACATTGACAGTTTGGGAGAGATTTTAGACGTGGGACTCGGTTGTTGAAGCAGAATTGATGTACTTTTGATATTGACAAACATGTTAGAAAACATTGTTGTATTTAAATTAAAGTACATGTTGAATCTTAGGTAGTCTAGCTTTGTTTGATATATTTTGGACTACTTGATGTTGTAGAGATACTTGTTATGATGTTTATTACTTAGTTCATGGATATTTAAATTATTCAGACTTGAGTTTATGTTGGACATTGTGGGGACCTCGGGTTGCTAATCTCAAATCTTAAGGCAATTAATGAATAAGCATCATTAATATAATAAGGAAAGAATAAGGATCAAACAAATTTTTATTTTATTTTTTTTTTCAAAGGGTGGGTGCGCCCGGGCGGTTAAAAACAGCCGCCCGGGCGCCCCTGTTTTTATCCAAAACAGTAGGCTGAGCCCCGGATACGCCCGGGCTGTAATATTCTGCCGCTCGGGCGAATCCTGGGCAGAAAAATCTGCTCTGATCTTTTGTCAACAACTTGATCCTTTCAATCCATCCAACTCAAGTCTAAAACATGATATATAAAATCCAAATCATGCATATAAACATAAACAAGATCTCAAGTATCTATACATACATTTGTTACATCGAACAAGTCTCTAAATAATGATAAACGACATAAACTATCTCAAGTTCATACATGAATTTCAAAACAAACAAGTTCTAAGGTTTGATGCTTCTAGATCTCAAGACTTCATCTACAACCCGAGTCCTCACGTGCTAGACTCTCTCTCCCATCTGTCAATAATGTCGTTGATTAGCTCCTGCCCTCTCTGTTGTCATGCACACATACAAAACAAGACAACAGCCGGATAAACTCCGGTGAGAAATAATTTTCAGTATAATCGACATATAAATGCGTTAAATAAAATTCATATCAACTCTAAATATGTCAATTCAAGAATAGAGTTAAAATAACGTATATATCAACTCAAACTACAAATCAGGACTTCAATTTATATAGCGCGTTTATCTCAAGAATTGATTCTTATCACTTCATTGCCATCAAGATTCGTAACCGATCTTGACATGGATATCCATCTATCGTAGCCATTCCAGACTAGAAAATAAGGTTAACCGCAACCTTGGCATAGAATCAATCCAATATACAATCATATCAAAAGCAATAAAGATCCACTACATGTGATGGATCGACAATAACATAAGTTCTACCTCAAGAACAAGTACTTAAACAAGTATGTGATTTGTTCGGGATAACACAAGAAGTATCATTCTCGAGTATCGAATCCCTGACTCTCAATGTCATCTTATACCTTTCATTCTCGAGTTTGTCATGTTCCACATCTGGATAGGAAGTACACAACTCCTACTAGAATCTGATCATTCAAACTTCAATCAATCTTTAATCAAATTCACTTCAATCTTGATCACTTCTTCTTCGGTTTCAAGTTGAGGTTCTTGAGTCAATAGTCTCCTATTAAACTCTCAAACATATCATCAAAACATGCATATCAAACTTCATTCTATTCAATCATTTCAGAATTGAATCAAAATCATCAATATAGATTCAATCAACATCATTTCAAACTTCAACTTCTTCCTATTCGGTACAACTCGGAGTCGTGAATCGTTAGCCTTCAAAACTCAACTGAAATTGAGAAATAAAAATGCAATAACATTCATAACATCTAAAAAACTCTCTCAACTCAGTTATAGGCCATAAAAACGACGTCAAAACATCAACTGGCGGTGTAGCGATTGAAAATTGGGAACCGACTCGGTATCAACTTCATTTCCATATTATTATCAACAATAATCATTCCATATCAGCTACTTAACATCATATTCCCAGCATATCAGCAATATAAAGTCGAGATACATGATTTAAGACTTCATTCAAATTCATACGACTTCAAATAACCAATTCGACGACGATACGGAAAGATATAAACCATCAAACATTGAAATTCAAACTCCACGTCTGATCTTTCCAATAACCTGATTTCGAAACATAACAGAAACCTCATAATACTTACTTCAAATCGAAGTCCTCGTCACAAGGATTCCAGAACATCTTTTGAAATCGAAATCGGACAACCGACGCAAAAGTTACGGCGATTTAAAAAAATCGAAAAGCAAATGAAAAGAAAGAGGTTCGAGCTCCTCTGTTCGAATTTACAAATTCGGATGTTTTCTTACAACATATGCACGTGTATATGCTTACAAATCTGATTAAATCGGATATGTATTGCATAAATTACAATTTAGTCCCTCAAGTCTTCATTAATTGCAATTCAGTCCTCAGCCTTCTTTTTAATTCAATTTCAATCCAAAATAATTTAAGAATATTAGAATTAAAATAAAAACTCTAAATATTCCCAAATTAAATATAATCGGATTAAAATTAAATAAATTTGGATTAATTAAATAATCCTGGCCTTTTGCACTTTAGCCCTTCAAACTTCGATATTTGCAAATCAGTCCCTGATCGGGTTTCATCTTCAAAATTAATCTTCTTTAATTCCCGAAACATGAAATTTAATCTTAAATCCCATAAATATTCAAATTGAATATTTATTCTTTTAATTTAAGAATTCTCGGAATTTAATTCTCAAAATCCGTAAATTCTCAAATTAAATATTTTCGGCTCGGAAATTAAATCTATCATGTCCATAACTTCTCAAATCAATATTAGCCCATAATATGGAATTTAATTCTCAAGTCCCATAATTAATAATTTAATATTTTCGGGCCTTACAATTCCTCTCCTCTAAGAAATGATTTCGTCCTCGAAATCGTAGTCAATCCAAATATCAAGTCTGATAGACTGAATGATTATCTGAAGTTATTCTTACTTCAATCATTCAATTCTAATCTTCGTATCTCATCTCTTCATCTCTTATCAGATTATTTCTACGATTCTGTTTCTATTTTCGTGTAATTTAATTAACCGATAAGAATTCTTTCTGAGTGGTTTCTTTCCTCAATCAAGGATCTGTCAAATAATCGACTTAACTCATAATCTTTTCAATATCTATCTCATCGGATTAACGCACGTAGAATGAAAAATCGATTGATACTTCTTTCACATAGATACGTGAAACAAATCAGATCCATCATATCAAATTTAAAAGATTAAATCGTTCAATCGAATCATCAATTCCATCTGATATCTCAGTCAGTGAAATTCAACTTCAGTAACGACTTCTTTCTTTCTCGATATCATTCTATGCTCCGCATAGAAGATATATCAAGTCTACACTGTTATTCTATTCATCGCTTCAAAATCAGTATTCACATTCATATTCTGAATCTGTATCTCAACTTCGTTCTTTCTCAATTCTGAATCGAATGATGTTCAGGAATAATTTTTACGCTTAAAGAGTCAGTTTCAGCTTCAAAAGTTATATCTATCATTCAATTACTTACTCTGATTCTTCTTTTCTGTTTTTGCTTCGTACAGATTCATCTTCATCATCCTTGTGTTCCTCAAATCAAATCTGATCTGATATCGACAAATCATGGTTGATCTGATATTATATACTTCAATAGTAGCATTTCAAAACAAAGAAATCGGATTTTCTTTCATCATATCATCATAACATTATCTCAAAATCGGCTCAATAGCTATCACAGGAATTGTAATCATCAAGTGGCAACACATCAAGACAAATAATATCAAATCAGGTATTAAAGTTCTGAGAATAGTCTCAAAATCTGGAAAATCAAGTCAGATAATCCATCAATCGAACAATGGTATATTGTAATCACATATAACCAACTTTCAGAACATCAATCAATCAATCGATGCCATATCTGTCGAATAAATCTAAAGTCTTAATCCTGACAATAGATTTTAATCATTCCTGAAATTTCATCATATCTCTATCTTCTTCACAGATCTGAATAGATAGCTGTTATTCACAGCTCATACAATGTATTCAGAGCTGTTGATAATCGGTATCATATCCGATAAAATTCATTCTCGAAATTCAATTCATCTACTCTAATTATTCTTCCAATTCAAGGATATCATGTTTTACCTCAAAAAATACTCAAAGTCTTCGGATCATCTGTATTACAATGTAATAGTAAACCCAATGTTTCAATCTGAAACATTATTTCTTGTCTTACTGTTTGTCTTGCAACGAATCTAATCACAATTCAGTGATTTGATCATACAAACAGATTATCGTATCCAGTAATTTCAATCAATATGTTCATAACTACCACCTGTTTACTTCATATAACTGTTTCATCTTGGTAGTTTCACAAAATATTCTTTCAAATAATGATCTCAAACCAATTCTGGAATTTCTAAACTATCACTGAACTCATCTGGTCAACGATTTTCAACTTAATCAGAAACTCTCTGTACGTTTAACTTTGAAAACGTACTAATTCTGTTACCTCTATTTTCTTTATCTTTTGATATTACAATTATTGGATGAATCTTAAATTCATTGTCGTGCATTATCTTCAAAATATGATATTTCTTTTCGGACATATCAATCACAATCAGATAATAAATCATAATAGAATTCATTCATTCTGATCTGAGACTTCAATTGATCATATCTCTATATGGCATTCTATACTGAATTCTCATCGCTTCGGTTTACTTTCTGTGTTTCTTTCATCTTCTAAACAGTTCTGGATTGCTTTCAATCAAAAATCATTCTAATTGGTCATATATTCATCTGAATATTCAAACCAGAATACACAAAATCTGAAATCAATTGATCGAATGCCTGTTTCATTCTTCATTTCTTTTTCTCAATTGAATTCTAATAACTTGATCTCATCTCAATGTGCTTTAATCCTTCCAAATCAATTCTCACTTAATTTGGATTACTGCAATTCTGACTGTTTTAGTATCTATCTCGATACTTCAAGCACATAAATTCAAAAGATCAATCAATCACGCATTCATCTCTTTTTTTCGTTCTATTTCCCAAATCTCAATTGGAAATTCTATCAGTTACAAGTCAAAAATATTATAATATACTGAATGTATACATCAAACAATTAGTGACTCTTGAAATTCATAATCACGGAAACTCACTAAAGTCAAGATCATCCACAGAACAATAATATGAATGTCAATATGCTAAGTGAAAACAACTCACTAGCATCTCAACTTAAGACAAGTAAATCAAATCAAACCCTAACAAAGAATAAGAGTCCATCAAAATCGATTGAGGTCGATACCAAAACCTCAAAATCAATATCAAGAATTTCAAAAATCATGATTTATGATGTAATAACTTCAGTAAAATCGAATAAAAGACTCATCTGTAACTGATTTTCATATCATCATCTATTTTGTAAACCTCAAAAGCCGTAGTCAATTCACAAACTCATCAATTCTCTGATAAATTCCAGGTCACAACTTAAACTAAAGTCAAGAATCTTACTGAAATATATCTGTCATCTCTACTCATCGGCATATCTTTCAATTCTGGTTTAGATCATGAATATATCTAGTGGATTGAATATACTTATTTCAAAATATTTCTGTAATCAGACATCATATATCGAACCGAAATCACAGAATCTTAATTCAAGATTCTATATCATCATATTCAATGGCACATTATGTTCTTACTGATCTAATTTAATCGCTTCTTATCATCAATTCTTCTACTCGTCTGTATTCAATTATTGCATCATCATCTATCATACAATATAAACAGATATTTCAATACGAACAAAATCATCTTCAGTTTCAGTTCATCGAAGCAATAGTTCCATTCTTCAGTTCAATTCACACAGTCTCTTTTCTGATACAGAGGTGATCATATAATAAGTTTTCAGCTATCATGAATCTATTGAACCAATAATAGACAGGTCAAAACAAAATAAATCTGTTACCTGAAATTTCATTCTCAGGTGCAATTTCATTCTGATTCTCTGTATACTTTTGGAATAGAAATTGTAGCTAAATATGCGCTTCTCTCACAAACCGTAGCATCTTTACAATTTCAATCCTTTTGCTTCATCATTCAGCTTCAGTTCTATTAAATAAGACTATGTCTTTCATAACATGTTTCAGTCGTCAACATTTATTCAGACATATTCTTCGAATTCAAGCCATAATTAAACAACTCAATCTTGAGCTTCATTATTATTATCCATAATTCAAAGAATTATAATAGTCTTGAAATCTAATAAGACATTCTTCAAAATTCAAAATATTCAGCTTCAAGAGGGTATATTTTTCCTTCTCATAATTTTTATCTGTTGTGGCAAAGAAACATTAATAAAACTCTGTTCTAAGCACTTACCAACAAATAAATATACCTTTATTTTGTCAGAATTTCTTCGTCAAACTCTATCAGTTGGTTGTTAGGTTTCGAAGTTGGTATACAATCCATCTGATACATCATTCATCGGTATCTTTCAGATATCCGAAAATTAGGTCTTCAGAACAACTTCTACCTGCAATACCTCTATTCATTCGCTGATATTATGTTTTGTTCAATCAGAGATACTTCATTCAGCTGAGCAATAATACAGTTCTGTTCAATCTGGCCATACCATTCTGTTCAGTCTGGTCATACAACTCTGTCAGTCTGGGGTGCTTACGTCACCCAAAGAACAATGTTCTCTTCGATTCTGGGTGCTTACATCACCCGGGGAAATTCTTTTAATAACATCGATAAGAATTCGAAAATTTACAAATCAGTAAATTAATCAATTCAATTTCAAAGGTAGATCATGAGCACATGCCTTGTATCAAATCATCGAATCAAATACTGCATAATCATGCAATACTAAAATTGCATGTGACTCACTCTTCCCCGCTCAACTTCTATCTCAGTCCAGAACCTACGATTTGATACCACCTGTTGTGGGGACCTCGGGTTGCTAATCTCAAATCTTAAGGGGCAATTAATGAATAAGCATCATTAATATAATAAGGAAAGAATAAGGATCAAACAAATTTTATTTATTTATTTTTTTTTTTCAAAGGGGGGGTGCGCCCGGTTGGTTAAAAACAGCCGCCCGGGCGCCCCTGTTTTTTTCCAAAACAGTAGGCTGAGCCCCGGGTGCGCTCGGGCTGTAATTTTCTGCCGCTCGGGCGAATCATGGGCAGAAAAATCTGCTCTGATCTTTTGTCAACAACTTGATCCTTTCAATCCATCCAACTCAAGTCTAAAACATGATATATAAAATCCAAATCATGCATATAAACATAAACAAGATCTCAAGCATCTATACATGCATTTGTTACATCGAACAAGTCTCTAAATAACGATAAACGACATAAACTATCTCAAGTTCATACATGCATTTCAAAACCAACAAGGTCTAAGGTTTGATGCTTCTAGATCTCAAGACTTCATCTACAACCCGAGTCCTCACGTGCTAGAATCTCTCTCACAGCTGTCAATAACGTCGTTGATCAGCTCCTGCCCTCTCTGTTGTCATGCACACATACAAAAAAAGACAACAGCCGGATAAACTCCGGTGAGAAATCATTCTCAGTATAATCGACATATAAATGCGTTAAATAAAATTTATATCAACTCTAAACATGTCAAGTCAAGAATAGAGTTAATATAACGCATATATCAACTCAAACTACAAATCAGAACTTCAATTTATATAGCGCTCTTATCTCAAGAATTGATTCTTATCACTTCATTGCCATCAAGATTCGTAACCGATCTTGACATGGATATCCATCTATCGTAGCCATTCCGGGCTAGAAAATAAGGTTAACTTCAACCTTGGCATAGAATCAATTCAATATACAATCATATCAAAAGCAATAAAGATCCACTACATGTGATGGATCGAGAATAACATAAGTTCTACCTTAAGAACAAGTACTTAAACAAGTATGTGATTTGTTCGGGATAACTCAAGAAATATCATTCTCGAGTATCGAATCCCTGACTCTCGATGTCATCTTATACCTTTCATTCTCGAGTTTGTCATGTTCCACATCTGGATAGAAAGTACACAACTCCTACAAGAATCTGATCATTCAAACTTCAATCAATCTTTAATCAAATTCACTTCAATCTTGATCACTTCTTCTTCGGTTTCAATTTGAGGTTCTTGAGTCAATAGTCTCCTATTAAACTCTGAAACATATCATCAAAACATGCATATCAAACTTCATTCTATTCAATCATTTCAGAATTGAATCAAAATCATCAATATAGATTCAATCAACATCATTTCAAACTTCAACTTCTTCCTATTCGGTACAACTCGGAGTCGTGAATCGTTAGCCTTCAAAACTCAACTGAAATTGAGAAATAAAAATGCCATAACATTCATAACATCTAAACAACTCTCTCAACTCAGTTATAGGCAATAAAAACGAAGTCAAAACATCAACCGGCGGCGTAGCGATTGAAAATCGGGAACCGACTCGGTATCAACTTCATTTCCATATTATTACCAACAATAATCATTCCATATCAGCTACTTAACATCATATTCCCAGCATATCAGCAATATAAAGTCGAGATACATGTTGTAAGACTTAATTCAAATTCATACGACTTCAAATAACCAATTCGACGTCGATACGGAAAGATAGAAACCATCAAACATTGAAATTCAAACTCCACGTCTGATCTTTCCAATAAACTGATTTCGAAACATAACAGAAACCTCATAATACTTACTTAAAATCGAAGTCCTCATCGCAAGAATTCCAGAACATCTTTCGGAATCGAAATCGGACAACCGACGCAAAAGTTACGGCGATTTAAAAAAATCGAAAAGCAAATGAAAAGAAACAGATTCGAGCTCCTCTGTTCGAATTTCCAAATTCTGAAGTTTTCTTAAAACATGTGCACGTGTATATTCTTACAAATCTGATTAAATCGGATAAGTATTGCATAAATTGCAATTTAGCCCCTCAAGTCTTCATTAATTGCAATTCAGTCCTCAGCCTTCTTTTTAATTCAATTTCAATCCAAAATAATTTAAGAATATTAGAATTAAAATAAAAACTCTACATATTCCCAAATTAAATATACTCGGATTAAAATTAAATAAATTCGGATTAATTAAATAATCCTGTCCTTTTGCACTTTAGACCTTCAAACTTCGATATTTGCAAATCAGTCCCTGATCAGGTTTCATCTTCAAAATTAATCTTCTTTAATTCCCGAAACATGGAATTTAATCTTAAATCCCATAAATATTCAAATTGAATATTTATTCTTTTAATTTAATAATTCTCGGAATTTAATTCTCAAAATCCGTAAATTCTCAAATTAAATATTTTCGACTCGGAAATTAAATCTATCATGTCCATAACTTCTCAAATCAATATTAGCCCATAATATGGAATTTAATTCTCAAGTCCCATAATTAATAATTTAATATTCTCGGGCCTTACAGACATGGTATATTTTGACAGCAACATCAAGAGCAGAATTCTGCAGATTTTTGAACAGGACACGCACGATCGATCGCATGAACTCGTAGGATCGAGCGCGGCATGTGATTTTATCAAACAGAGAATTTGATTTTGAGGCTAGCTCGATCGGGTGAGTTCGTGGGATCGAGCGCTGCCAAATATTTTCCAGACCCGAGAGATGATGATTTAAGCTTTCTCGATCGGGTGAGTTTACCCGATCGAGCGAGGTGCTGACATTTAAAAAATATAATTTAAGCTCTTGGTTTAAACATTCTTTTATTGTTTGCTTATTGTTAATTCATCACTAAATGATTTGATCTTTTATTAATTAATCATGTTTAGTGATTAATTGCCCCAAGATTTGATTAACAACTCGAGGTCCCCACAACAGGTGGTATCAGAGCGAGAAAATTCTGGACTAAGATACAAGATTAGTGAGTGGGGTAGATTGAGTTTTCTTCCTTGCTTATTTTTATACTAGCATGAGATGATTGCATTACATGTTGAATTACATGCTTTAATTGCTAGTATGATACATGCTTTCGGGGATAAAACATTAAAATATCCTAATAGTTCCGTTTTTTTCCCATTTATGTCCTTCAAAACATTTCGTTGTCATTCATGTCCCTTATTCTAACTTTGATTTCCAATATACATCCATGTCGTCAACTGTGCTGTTAAAAGATAGCGGATTAGTCACGTGCAAGGCACATGAGTCGGGAAACACCAATATATGCCCAAATCGAAGCCCTCAACACACCATTCTCTGAAATTGACGAACCCTAATCCCAAAGATCCACCTTTCCCATTGCTCCAAACCCCATCGGACCACCGGCCATTGGTCGGCGACGGGAAGCGACAAGAACCCAGCAAATTCGAGAGTAGTAAATGTAAGTTTTTTTATGTTTCTTATTCTTTGTTACTTCTTTTTTATGCTACCGATCCCAATCTAGTGGTGAGATTTCATGGAATCCCGAGATTTCATTAGGTATGTTTTGTTTCTCTTTTTGTTGATTCAAAATAGATTTTTCTTAAATATACTGTATCCAAAACGTTTGTTATTGGTTATGTCACCGATTTTGTTATTTTTGGTAGTTTAAAGTGACTAAAAGCTATTGTCGTTGATCTCTAATGTCCAGACAAAGTAGAAGCATCTTGCGTTTCACCCCAGACTATGGTATTTATTCTATTTAGCACTGATTTTGTTATTTTATATGTATAATTATTGATTAACTATATATTACTCTTTTATGTAACTATTTGTTGGACTAAACCTTTGAAATTTGTGTATTGATTTACAGATAGCATTGGAGATGATACATTCGTTAGTTTGAAACTAAATTATAATGGAAAAATGAAGGGCACAAGTACATTGAAAGAATATATTGGGGGAAGTCTTGAATATTACGACTGGGTGGATGCAAATAAAATGAAAATGCATCATTTGTATGGATTTGCTGAGGAATTAGGTTACAAAGACACAGAGGTTCCGATGTTTTGGTATAAAACAGGTCCTAGTTCGAGTAATGGCAGATATCTGGGGAATGATGCAGAGGAATGGAGGAGATGAAACAGATTGATGAGAAGGCATATGAGTGGTTGGATAAGAAACGAAAGGAACAATGGTCGAGGTCACATTTTTCCAATACCCCCAAGTGTGATGTGCTATTGAATAACATGTGTGAGTGCTTCAACAGTTTCATTTTGGCTGCAAGAGACAAGCCGATAATTCCAATGTTAGAAAATATACGAAATTTGTTGATGGTCCGATTTCAACTTAACAGAGAGAAAGCTCAGAAATGGGACAACAAGATTTGTCCTAAAATTCGAAATGTGGTGGCAAAGATATATATGGATGCGGCACAAAATATCCCACAACAAGCCAATGATACACACTTTCAAGTCAATGGACCATCTGGTCAACACACTGTCGACTTCGGTACGAATTCTTGCAGCTGTAGAAAGTGGGACTTGACAGGCATCCCTTGCCAACATGCGGTGTGTGCCATCTGGTGTAAGCATCAAGATCCAATGGATTATGTCAATCCATAATATGAAGTCGATAGATATAAGAGATGTTATGTAGTGACCCTACCCGGATCCACTAGCTAATCAGAGTTAAGAGCATAATTAAACATGCATTAAATAAATCGCTACGGAAGACTTTAAATAAAAACATACCGGCAGAATACAACCGGTAAAACCAATTCGATTTATACAACCAAATCGAATAAATAGCCTAAAGGCAAAAGCTACAGCTAATCCTGCTGTCTTCACTGGTCACTGGCTACTTCAAGCTCCTGGTGCTCAATCCTGCACCTACACCTGCCCCGTCAAATGGGGTGTCCAGATACACAGAAAAGACTGGACGTGAGCTCTAAGTTCAATACGAAAGCACTGGGTAAAACATACAAATATGATGCATGTAAATGATAGGGTATCCATATCTGGGATTACTGTATATAATTGCTCAGTAATGGCGCCTAGGACATGAGTGGTACAACCCGGGGAGCAAACCCTGCGTACACTGCTCATTCCTACAGGACGTGGACTGTGTCCCCAGATTATATTCACCCATGACCCATCAGTCACTGGGCACTAGACATCAACCGTCCAAACAGGGCTGAGCAGCCCTACATGGCTCATCTCAAAAGATGGACAGGCACAATATGATATACACATGATGCATAATAATATGACACACATGCAACATATAAGCATGCAAACCCGCTGGCTATCTCAGTCAGTACTTATGTACCTTACTACAGGCAGTTCCTAGCAGTCCCACTCTAGGTTCCAAGCTTATCATCAACTCTACAATGCAAATACACATGCATCATTATTTAAGCTCTAAAAGCCTTAATTAAGCTATTGCATACTCCTAAATAATTTAAGGAGATCATAGCTATACCTGCGTCCGTTGTCAGCCCGCTGATGAAAATTGCCTCAAAACTAGGCCACAGCTCCGCTACGACGCCTGGATCGCTATGCCACTTCCGGATTCCCAATAGGATGCTTAGAACTCCCTAGCCAGATCTGAGTTAGAAGGCTTAGGAATCAGAGAGAAGAGAGGGAAAGGTGCACTTAAAAATGAAATCTCGGCCCCCTATTTATAGACGGAGTTCGGAGCCTCCGAACCTGGTTTGGAACGTCCGAACACGATCGGAACCTCCGATCCCATCTTCGGAGCGTTCGATCGCCCAATATTACGTCAGTCATGACGTCACTTTGCTGATGTCAGCGATGACACATGCCCTGGTCCCGATCGGAACGCCCGATCTCACTGACGGAGCTTCCGATCTCGATCGGAGCCTCCGATCCGAGTTCAGATCCTTCGAACCCGTTCGGATCATCCGATTCTTTGGTTCGGATCCTCCGATCCATCCGAACCCTCGGAACCTTCCCGACCGTTTTCGAGTGTCCTGAATCCATTTCTGGACTCCGTTAACCCATTTGGAATTTCCTTAATCATGTTTTACTTAATCTAAACATGATTACTTGATTAATTACTCATTAATCGTCAATTTTGGATACGGGTCACTACATTCTCCCCCCCTTAAAAGATTTTGTCCTCGAAATCTAGGGTAAAACCTCGAGAACATACAAGAAACCCTTGCTCGAGTGTCTGGTCGAAATATCCTCTGACACACTCAGACTCCCGTCGAATTCTCTGCAAGCTCCATTAATGCTTAACCACAATAATATTCTTTTACCGAAGATTACTGCGCTACTGGTCGACAGTCGAACTTTCCTAGCACTAGCGTATCGTAACACTGATACATCGTTTCACTCGGACCACGATCTTCCTGACCACGAAGGATACAATACCCGCTTGATCAAGATTATCGTCTCAAAGGAAATCTTATACTGACGAAGACCAAGTCGTAACCAAACTGGTTTAACTGCATTCGTCGAATCACTAATCAAAACTAACCATCTAATGGTTCCAAAAGTTCCCGGTGCTCAACACCTCTAGTTAGGAAAACACTAATCCCCAACATTGTGCTGACACATTCTAACATGAATCTCGATTTAAGATAATTCAGTTGACTCAAGTCTATACTTCAACGTAACTGCTCACAATGTTCCCTAGACTGGTTACCCTCCCCACTCTCCCTGAAGCACAACCGGCTTCCCAAGGAATACTGGAAACTTAAACCATCATGTCTAGTAAATTCTTATGTCCACGTTTCTTAGTATAATCTCAACACTGTGCCCTGATGATAACTATCATCACTTGCAATTCATGATGCTACGTTATCTCCTAGCCATTGACTTGTGAAATCACGCATACTTGCAATAGAAGTCATTACGCCTCTGATGATCTACATCATCTCGATCATAGGTTATTCACCTCATGAATTCCAATCGTTGGACAGCCTCTGGTTAGTTATACATACTCGCAATCACTGTACACACATCAAAACTAAGGCAAACTCCCACCAATATGCTCGACTGAGACATTCCACAGTGCACAGACATATGGAAATTCTTCCTATTCCGTCTCAAAACTCGGCAGTCATTGCACCTGGTATAAATCAACTCAGAGTCTCTGATAATACCATCAGCTCATACCAATCTCCCAAGGTTGAACATACTGATCCTGGAACTAAATCCCAACGGATTCTCAATAGTCATTGCTCCCTTGCCGAACTCATCAGTCTCAGCACTGAACGATCTTACTCGTCGATTCCCTAGTTAATCCTGGGAAATACTTGTGCTCGAAGTAACTTGTCACACAATGCGTCTCTAATTGTCGTTTATTGCTACAACGCAATATTCTTTGACAAACATTCTGCATATATGTGACTCACTGACTCGAAAGAACAAACTCGATCCGTCACGATCTTGCGAAATCTTCGACCTCATAGGCAAACCTCGTTGGCTACTAAGTCGATCCTTGACTATCTCACTCACATATCGCACATTAATCGCTGGAAGATTAGTGACACAACCTGCTAGATCTCAAGGATCAGTTCCTAGCTAATGTCACACAGACCAGACAACTGATGTTTCCTTGCTAATGTTCATTAGCATTTCCAACTACTCGTCGGATCCAAACACAACGGTATACATAGATGTCCTCGCAGGAACACTTCATAAAAATGTTCGGTTGACACTCTTCACTATTGTTGTTTAATGGACAATTCCCACATGAAACAAAACATGATCCTTTCCTGACCATACAAGTCAATTGCAATCTTTTGATAGATTCGTCTCTAGCAAACCTAGAGATTCTAAATCATCCAAATTGTCGAATGCTCTGAGACTGTACCAAGTACTCATCTCCTAAGCACTAAGCGACAAAATACTATCCCAAGTATTCCTTAATTGCTACATTCTGATCAACCCTGATTGGCTCAACCAATCGAATTTGTCGATCTACTTAAGCTCGCACTTATCAGATCAAACCACCACTGATCATCCACCCTACATGGCTCGGTCAATAACTATGACTCAACTACCACAAAGAACCATTTCCAAATGGTGTCAGATCACAGTACATAAGTAGTTTACTTGGCACAAGTCCTGCGCCTTATCAGCATTACTAATCGCTGCTTCGTATTCTAAACTTAATCATCCTAACTCTGACAGAGTTAGCCAATAACCACTAGTAGTCACTAGCACAGATCCCGTGCCACCTTATCACTACTAATTGTTGTCTTGTTCGCCCAAGGCAAACATCAAAATGAACTAAGCCCATTTCCATCCCATGGAAAATCTTACGCTCAACCTCTGAATACCAGACAGTACTTAGCGCAACCATTGGACTCACTGTCCTTGTCTTGTTCATTCAGAATGAACACCACGGCTCGTCAAGTCCAAGACATTACAATAATGAACCCCAAAGATTTCCAAAATCTTCGAACACTCTCCTGATCATATACCTTGTTAAGATTGTGCAACAGTTCAAGACTAAGGTAGCTTACCTCAATAACCCACCTGGACAACCACCAAGGTTTCACGGTCATAGGCCATGCTTCCCTCACATCTTAAATAGTCATATACAATCCTTAGCGTCTGATACAACCCCATTACTGATGAAAGACTAACATCGCTGGAAATACTCACCTCCGAGTCAACGTCTCAGATAGTCTTCACTCTCCCCTCCTGAATAAGTCTCATATCAGGAGAATCCAATCATATTTCTAATATGATACTAGTCAGATGATATCCCCAATCATCATGGTGTAGTCCTCGTATTCGAGTCAAAGTCTTAAAACAGCATCCCATCCAAGGAAGTTCTAACCACAACTCTGATGACAACTCCTAGTCATCGCTGGTAGAAATCCGTCCACCTACTAGATCCATACGTCTAGCAGTAACCCAAAGGTTAATACCTATCTGCTCAGAGTACACACTTGTCAAGAAAATCCCTCCATGACTGGTTCCCATAGCAGAAAACTCAATGTATATCTCTGGCTCACCAGACGATATTGTACCATCGATATCAAACCTGATATCTAATCCAAGGTCATACCTCGTCGTGACTGTCACCAAATCCCTAGACTGAGTAGCCTTCCCACCGCCATCTCCTGAAGCACATGGCTCCCAGGTAACCTCTGAAGTACAAAGACTCCCTGAGTAATACTGGCATAGGGTCGTGCCCCATCACGTCTAGTCCTGGTCATAGTCCACAACTCTCGGCATATACTGGACCTGGTATCCCGATGAAAACCCATCATCACAAGCCTCAACCTAACAAAGGTCAGACAGCCTACTGTTCTCAATGAAACAACCTAGAACAAAGCCCAAATGTTCTAAACCGAACAATACCCTTAATGCCTCTAGATGAGTCCACTCATCGCTGGCACTGACATAGTCCACTGACTAATTAGGTCAATCCTAGGAAAACGCCTAGACTAACCACAAGTCAAACAGTCACAGTCGGCCCACTCAAATCCCATGATCTACAGCAGTTGAACACTAATCAACTAAAACAATGCCAATCCTAGCAAAATCACTTGCAATCATCCACGAATTGCTGGATAAATATAACATGTATCACTTATTTCAAGTTATGTACAATTCTCTTTATTACAATCTCATGTAATACATACAGTATTCAAAATACAATGAAATGTACAATCGAACTTGAAATAATACAACCAAAGTATGATGATTCATTACAACTGAAATACTATTTACAACTACAACGATACAGTATTTAAATCGTCATACTAGTCTTCGTTTCTTGAGCATGAAGCTTCTAATCGACACACGCATCGATGCAATCATACTCCAAGTCTCTCTACATGTCCTCCTACGAAGAACTCTGGAGAAATGGCACGTGATAGCTAACCAGCTATGCTCTGCGTTAGTGCATGTCAGTCGACCCCTTCTGCTCACGATCTACCATCAGCGTTCTTCTTGTAAACAAATCATGCTTCTGAACATGAAGTTTCCCGTGTGCCTACCGAATGCATCGATACAAGCATACCGGCAAAACTATGTTCCGCATGAAAATCTCTCCAACTACGACTGGAGAATCTTCAGAGTAGTGTCATCATGGTAATGATTGTACAGATGCAAGCATCAAGTAAGTCCCCACCAATCCTCTGCCACTGCCTCTGGCATCCGGTACTCGACCCAAAACTAGGATCCACATGAGTAGAAATCTTGAAAACTCGGACACGATCCATCACTCCTGTCCGCACTTGCTCGAATTCCATAAGCCAAATCTTTAGAAATCCTGCCGATGATGATAGTCTATGGGCAAACTAATTGCCGCATCATCACCTCTTCCAAGGTCTCATCAATCCTATAAGGATAACCCAAAGTCTCATTACTATATCACAAGTCTCTTGCATGAATATGCTCTGATACCAAAAATGTAGTGACCCTACCCAGATCCACTAGCTAATCTGAGTTAAGAGCATAATTAAACATGCATTAAATAAATCGCTGCGAAAGACTTTAAATAAAAAAAGACCGGCAGAATACAACCGATAAAACCAATTCGATTTATACAACCAAATCGAATAAATAGCCTAAAGGAAAAAGCTACAGCTAATCCTGCTGTCTTCACTTGTCACTGGCTACTTCAAGCTCCTGGTGCTCAATCCTGCACCTACACCTGCCCCGTCAAATGGGGTGTCCAGATACACAGAAAAGACTGGACATGAGCTCTAAGCTCAATATGAAAGCACTGGGTAAAACATACAAATATGATGCATGTAAATGATAGGGTATCCATATCTGGGGTAACTGTATATAATTGCTCAGTAATGGCGCCTAGAACATGAATGGTACAACCCGGGGAGCAAACTCTGCGTACACTGCTCATTCCTACAGGACGTGGACTGTGTCCCCAGATGCTAATCACCCATGACCCGTCAGTCACTGGGCACTAGGCATCAACCGTCCAGACAGGGCTGAGCGGCCCTACATGGCTCATCTCAAAATATGGATAGGCACAATATGATATGCACATGCTGCATAATAATATGACACACAAATGCAACATATAAGCATGCAAACCCGCTGGCTATCTCATTCAGTACTTACGTACCTTACTACAGGCAGTTTCTAGCAGTCCCACTCTAGGTTCCAAGCCTATCATCAACTCTACAATGCAAATACCCATGCATCATTATTTAAGCTCTAAATACTTAATTAAGCTATTGCATACTCCTAAATAATTTAAGGAGATCATAGCTATACCTGCGTCCGTCGCCAGCCCGCTGATGACAATTGCCTCAAAACTAGGCCACAGCTCCGCTACGACGCCTGGATCGCTATGCCACTTTCGGATTCCCAATAGGTTGCTTAAAACTCCCTAGATCTGAGTTAGAAGGCTTAGGAATCAGAGAGAAGAGAGGGAAAAGTGCACTTAAAAATGAAATATCGGCCCCCTATTTATAGACGGAGTTCGGAGCCTCCGAACTCGGTTCGAAACGTCTGAACACGATCGGAACCTCCGATCTCATCTTCGAAGCGTCCGATCGCCCAATATTACATCAGCCATGATGTCACTTTGCTGACTTCAGCGATGACACATGCCCTGGTCCCGATCGGAACGTCCGATCTCACCGACGGAGCTTCCGATCTCGATCGGAGCCTCCGATCCGAGTTCGGATCCTCCAAACCCGTTCGGATCCTTCGATTCTTTGGTTCGGATCCTCCGATCCATCCGAACCCTCGGAACCTTCCCGACCGTTTTTGAGTGTCCTGAATCCATTTCTGGACTCCGTTAACCCATTTGGAATTTCCTTAATTATGTTTTACCTAATCTAAACATGATTACATGATTAATTACTCATTAATCGTCAATTCTGGATACGGGTCACTACATGTTATAAGCATGCTATTCTCCCCATCACTGGTCTTGATCTATGGACAGAATGTGAATTGGTACCTCCGCTACCACCAGTGTATACAAAGAACGTTGGAAGACCATGTAAACTGAGAAGAAGAGAAGGAGATGAAGTGCCTAGTGGAACACATCTGCGTGGAGCTAAAAGAATTACCAAGTGCAAAAATTTTGGAGGAGATGGGCATAACAAAAGGACATGCAAAGAAACAAGGGAGCATGTGGATGAACATCCAACACAACAAAGTCAATCAACATTGATAGTATCTTCAAAGCCAATTCCAAGGAAACTTCAGGTAAGTAGCTACATGTCTATAAGTAATTAACATTATCTATCAACACATTGACATTATTAATATGAATTTCATTTCTGTTAAATCTATCAACACAGGTTCGAAGGCCATCCTCACAGGTCAATATGAATTTCATTTCTGTTACGTAGCTATATGTCTATATTTTTTATTTGTCTACTCCTAAACCAGTGAATGTATGATCTATTTTTGCAGGTCATGCAGAACCCTGTGTTCGTGAAAGGGGGAAAAAACTTCACCACTATTTCAAAACTAAGAGAACTTGTTTCTAATCAAAAGAATCAAAGCCAGTCAGTTCCAGTCCGAGAAGATTCAAGGAACACTTCAGACCAGGTTGATATGAGGGCTACTCCAGCACCAAGAAGATGTACAAGATCAAATTCAAATGCTTCGATAAAGAACTGACATATGAATCTCGGAATCTAGCACTATATTTTGCAACACAACATATAACTTTAGTGTATCCAAGCTTTTGGTGATGTTTGCTTTTGGATAATGTAGTGACCCATCCCGGATCCACTATCTAAACAGAGTTAAGAGCATAATTAAGCATGCATTAAATAAATCGCTGCGGAAGTCTTAAATACAAAAAGACCGGCGGAATACAACCGGCTAAACAAACTCGATTATACAACCCAATCGAATTTAAATAAAACCTACAGCTAATCCTGCTGTCTTTAAGGTCACTGGCTACTCCAGACTCCTGGTGCTCAATCCTGCACCTACACCTGCCCCGTCGAATAGGGTGTCCGAATATACAGAAAATACTGAACATGAGCTCTAAGCTCAATACGAAAGCACGGATAAACATACAAATATGATGCATGCAAATGACAGGGTATCCATATCTGGGATAACTGTATACAAACTACTCAGACTGGTGCCTGGGATATAAGCTCGTCACATCGGGGTAGCTAACCACTGTGTGCGACCACTCATTCCCGAATCACGGACGCGGACCACGGAGTCCTTCCGGTATCAGTACCTAGGGGTACTCGATATCAAACGTCCTAACAGGGCTGAGCAACCCTAACTGGCTCATCTTGAAAGATATACAGATGTACAGGCACAAGATGATATGCACATGCCGCATAACAATAATAACATGCAAACACATAAATGCAACATATAAGCATGCATATCCGCTGGCAATCTCAGTCAGTACTTACGTACCTTTCTAAGGCAGTCCTAGTAGTCCCACTCTAGGTTCCAAGCCTATCATCAAGTCTACAATGCAAATACCCATGCATCATTCAATAAGCTCTAAAAGCCTTAACTAAGCTATTGCATACTCCTAAATAATTTAAGGAGACCATAGCTATACCTGCGTCCGTCGTTAGCCCACTGATGGCGACTATCCCGCAACTAGGGGCACACCCCTGCTGCAGCTCCACAGCCTCGAGCACTACTCCGCTACACGAGCGCTGCTCCGCTACTCGAGCACTGCTCCGCTACTATGTCAAACACTGTCTGACTATACTAATTATATTCCCTACTCCAACTCTAAAATAAGAGTACCCAAAGCCCTAAAATAGAGCTACTAGGCGAAGGAGAGGAACTCGGAACTGGCAAGAAATGAGGAGCTCGGACCTCATATTTATAGGCATCGATCGGAAGCTCCGTTCCTCGATCGGAAGCTCCGTTCGTTTAGATCGGAAGCTCCGTTCCCCGATCGGAAGTTCCGTTCGCTACGTGTCAATTCGGTCCACATGCAACCACACACCTGTCACCGACAGCCATCGGAAGCTCCGATCCTGATCGGACATTCCGATCTCCCTGCTTCCGATGTGGTTCCGAACTCACCAAGATTGGAGGCTCCGATCCTGGATCGGTGGTTCCGATCCCACTCGAGTCATGAAACCCTCTAAGCCATTTTCGAGTGTTCTGGATCCATTTCTGGAATCCGTTAACCCTTCTGGAATTTCCTTAATCATGTTTCACTTAATTCCGACATGATTATACGATTTAATTACTCATTACTCATTAATCATTAGTTTTGGATACGGGCCACTACATTCCCACCACCTTAAAAGGATTTCGTCCTCGAAATCTAAGGTAAACCTCGGAATATAGTACAAACCACTTGTCCAATTCAGCAATAGTTCCGGTTCAAAATATTGGGTCGAATAACCTTCGACAGACCCAATCCTTGATAAAATAGTGTAACACTATTTACTACCGTCAGTTATCCATCGATAACCTCAACAACACGGCACCTTCGGTCCAAATTGCCCATTGAATCAGTCACACTGCCTACAAATCTTAGCGATGACACCCTTGCTAAGATAGTAATTAATCAGCAGTTATCTATAGATATGTACGAACTCCATCGCAGTCCAACTAGAGAACAAGATACAACACATTGTATCTCACTGGTCAATCGGTAACATCTCATCTCTTGATGTTATCGAAAAAGCCATACACAATCGACCTAGATTCAACTCTCGGTCAAATCCTAGATATCCTTTTCCAAGAACTCATGTGAGTTACTTTTTATCACGAAGGATAAAATATATTTTCCAAAACAGTACCTCATGCGAATAGAAATGGCAGCTACCGGCCACCCGCTCGCAGAGCAATCGCACCACTGCACGCGACTCTAACCATTTGAAATCCTTAGAATAATTGCGTTAAACCTTGATCCGAATCTCGCCATCGTAGATAGCATCTACTCGATTACATTAGTCATCCTGCCATGGATAACAACAAAATTCTGACAATTCCTGGCGTCATAGTATGTACTTTCAGTACTCATCTTGCCATTGGCCAACAAATGTTCCCAAAGAACAACAACTAGCAAACAAAGATTACTAACCCCAATTGTGATAAGATCCTCATACACAATTTCTTGTCTAAAAGCATTCTTCGAGGTCGTCGTCTCGAAATTCACTAACATCATGCTGAAACTCCCAGATGGACCACACCATCCTCAGCAGTAGTCTCAATCAGATGTTTACTTCCATATCAGAACTAGAGATAGTATCAACAAAAACGATTCCGGTTAATCCTGTTCCAGATAACCAAATCCCTTGGCTCCCTAGCGGGGATAACCAAACTGATTTACCGCGATCCCGCACAGAATCTATCCATACGGATGGCAATTACGTTATCAAATCCTTTCAATGACATAGCATATCAGAACGCACTGGGATATCAGTGACAATAATCCTGCCAGACTCAAAAACACAAGTCTCTGCTGTTGTCTCATCCCATGAAACAACTAATGCTATCATGCTAATGCTCATTGAAATCCAAAAGCACTTGTCGAATTACCGCTCAAGAACAACTCTTGAGAAATCTGCTGGAAGCACCCAAGCTGATCATTCCGACTAACAGTCTCCAAAATTTGTTCACTGACAACCCTGGAACAATCACTGAATCCTTTTTCCGCAAACTGAATAAATCATTGCTAAAACCAAGCAATGTTCAGATCAAAACCCGTCACTGGTAGCCAAAGCAACGTTACCAACAACTACGATCGCAAAAGAAAACTAATGACCACTTTCGTGATCCGCAGAATCCAAAAGTCTCGATTCCCGCATCCCTGGAGATTCCTTAGCGACTAAAGAATTTCCTAAATGCACTTGAATCGCTATATCATAGCATACCATACTTAAGTACTATTCCAGCACTTCTTGATTCACTATATCCCAATCAGTACCAATTGGAATATTCTGATCAATCAAGTTGATCTACTGTAGCTCTTGCTATGCCTGATGATACAAATTCTAATCAGACAATCACAGATCAATGAAAAATCCCATGGCCGATCACTATCAATGATCTCAATGCCACACGTCCGCAGATCCCAAATACATGAAATCAAAAGAATCACAGTTGATTCAATCACTCATCTTTGACAGAGTCAGACAACAGTTACAAGTAGTCACTAGTGCTAAACCTGCACCAGTCTAGACATACTATCCACTGTCTATCTTCATCCAAGATGATCATAAGGACTTGTTCAACTCAAGCCGCAATACAAGTCCGAATGATTTCAACTATCGTTGAACATACTCCTGATAATTATATCTCTTGCTAAGACTGCAACAAATCGAGACTGAGGTTACTTGCCGCGGTGTCCCACCTGAAATCACCACCAAGTGTACACTGGCATAAATCACGCTATCCTCACGCCTCAAATCGTCATGTACAATCCTTAGCATCGGATATAATCTATCACTGAAGGAAACCATCAATGCTGAAAAAAAAATACTAATCCCCGAGTCAAACGTTATAAGAAGTTCACAAACCAAACTCCTAGTTAGCCCCTATCACCAGAGCATCCAAACACCGACTAGATCCACTAGTCTAGCAGTAACCAATAGTCTAAAACTATCTGCTCAGAGTACGCACTTGTCAAGGAAATCCCTCCAAGACTGGTCCTTATGACAAAATCCAAAGCAATATCTCTGACGATAGTCAGATGATATCTAAACCACAGATACTTAACCAGCCAATATCTCTGACGACAGTCAGACGATATCTAAACCACTGATACCTAACCAAGGCAACTAATCCAAATTCATACCCCGTTGTGACTGTTACCACAACTCTAGACTAGTAGCCTTCCCACCGCCAATCCTGAAGCACGAAGGCTTCCAGACATTCTCCAAAGTACGAAAGACTCCCAGAGTAACATTGGCATAGGGTCGCGCTCCATCATGTCCAGTCATGGTCATAGTCCACAACTCTCGGTATATATACTCGACTTGGTATCCCGATGAAATCCCATCATCACGAAGTCTCAACCTATGAAGGTTAATCAAGCTATTGATCTACGGAAATCACCTAGAACGAAACTCAAAATTTCAAAACAAGATCAATAATCCCATGCCCCCAGATGAATCACCTCATCAATGGCACTAACCCAGTCAAATGACTAAATAGGTCAATCCTAGGAAAACACCTAGACTAACCTCACTTCAATTCGTTACTGCTGGCTTACCCAAAATCCATGAGCTAACCTAGTTGATTACCAATCAACTAATTCCAAGCCAAACTTTATAAAATTACTTGCAATCAATCACGAATTGCTGAATAAATAAAACATGTATCATTACTTCAAGTTATGTACAATTTCCTTTATTACAATCCCATGTAATACATACAGTATTCAAAATACAACAAATGTACATCCAATAACTTGAACTGATACAACCAAATTCTGATGATTCATTACAACTGAAATACTGTTTACAACTACAACAATACAGTTTTTAAAATCATCAAATCTTGTCTTCGTTCCTTGAGCATGAAGCTTCCCATCGACACACGCATCGATACAAGCATACTCCCGTCCAAGTCTCTCTACATGTCCTCCCGCGAAGAAATCCGGAGAAATGGCACGTAATAGCTAACCAGTTATGTTCTGCGTCAGTGCATGTCGGTCGAATTCTTTTGCTCGCGATCTACCATCAGCGTTCTTCTTGTATCCGGATCATGCTTTTGAACATGAAGTTTCCCGT
Source organism: Henckelia pumila (assembly GCF_033568475.1). NCBI lineage: Eukaryota > Viridiplantae > Streptophyta > Magnoliopsida > Lamiales > Gesneriaceae > Henckelia > Henckelia pumila. The sequence goes on from NC_133121.1 coordinate 69,724,560, forward strand.
ATGCCTAACAAAAGCATCAATGCAAGCATACCGGCAAAACCATGTTCTGCATGAGTTTACAGACTTTACGCTAGGAACCTGCCATGCCTTAGGCACTCGAAGCATTCCCTGGTAAAGGTCTATCTGACAATCTCTCCAACTACGAGTGAAGAATATTCGAGGACTGGAACCACATGGATTATTAAACACCATTCGTTCCAACAAGCCCTCAGAGGTATCTGACGCGATATACTCGATCTTCTCTTCCAGTCTTCCTTGGCTGGAATCCATATATTCTTCGATCAACATCCCAATGCATCGAATGATGAACTGTCCACAGCAGTCAGTCTATCTATCGATATGCTACTACTGGTGTTCTCATCACTGTTGCATTCCTTATAAAAGACTTAATGCCGCAAACCTCGGCAATGAAGAACCAAATCTTCTTTCGCTGGGCCTCAATCAATCCTACAAGGATAATCAAGAAGTCTTAATATCAATTTCCTAAGTCCCTTGCATGCATTGCTCTGATACCAATAAATGTAGTGACCCATCCCGGATCCACTATCTAAACAGAGTTAAGAGCATAATTAAGCATGCATTAAATAAATCGCTGCGGAAGTCTTAAATACAAAAAGACCGGCGGAATAAAACCGGCTAAACAAACTCGATTATACAACCCAATCGAATTTAAATAAAACCTACAGCTAATCCTGCTGTCTTCAAGGTCACTGGCTTCTCCAGACTCCTGGTGCTCAATCCTGCACCTACACCTGCCCCGTCGAATAGGGTGTCCGAATATACAAAAAATACTGAACATGAGCTCTAAGCTCAATACGAAAGCACGGATAAACATACAAATATGATGCATGCAAATGACAGGGTATCCATATCTGGGATAACTGTATACAAACTACTCAGACTGGCGCCTGGGATATAAGCTCGTCACATCGGGGTAGCTAACCACTGTGTGCGACCACTCATTCCCGAATCACGGACGCGGACCACGAAGTCCTTCCGGTATCAGTACCTAGGGGCACTCGATATCAAACGTCCTAACAGGGCTGAGCAACCCTAACTGGCTCTCTCGAAAGATATACAGATGTACAGGCACAAGATGATATGCACATGCCGCATAACAATAATAACATGCAAACACATAAATGCAACATATAAGCATGCATATCCGCTGGCAATCTCAGTCAGTACTTACGTACCTTTCTAAGGCAGTCCTAGTAGTCCCACTCTAGGTTCCAAGCCTATCATCAAGTCTACAATGCAAATACCCATGCATCATTCAATAAGCTCTAAAAGCCTTAACTAAGCTATTGCATACTCCTAAATAATTTAAGGAGACCATAGCTATACCTGCGTCCGTCGTTAGCCCACTGATGGCGACTATCCCGCAACTAGGGGCACACCCCTGCTGCAGCTCCACAGCCTCGAGCACTACTCCGCTACACGAGCGCTGCTCCGCTACTCGAGCACTGCTCCGCTACTATGTCAAACACTGTCTGACTATACTAATTATATTCCCTACTCCAACTCTAAAATAAGAGTACCCAAAGCCCTAAAATAGAGCTACTAGGCGAAGGAGAGGAACTCGGAACTGGCAAGAAATGAGGAGCTCGGACCTCATATTTATAGGCATCGATCGGAAGCTCCGTTCCTCGATCGGAAGCTCCGTTAGTTTAGATCGGAAGCTCCGTTCCCCGATCGGAAGTTCCGTTCGCTACGTGTCAATTCGGTCCACATGCAACCACACACCTGTCACCGACAGCCATCGGAAGCTCCGATCCTGATCGGACATTCCGATCTCCCTGCTTCCGATGTGGTTCCAAACTCACCAAGATCAGAGGCTCCAATCCTGGATCGGTGGTTCCGATCCCACTCGAGTCATGAAACCCTCTAAGCCATTTTCGAGTGTTCTGGATCCATTTCTGGAATCCGTTAACCCTTTTGGAATTTCCTTAATCATGTTTCACTTAATTCCGACATGATTATACGATTTAATTACTCATTACTCATTAATCATTAGTTTTGGATACGGGCCACTACAGATATGTACATTTATTTTGGAGGAGATTGTGATGTTTGCTTTTGGATATGTACATTTTGGAGGAGACAGTGATGTGTAATTTTGGTTACATTAGACGGATACATTTGCTGTCAATTGATGGATACATTTGTTATTCTAGGTAATATTTGTTGTTGTGATTTTGAGGTTTTATGATATTTAAGCAAAAACTCTATCATGAATTTTGGTTATTTTATAACTATGTTTGCTTTAAAAACATATAACCAATCATTAGAGATTAAACAAAATAGTAGTGTTCATTCATTCAACACATAACATAGAATTTCAAGTCTGTTACATTCTTCCATCATCAAATTTTGCATGCATCCAAATAAAAAAAAAACTAAAGTCACTACACCATGGAACCCTATCAATTAATCACTGTTATGAGCAGAGTCCATTTTCTTCTTAACATCTTCATAAAGCTCAGCGATCTTAGCTGCATTACGACGGTATGCATCAGCCAGATCCAGTTGAATTTTTATCATCTTCCTTAGTTCTTCAATCTGACTCATTGTTTCACCAAAGCTTGAAGATGCAGTTGCATTTGGACCTGAAGTTGAGCTCGAACTACTAGAACGATTTTGGGCAGTAGGGGCAGAGAAAGCATGTTTTTTTCTTTTGGTATGCATCATAAGCTATCAATGCATTCTCTCTAATGGGAAATGATCCGTGCAATGAACCATTATATCCATTAACTTTCTCCCAACATTCTTCCCAACTATTATAAATATTGGGGATATATCCTTCAAAAACCACATATGTTTTTTCCCTACATTTCAGTAAAAAAACATTTCAAAACATAAATTATACTCAAATAATATATATTGTCAGCATTCGAATAGGAAGCTGAACATCGAATCAAAGCGCTAACCATTATCGTACAGAAAGCAAGCTACGACACTGCTGCAATAATGTAAACAATAGCGTCAGCATATACACATATACACGATACAATCCCATAAAAGCATCAATATGTCTACCACTTGGAGTAAGAAATACAACTCGTACACATATCAGAAAACTTGCTGCAAAATATGAAACATTACTTCTCAAAATACCCTGAATCTATTTTGAATCAACAAAAAGAGAAACAAAACATACCTAATGAAATCTCGGGATTCCATGAAATCTCACCACTAGATTGGGATCGGTAGCATAAAAAAGAAGTAACAAAGAATAAGAAACATAAAAAAACACTTACATTTGCTACTCTCGAATTTGCTGGGTTCCTGTCGCTTCCCATCGCCGACCAATGGCCGGTGGTCCGATGGGGTTTGGAGCAAAGGGAAAGGTGGATCTTGGGGATTAGGGTTCATCAATTTCAGTGAATGGTGTGTTGAGGTCTTCGATTTGGGCGTATATTGGTGTTTCCCGACTCATGTGCCTTGCACGTGACTAATCCGTTATCTCTTAACATCACAGTTGATGGCAGAGATGTATATTGGAAATCAAAGTTAGAATAAGAAACATGAATGGCACCAAAATGTTTTGAGGAACATAAATGGGAAAACAACGGAACTATTATGGACTTATCACATGATATTGTGTTTGAGTTGAAAAGCATGTTGTAATATTGAAATATCACCTGCTACCTGAATAGCTGAAGTGATTGGAAGCAGGTATACTTGAATTCTTTGACCTTACATGCTTACCTGAATCTCTGAATCGAGTGGAATCATGTGTAATTGTCTTCAAACATCAGAACTGAGTCTTGATCAGAGGTAAGATGATGAAGAAAGGACTATGAGGTTGATCACAAGATTGAGTTGATACATTTGATAAAGTTTCTATATGAGAAGAAAGCAAATGTGATTTTGAACTACGGAGATCACTGTTTTGATTTGCAGTGTAGGAGCTAGTGGAACTGAGAAATGGAACTTCACTTCTATTGATTTGCTCCATTAGCTGAACACTCTTGAGAACAGATATGCAACGATGTCGGACAATACAATGAATGATTATGAATTTTAAAACCTGATTAGGTGATGTATACCTTGATTATGTCATACAGATTGTGGATATTTGTCTGAGATTGACTGCAGGTTCAACTCATGAAAATGACGATGCATTGCCATAAACCTGAAGTATAAGCAGAAGAAGATCCTTTTGGCTATTTCTGTCATGAGATGAGATGACAAGGAGACCATCCTATGTCGAGGGAGCTGCTCTATCAGCTTCGCGAATTTATTAAGCTGGGATTGAGGTAAGATTTTGTATTTTGCTGATTCGCAATACTTGACTTGATTTTTTCAGACAACCTCAAATCTCTAGCAAAATAATGATAACTCCTCGATATGGAGAATTTCAGAAATTTATAGTCCTTCATGATATGGTAAGACTCCGTCAGCTTTGAATGGAATTTTTATTCTTCTGAATTGATTAATTCAAGTATAAGTTGTAGGCTTTGGAATGATGTGTAAAACACTTGGAGACCAAAGCTAGCGATTTGCACCATTTTATTCTGCATGAATGAATCGACTATCCCTCTTGCTCAACATTGCGATATACCCATGTAAGGAATTGAATTTATGATGCCCTTGGGATTACGCTATATGCTTGTAGCAGTATGATTATGGAGATACGAATATTGTTTATCTACTTAGCTCTGAGATGAGTTGATTATGCTAAATTGATTGAATCCTGAGAAGTGATGTTAGTATGCAAATACGGTGAAAGCTAGTTGACATATCTTGAAATGTACTGAATGATGTGATATTGCTTTTACATGATGGAAGCTAAGAGTGAGTTTTACATAGACATTTATTAACTGAAATGACTCACTGAGATAGTGAATGAAATGGGAAAATGAATTTGATATTTCTCCTCTACTTCTCGAGAAGAAGAAAATGAATTTTGATGTCCCTCGCTTAAGTAGTGAAGATTGAAATGAAGAGTAATAGCAAATTCAGTTACAGTTGAGTCTTTCCTTTTGATGATATTTGATGCATGCACTTCTTGATTCGCATGCTATTGATCATTGATGAATTGCATGATCTTTTGAAGCTTCTCGTTATTCAGTATCGATTAAGAAATCCTAATTCTGGACATTGATATGAAAGGAGGGTGAACTTTGAATAATTGAATCCTTCAATATGAATTCTTTCTGGTAATCTGGAGTTCCTGTTGTACTATCTGAATATGCCTTAGGACGTTGTCCTAATTGATTAGTGTGTGTAGATATCTCATCGTAAAGCCACGCTGTCAACCTTGATTTGGGGTATATTGGAAATGGTACTGATATGAACTTGGATCACCGATGTGATTATTTCCCTTGACTCGTATTCTTTGATTTATCGAACCTTGATTTGATTTGTTCACCACGAGGTTTAAATTGCAAGTGAGTTGTTTTCACTTAGCAACGCTTGTCGTCCAGAATTATTTGATTTGACAATCCGACTTTGATCAATGTCCTTTGATGCTATCTGATTCTTGATTTCAAATCGATTTTTATTGGCCATTGCCATGCTATCTCTCAGCTAATTGGATATATTGATTCCATATATATTGATATTATGGGCTCGTAACTGATAGAGACTGATAGCATTACTCTATTTGAGTGTTTGATGAATATCAACTTGAAGCTTAAACATCATTGATATGTGATCGTTATTACGATGTGATATAAGACAACTGATCAAAATGAATGGAATTGAAGTAAATAATCTGTTGATTGTGAAACGTCCTAAAACTTCTACTGAATTTTTTTTTTAAATCTCTAACTATAACATAATGAATATAAATATATATATGCCCATATATATATATATATATATATTGTACTTAAAAATAACATTACTTAATTTAAAATACAAATACACAATAGATACAATAAAAGTACACGCATGAAATTAAATACTCAAAATTAATTACTAGATAATAATTTATAAAAATTCCATAATAAAATTCCTAAATAATAATTATACACAAATTCCATGCAAACTTAGAAAATAATTAATTAAATCTAAAATCCAAGCATACTCTCAAAAATCTAAAAATAATGAAACATGTGCGGAGATACGTATTTTAAATTTCAACATAATTAACATAATTGAGCGATGGTCACAGGTTCTAGCCACCTGGAAACTCATACGCCCTCGCCGCCAGTCGGGAACACATTATCCTCATTAACCTTCTTCTCACCTGCACCATTGAAATCTAGTGAGCCTAGAGGCTCAGCACGTTCTATCCTTATATAACAAAATGAAACCACACACAAGCACACATCATATAAAATACGTGAATATAAATGCACGTGCATGATCTTAAAATTATATGCATATAAACATGAAATAAAATAATTATACTGATTTATCTTCATGCTAAACAGATATCATCATGCATAATAAATCTCATAAAATAACTTATCATGATTTCTTAGTTCTCAATAGGTCGTATCCATGTCGGTGACCTCATACTAAGCGATTGATCAATCTAAAAACTAACGTACGTGGCGGTGGGATTTCCACCCCTGTGCTGCCACTTCACCAGCCCTCTCAGTTGGATCCATAAGCTCATCATACATAAACATTATTAGGAAGGTCACCGGGCCCAAGTATCCCGGCCTCCAACCACATCACTTTCCACCTTCACTTCAACTTCCATAAAAATATATTTTTTTTAACATGCATTTAAACTTATCATAAAAATTCTTCCATGATGCATGAACATAAAAATTCTCTTTATTTCTTTATTTTCATGAAAATTCGCCCTTAAATATATATTTAATTTATTTTCTTAAAAATCATGCTTATATATCTAATAAAAATGCATGCATGAATTAAATATATATTTACGGACATTTATTTTTCCAAGGACTTGTTCGAGCTGCTGACCATTAGACTTAAACTCAAAAATTCCTAGACTGGCCCAAAAATTCACAAACTGGCCCAAAAATTCTCATGGGCTTCCAAGCCCATAAAATCATTGGGCTAACTTAAATAAATTATTTAATGCCCAAATAAAATTAATTGGAGGCCCAAATAATTTTCTAAATATTTAATTTTGCCAAAAAACCAACTAAATCAATAATTAATTAGAAATTAAAATACCCAAGCCCGGCCCACCTAGCCCGAACCCGGACTCTACTGACCCAACCCATGACACTAATGACCCGACCCAGACCCCCGACCCAATCCGGAACCCAGCTAGAACCCTAACCCGATCCCCCCCTCTTTACTCTATAGCCACGGCCACGAGCAGCCTCTGCTCAGAGGCGGTAGCCGCCCTGCATCGGCCACCACCGGCCGGTGCACCCCCAACTACACCTAGCCCACCTCAAGACCTTTCCAACAAACCAAAAACCAGCCCAAATGGTTATACCTACAATGTTCTCTCCTCGCACGCAGACTTGAGAAACTTTACCAAATCTGTTCGTTCTCCCTGCTCTGGCCACCTTTGGCCGTAAAACCGCCGCCCATGTTTAGCCAACATCCAGGAGGTTCTATCTCAACCAATTTGACCCTTAAACGTGCCTTGTAGAGATAGAACAAACCATTCTACCAGTACCCAAAAACCTGTGCGTGAATTGCTTGTCTCCAGAATACATGGCTTCGACTCCAGCCCATTCCAGCCCCAAAAATCTGACCAAACCCGACCCTAAGGACCCTATCCCTTGGTCAGCCCCTCGAACCAGCCATAAGCAGAAATCACGAAAGAAATCGGCAATGCACATGAAAAACGTGAGAAACTTCATGATCTTCAAAGAACTTCATTCAAAACTTAAATATCATGCATTTACAGAACATTCATGCTTAAAAACAGTGTATAGGATTTGAATGGTGTTCAAAGATGGATTCAAAACGTGCCTTGATAATTATTTAGACGAAACGACGTAAACGACGCGTATCGGGTTCGCCGGGACGAACGGATCTTCTAAATAACCCCAAAAACTTCTAACGCTCGGCTATGGGGCTAAGAAATCTCTGATGGAACAATGAAGATGGTGTAGAAGAGGGTGATGGAGGCGGCTAGGGGATACGAACGTAGGTTTGGGAGGGATTTTGGGTAGATATTTTGGATAAACTAGGTTAATTAATTAATAAATAATTAGGATAGATAAATAATATAATTTAAACTTAAAAATAATACATGATAATTTGCTAAAAACTTAATAATCTCGAAATAATAAAATAGGAGATTTTTAAAGGTTAATAAAAGTCATTAAAATGACTTATTTTGGGTAAAAATGGACATATAAATATACGTATATATAAATACCATAATTTTCTTAAAATCCTACCTTAAAAATAATATTTTAAGGCTCCAAAAAAAATCTCATAAAATATTTTGGGTGAAAACTAACATCTCGTCCGTCCACGGTCCCGCCTACGCGATCATAAAATAATTTTTTTCTCAAATAAATTCATAAATCACATCATATAGGTTTAAATGCCGAAACAATATTTAAAACATGCAAATAAATCACATAATTTAAATAATCACTCATAAAAACAATTTAACACATTTTCACATTATTTTAAAATTATTAAATCCTCTAGTTATGCATGCGGATTTACGTGACGAATTTCTGGGCGTTACAATTCTCTCCCCCTTAAATGAAATTTCGTCCTCGAAATTGAAACGAACTCTGGGCAAGAACAAGTTTCCTCATGTAGTTCCGAATCGAGCAATCCAAATACGACCAATTTAATGTGTTAAGTAAAATTACCCGTGATGCGCAAAGTATCCGGTACTGCTTCATCCGCCTGCATCACATAGACTGGTCCGGCAGCATTCTCCTTGGGACAGTGCAGCATAATGTGTCCTGGTTCCTTACAATGGTAGCACATGCCTGATCCCTTCATGCATGGTCCTGGATTGGGCTTTTGGCACTTTTGGTATAGAAGTAGTGCTTCTGTACGAAGAACGATAGCTCCCTGCTGTCTCGATGGATTTGGGCCCTTCGATGGCCCAGTGGACTGCTTCTTTGCATCCTGCTGTGGATACGACTCATGGTACGATGGTTGGAACTGCCTCTTCCTCTGCTGCTCCCTCAAGATCTCCTTCCCACCATCCTCGGATCGTAGTGCCCTACTCACCGCTGCCGCATAAGTGGTGACGTCCATCATGCTTGATGTCCACCCTAAGCCCATCGATGAACTGTTTCATCTTCTCCTGCGCACTATCAGCAATCAGGGGCACAAAGTGACTCCTCCTCTCGAACTGCTTGATATACTCAACCACCGTCTTGTCCCCCTGCCGGAGACTCATGAACTCTCGAATCATTCGGCTGCGCACATCCACGGTAAAATATTTGGTGAAGAACATCCGCTTGAACTCCTCCCACCAAAGGGATGCATCGTCTTTCATCATGTACACCACGCACTTTACTTTATCGGCATCAGTGAGTCCCATATAAGCAAATATGGTCTCCAAGGAACGGATCCACCCCTCAGCCACGAGTGGATCTGTGGCACAAGAAAACTCCTTTGGTCCCTTCTTCTGGAACCGTTCCGCAACGTCTTCGTCATGTGAAAGTCGGGGTCGTGCTGCTTGTTGCTCCAGCAATGCATTGATTCCTGTCATCATATTAGCATTGGCCTTCTCCAGTGTTGTGAGCGGATTTTGCTGAGGAGGAGTTGGAGGATTCCCGCATCGGTTCATCTGTCTAGGAGGCATACTGCACCACCACATATTTCCCCACGTAAATCGCCATGAATAACTAATATATAATTTTTTTTTTTACTTTAAGACTGTCGTAAGTTTAAATTCTCATTTTCATAAATCAATAAAACATAACTCCTGTGTCCCATGCATAAATCATAATTTAAAACACTTAAAACTTACAGACTGGAAGTGCGGTTTTTGAGCTCTGATCAGCAGGCTAGTCACCCTCCAAGGAACCTGGCTCTGATACCAAATGAAACGTCCTAAAACTTCTACTGAATTTTTTTTTAACTCTCTAACTATAACATAATGAATATAAATATATATATGCCCATACATATATATATATATCGTACTTAAAAATAACTTTACTTAATTTAAAATACAAATACACAATAGATACAATAAAAGTGCACGCATGCAATTAAATACTCAATATTAATTACTAGATAATAATTATAAAAATTCCATAATAAAATTCCTAAATAATAATTATACACAAAGTCCATGCAAACTTAGAAAATAATTAATTAAATCTAAAATCCAAGCATACTCTCAAAAATCTAAAAATAATGAAATATGTGCGGAAATACGTATTTTAAATCTCAACATAATTATCATAATTGAGCGATAGTCACGGGTTCTAGCCGCCTGGAAACTCATACGCCCTCGCCTCCACTCGGGAACACATTATCCTCATCAACCTTATGCTCACCTGCACCATTTAAATCTAGTGAACCTAGAGGCTCATCACGTTCTATCCTTACATAACAAAATGAAACCACACACAAGCACACATCATATAAAATACGTGTAGCGACCCTACCCGAATCCGCTATCTAATCAGAGTTAAGAGCATAATTAAACATGCATTTAATAAATCGCTGCGGAAGATTTAAATAAAAATAGACCGGAAGAATACAACCGGTTAAATAAATTTGATTTATACAACCGAATCGAATAAATAGCCTAAAGATAAAACCTACAGCTAATCCTGCTGTCTTTACTGGTCACTGGCTACTCCAAGCTCCTGGTGCTCAATCCTGCACCTACACCTGCCCCGTCGAATGGGGTGTCCAAATACACAGAAAAGACTGGACGTGAGCTCGAAGCTCAGCACGAAATCACTGGGTAAAACATACAAATATGATGCATGCAAATGATAGGGTATCCATATCTGGTATAACTGTATATAACTGCTCAGTAATGGCGCCTAGGACATGAGTGGTACAACCCGGGGAGCAAACCCTGCGTACATTGCTCATTCCTATAGGACATGGAATGTGTCCCCAGATGCTAACTACCCCTGACCCGTCAGTCACTGGGCACTAGACATCAACCGTCCAGACAGGGCTGAGCGGCCCTACATGGCTCATCTCACAAGATGGACAGGCACAATATGATATGCACATGCTGCATAATAATATGACACACAAATGCAACATATAAGCATGCAAAACCCGCTGGCTATCTCAGTCTGTACTTACGTACCTTACTACAGGCAGTTCCTAGCAGTCCCACTCTAGGTTCCAAGCCTATATCAGCTCTACAATGCAAATACCCATGCATCAATAATTAAGCTCTAAAAGCCTTAACTAAGCTATTGCATACTCCTAAATAATTTAAGGAGACCATAGCTATACATGCGTCCGTTGTCAGCCCGCTGATGACAATTGCCTCAAAACTTAGGCACATCTCCGCCTCGACATCGGGATCGCTATGCCACTTTCGGATTCCCAATAGGATGCCTAGAACTCCCTAGATCTGAGTTAGAAGGTCTAGGAATTGAGAGAGGAAAAGGAGAGGTGCGAGTTGAAAATGAAATTTCAAACCTTTATTTATAGGCGAAGTTCGGGCCGACGAACTCGACTTCGGATCCTCCGAACTGGTTCGGATCCCCCGTTCCTGACTTCGGAGCCTCCGTTCCTGTTCGGAGCCTCCGATCCTGACTTCGGATCCTTCGAAGTCCCATCAATGATGTCACCCATGACGCATTATCTTCGGAGCCTTCGATCCGAGTTCGGATCCTCCGATCTTTGGTTCGGATCCTTTGATCCAGTTCGGAGCCTCCTAACCCAGTTCGGAGCCTCCGAACCATCCGAACCCTCGGAACCTTCCCGACCATTTTTGAGTGTCCTGAATCCATTTCTGGACTCCGTAAACCCATTTGGAATTTCTTTAATCATGTTTTACTTAATCTAAACATGATTACATGATTAATTACTCATTAATCATCAACTCTGGATACGGATCACTACATTCTCCCCCCCTTAAAAGATTTCGTCCTCGAAATCTAGGGTAAAACCTTGAGAACATAAGATAGACCACTACTTGAGTGTCTGGTCGAAATAGCTTTCGACACACTTAGACTCTCGTCGAATTCCCTATAAGCTCCATTAATTCTTAACCGCATTAGTATTCTTTCACTGAAGATTACTGCGCTACTGGTCGACAGTCGAACTTCCCTAGAGCTAGCATATCGTAACACTGATACATCTTTCACTCGGACCACGATCTTCCTGACCACAAAGGATATAATACCCGCTTGATCAATATTATCGTCTCAAAGGAAATCTTATACTGACAAAGACCAGTCAAAACCTGACTGGTTTTGCTGCATTCATCAAATCACTAATCAAAACTAACCATCTAATGGTTCCAAAAGTTCTCGGTGCTCAACACCTCTAGTTAGGAAACACTTTTCCCAACACTATGCCAACACAACAAAACTCAAATTTGTCCTCAAGAGAATCTAGTTGACACAAGGTCATAGTACAACATAACTGCTTAACACGATTTCCAGACTGGTCATCCTTTCCATGCCTTACCAAAGCAAAGAGCTTCCCAAGCAATACGGGGAATTCAATACCATGTCCAGTGCAAATCACAGTTCACGTTTCTCAGTATAACTCAACACTATGCCTTGATGAAAACTATCATCGATCACTAATAATGACACTAAGTCATCTCCTAGCCATGGGCCTGCGAAATCACGCATACATTGCAATGGAAGTCATCACGCCTCTGATGATCTACATCACCTCACCCATAGGTTATTCACCCATGAATCCCAATCGTTGGACATCCTCCTGATAGTTATACATACTCGCAATCACTATTCGCTCATCAAGACTAAGGCAAGCTCCCACCAATATGTGTAAGAGTGGGTGCCCAGTGAGCCAACTGTGTGGCTATGGGCTTTGTTGACTCTTTGTATAAACAATCTTTTGTTTAATATTATTTACACTTTTATGGCAATGACTTTATATTACTTCATATTGTTATATTGTGATATACTATTGTTGTTTTGATAAAGACCTTGAATATACTATAGTGTATGTAAGATGTGGTAGAACATGGAGATGTCTATCATGAAATACATCTTATAGTCACTGTATATTCTAAAACCGTTCCTAGTCGATTGAGCCGTCCGATAATAAGGATAAGGATCGCTCGAGTTTGAGACTAGCATTTGCGATGCGGAGTACCACGTTTCATTGGTAGGGAACATGGAGATGTTCGAAGCATGCAAATGGATATTCATAGGATGAATAATCGAACTACCCTATCCGGACTTTCCAAGTGGTTATCACTTATCGAGTGGATTAAGTCCGCGGTTTTGGTTGTACACCATTAGTCCTTACGACTTGAAACATCATGGAGACTCTATATGCTAGTGCTGTGCTTTGACTCGTTTACCGACTCTATGGGGGTCATCAGGTGTCGAGATTGGGTACAGTTACGACACATATAGGAGTCAATGCATTGTTGTCAAGGATTCACCACATAGTTGCGAGTGTGGATATCCTATGCGATCTGAGGAGATATTAGTGTGACAAATCTCTGGCCAGAGTACTTGATGTGATTTAAGAAATGGTTTCTTAGTAGCACATGCGATGTCACTAATTTGATCTTCAAGATGTATTGCATAGTTATCGAATCTTGAGCGACTCTCGATATACCAATGGTTGTTGATTCGATCGGGATATATGGATGAAGGGACCGTACTGTACGTTAACCAAAATCTACTGGTTCTTGTAGGCACTATCAGTGATACCTAGGGAATCATGGGGCGATGTTGCTAGGCGCTTTACCATGATTCGTTGGGCAAGTCGGAAAGTGTTGTTCCGAGTCACAAGGAGTTGTGAGCCCACGGCTAGCTGTATCCCTGAACCATTGAGGGTCACACAGTGTAATGGAGTTTTAATCCCCGTTGAGATAGTTAAATTTAAAGAGTTAAATTTAATGAACTAAGGAGTTGGACTTCTTAAATAAGAGTAAGGGAGTAGGATTTCCTAAAATGACATAGGGATGGACATTTTTGGAAACCACTGAATTCGGATTCAGGAAAATTTATTTTGACTTTAAAATGTGCAGAAATGGTTTCTGTGCACATTGGTGAAATCGTTTCATCAATCGGAGTCACGATGAATTTTATATTAATTTCTGAACGAGCGGGCTTTGCTTGTCGGGCCCCAGCTTATGACTAATGGGCCCTAAGGTGTTAGTGGCCTGCATTATAAATAAGTTATTTCAGTACAGAAATTACACACAACAGGTCATAATTTTTGAGAGCAAAAATCGAAAACCCTAGTTCCTCTCAAATAATATTTCGGCCGCCCCCTTGCTCTGTCACAGAGAAATTCCGGTCTGTGATTTTGAATCGCAGTAAGGAATAACGAATCAGATTCGTTTATTCTCTTCGCAGAAAACTTCTGATAGATTTTCTAGTGCAATCTATCAGAGGGATTAAACCTCTGTTCGTGGACCTGATTGAAGGCGTTCATCGGTTCCAGGGAGAGACAACAAGAGCAGAATTGTTCTGTTGGTGTCCATTAATCTCGTTGCGAGATTTGAGGTAAAATTTATTTAATTGTTATTTAAATTTTACACACACACGTAATTCAATCGATGAACGGTTGATACCCATACCATGGAAACGTTCCATGGAAAATTTTTAAACCTCCGCTGCACCGGGTATCAATCGTAATTGGTCTGGGAACTCGCCAGTTTTCCAACAGTGGTATCAGAGCCAGGTTGCTCAGATCAATCGATTGAATTAATCAATTGTACAAAATTTTTGAGTCTCGGTTTTTGAAACAAAATAAATATTTTTAATAAAAATTTTTTTTTTTCCGGGGGCGAAACCCGGGCAGCGATTGGATCGCTGCCCGGAGGGGGCAGCGATGGTCGCTGCCCCCAGGGGCGGCGCACGGCGCCGCCCAAAGGGGGCGCACGGCGCCGCCCAGGGCGGCGACCGTCGCCGCCCAGGGCGGCGCACGGCGCTGCCCAGGGCAGCGCTGTGCGCTGCCCAGCGCAGCGCTGGGCGCTGCGCAGGGCAGCGCTCGGCGCCGCCCAGGGCGGCGCACAGCGCCGCCCAAGGGCGGCGCTCGGCGCCGCCAGGGCAGCAAGCGTTGCTGCCCTAAGGGGGCAGCCAGGCTGCCCCGGCCCGCGCCCCGGGTGCGGGCCAACCCGGGAGTGTCCCGGGTGGCCCGCGGGAAAAATTAATATTTTATTAAAAATTAATTTTAATATGTTAAAATTTTATTTTTGGTCCGGTCAAAAATTGTTTTTGATTGGTTCACGAGATTTCGGATCGAATTGTTCGAGTCCGTAAATTTTAAAATTGATTTTGGATAAATTTGAATTTTTGGAAAATTTTAATATTTTATCCGTAAATTGAATTTTGAAATCAATTATTTTGGTACAATTGATGATAAGATATGATCTTATGATATATTAAGTAAAATATGATTTTATTTGTAAAATTGGATTTTATAGATAAAATATGATTTTATTTGATATGGAGATAAAATATGATTTTATATGTGAAATGTGATTTTATATATAAAATATGATTTTATCTTGTTTAAATTTGAATTGCCACAGCATGTTATCCAATAAATTAATTTTGAATTAAATGTTATTGGATAAGGATGATCGATTGCCATGACCAATTTTGTAGGTGTATGTTAGGAATTTACATTTTGTCTTTATTGTTGTTGGTTTTATTAATGGGCCTGGTTTATGGCCCGATATGAATGTCATATGTAATAAAAGTGGGCTTGGTTTATAGCCCGTTCCCACCCCCTAAAAATGTATCCCCTACTTGTCATTGTTATTTATTGTAAATACATTAGATTTAGTGGGAGATCAAGATTTGAAGATGGTGGGCCCAGCAGACAATGAAGAACTGAAGAAATGTAAATTGGAAGCATATGTAATAGGATTGCATTTGCATACTGCATATTACCTAGGATTGGACTAAGACCCGTGATTGGCAACCACGGGTCAATTAGAAATGGAATCGATCATCCTATATAATATGTGATATTATGATTGTATGCATGTTTAGACATAAATTGCGTGAATCCGGCAATGCATGCAATAAATTAAATATGATGAGACAAATATTTTTATAAATAAAATCCCTCATTTTAAATATGATTTAAAATTTATATCAAGATAAATAAAGGAAATTTAAATATTGTTTAAATGTTCCTACCTTCCATCAACGGTCAATGTATGTGATGCTACCCGCGGATACGGTCCGGCTCATATTATTGGGGGGGCCCGTCCGTCGGAAAGCTGTACATTGGATCGACAAATGTTGTAAGTTGGGTGGAACTCCCATGGGATCGGCTCATATTATTGGGGGATCCACATGGCGACCGTCCATCACAACTTAATATTGATGGGTCATCTTGACATGTCACTTTAAACGGCGTCATATTATTGGGCCCTTATTGGACATGAGGTAAACACATGGGGGTTGCTTTGGAAGCAATTGGGCTCTACCGTTTGAGAATTATGGTTGGCTGATATTATTCGGGACCATAAGTTTGTCAATTGGACTCCATGTTCTCACTAAGGAAAAAGTTTCCCGTTTTCACTAGAGGGTGGTGAAATCGTTAAAATAGTGGGAGTGAGATTCATAAAATTAAATTCGCCTATTTTATGTCTTAGTAAATTGTTAAACAATCATTGATATATGTCTGTTTTCCTTTTCAGTATTTCATACAATGAATTCGCGAAATCCTTTATTCTCGATCCTCGAACAAAACAAGCTGACTGGCGCCAACTATACGGAATGGTTCCGGAAGTTGAAGATTGTCTTAACTTCGGAGAAAATGCTCTACGTGTTAGAGAAAGCACCTCCGAAGGAAGCACCAGCTGACATAAGTCCGGAGGAATTGGCCAAACTTGATGCATGGTGTGACCATGACATCAAGACCAAATGCTATATGCAAGCCTCGATGTCTGATGAACTCCAGAGGCGATTTGAGGACACGGTGAATGCTGCTGACATTCACGCGCAACTCAAGGAACTTTTTGGGGCTCAGTCGAGGGCTGAAAGGTTCTCTACTGTTAAGGAGTTGATGACGTGCCGCATGCGTGAAGGGACTTCGGTCCGTGATCATGGGGTACGAGTGATTTGGCTCATACAGAAGTTAGCGACCCTTGACTTGGTGTTGGAGCATGAACTCAATGTGGACTTGCTGCTTCTATCTCTTCCTTCTTCATTTGATGGATTCGTGATAAATTTTAATATGAACAAGATAGAGGCCACCCTAGAAGAGATGGTCAATATGCTCGTTACATATGAATCCACACTTAAGAAGGATAAGCCAGCTTTCTTGGTGGGCTCCTCATCTTCTGCTAAGAAGGGGCCAAGTATGAAGGGCAAGAAACGTTCTGCCCCACCCAAGAAAGTGGAACCCGAGAAGAAGCAAAAGACAAAGGCTTCAAACAATGGAAAATCCAAGGATGTTTGCCATTACTGCAAGAAGCCGGGTCATTGGAAGCGCAACTGCAAGGAGTATCTTGAGCAGTTAGGAACTGCAAAGGGTATGTTCTATATCGAAATAAACATGTCACTTAATACAACTTCTTGGGTATTGGATACCGGATGTGGATCTCACATTTGCAATGATTTGCAGGTGATGACAAGAAGTCGCAGGCTTAGAATGGGTGAGACCCAGCTGAGGCTCGGGAATGGTTCCAGAGTTGAAGCTACGGCCATTGGAGATGTTTGTTTGATTTTGCAGAATGGTTTTAAATTATTGTTGAGAGATGTTTTATTTGTGCCAGATTTAATTAAAAACATTATTTCTATTTCTATGCTTGATAGAGATGGTTATTCTTGTAATTTTGTGAATGGGATTTGCAATATTTACAAGAATGAATGTTTAATTGGAAATGGACAACTTGAAAACGATCTATACAATTTAAAACTAAAAGACGTTCCAGTGAATTGTATTGACAAACCGGCGACAACAAACAAAAGGAAAATCGATAGTCAAAACCCGGCAAACCTTTGGCACGCTAGACTAGGTCATGTTTCCTCAAGGAGGATGAACAAGCTAGTGGGAGAGGGCATGTTTGATATGTCTGATATTAACTCTCTACCTACTTGTGAATCCTGCCTAAAAGGAAAAATGACTAAATCTCCTTTTAAGGGGAAACCTGAGCGTAGTCAGAATCTGTTGGATTTGATCCATACAGATGTTTGTGGTCCATTTAGAGTAGGGACTCAACATGGCCACACCTACTTCATTACCTTTACTGATGATTATTCAAGGTATGGGTATTTATATTTAATGAAATATAAGTCTGAAGCATTTGAAAAGTTCAAAGAATTCAAGGCTGAAGTAGAAAACAAGCTAGGTAAAAGTATTAAAGCACTTCGATCGGATCGAGGTGGAGAATACTTGAGTACCGAGTTTTTGGACTATCTAAAAGAGAATGGGATTCTCTCTCAGTGGACTCCTCCTATGACACCACAGCTTAATGGTGTATCGGAGCGTCGTAATCGAACTTTGTTGGACATGGTTCGATCTATGATGAGCTTCACTGAGCTTCCACCTTCGTTTTGGGGCTATGCGCTTGAAACGGCGGTATTGTTGTTGAACAACGTCCACACTAAAGCAGTGGACAAAACACCATACGAGTTATGGAATGGCAAAGCTCCTAAGTATTCGTACTTGAGGATTTGGGGATGTCCTGCTTACGTGAAGCGGACAGTGGGAGATAAGTTGGATAGTCGATCCAGCTTATGTTATTTTGTAGGGTATCCGAAGAATTCAATCGGATATTATTTCTATTATCCTGCTGAAACAAAGGTGTTTGTTTCTAGGAATGCCACCTTCTTGGAGAAGGAGTTCTTATTGGATAAGAAAGGCGAGATGATGGAACTCGAAGAAGTTCGAGAAGAACCCAAAATACAAAATAACGATCCTACACCTCAGGAACCATTGCTGGACACGCCTGCACCTAGAAGATCCGAAAGGACTTCTAGACCTCCAGTTCGATATGGTCTTCTTCTTGAAGGGGATCAAGATGAACCCGACATTGGATGTGATCCAAGAAACTTCAAGGAAGCAATTTCTGATGCGGATTCGAATTTATGGCTTGAAGCTATGCAGTCAGAATTGGATTCGATGCATACAAACCAAGTTTGGTCTTTAGTAGATCCTCCCGATGGAATTGTTCCGATAGGGTGTAAATGGATCTACAAAAGAAAGCTTGGGCCTGATGGTAAGGTATTGACCTACAAGGCGCGATTGGTGGCTAAAGGTTATACTCAAAGGCAAGGAGTTGACTATGACGAAACCTTTTCACCAGTTGCAATGTTCAAGTCCATAAGAATCCTAATTGCCATAGCTGCATGGTATGACTATGAGATATGGCAAATGGATGTGAAGACTGCTTTTCTTAATGGAGACATTAAGGAGGAAATCTATATGAAGCAGCCTGAGGGGTTCACATCCATGGGAAGCGAGCATAAGGTATGCAAGCTTCAGAGATCAATTTATGGTCTAAAACAAGCATCAAGAAGTTGGAACCAGAAATTTGATGAAACAATAAAAGATTTTGGTTTCATCAAGAACCCGGAGGAACCTTGCGTGTACAAGAAAGTAGTTAAGGATGCGGTGACATTCTTAGTACTTTATGTTGATGACATCCTACTCATTGGGAATGATGTAGGGATGTTGCAGTCAACAAAGATATGGTTATCAGGTAGATTTTCGATGAAGGATTTGGGAGAGGCATCCTACATTCTTGGGATACAGATCTATAGAGATAGATCTAAGAGAATGATAGGACTCACTCAATCAACCTACATCGATACCATATTGAAACGGTTTTCAATGGATGGGTCCAAGAGAGGACATCTACCCATGTGTCATGGAGTTTCTCTATCCAAGTCTATGTGTCCCAAGACTGATGCAGAGATAGAGAATATGACACATGTACCATATGCGTCAGCTATAGGTAGTATCATGTATGGGATGATATCTACCAGACCGGATGTAGCATTTGCTCTGAGTGTCACGAGCAGATATCAGTCTAATCCTGGTCAGATGCATTGGAAAGCCGTGAAGGACATTCTTAAGTACTTGCGAAGGACTAAGAATATGTTCATGGTTTATGGAGGACGAGAACTCAAACTGGAAGGCTATACCGACTCTAGCTTCCAAAGTGATGTGGATGACTCGAAGTCAACCTCTGGATTTGTGTTCATGCTCAATGGCGGTGCTGTCTCTTGGAAGAGTTCCAAGCAGGACACCACAGCGGATTCCACCACTGAGGCTGAATACATTGCAGCATCAGCTGCTGCTAAAGAGGCCGTTTGGATGAGGAATTTCGTCCAAGAGTTGGGCGTCATTCCTGAATTTGTTGGTCCAGTCCCGGTGTACTGCGACAACACGGGTGCCGTTGCTCAAGCAAAGGAACCAAGGTCTCATCAAAGATCCAAACACGTACTGAGGAAATACCACATAATCCGGGAGATTGTGGAAAGAGGAGACATCAGTGTCGAACGAGTGGCCTCTGCAGACAATATCGCTGATCCACTTACTAAGCCTTTGCCAGGACCATTGTTTGACAAACATCGCGAAGCAATGGGTCTACGTAGTATGACTAGTTGGCTATAGGGCAAGTGGGAGATTGTAAGAGTGGGTGCCCAGTGAGCCAACTGTGTGGCTATGGGCTTTGTTGACTCTTTGTATAAACAATCTTTTGTTTAATATTATTTACACTTTTATGGAAATGACTTTATATTACTTCATATTGTTATATTGTGATATACTATTGTTGTTTTGATAAAGACCTTGAATATACTATAGTGTATGTAAGATGTGGTAGAACATGGAGATGTCTATCATGAAATACATCTTATAGTCACTGTATATTCTAAAACCGTTCCTAGTCGATTGAGCCGTCCGATAATAAGGATAAGGATCGCTCGAGTTTGAGACTAGCATTTGCGATGCGGAGTACCACGTTTCATTGGTAGGGAACATGGAGATGTTCGAAGCATGCAAATGGATATTCATAGGATGAATAATCGAACTACCCTATCCGGACTTTCCAAGTGGTTATCACTTATCGAGTGGATTAAGTCCGCGGTTTTGGTTGTACACCATTAGTCCTTACGACTTGAAACATCATGGAGACTCTATATGCTAGTGCTGTGCTTTGACTCGTTTACCGACTCTATGGGGGTCATCAGGTGTCGAGATTGGGTACAGTTACGACACATATAGGAGTCAATGCATTGTTGTCAAGGATTCACCACATACTTGCGAGTGTGGATATCCTATGCGATCTGAGGAGATATTAGTGTGACAAATCTCTGGCCAGAGTACTTGATGTGATTTAAGAAATGGTTTCTTAGTAGCACATGCGATGTCACTAATTTGATCTTCAAGATGTATTGCATAGTTATCGAATCTTGAGCGACTCTTGATATACCAATGGTTGTTGATTCGATCGGGATATATGGATGAAGGGACCGTACTGTACGTTAACCAAAATCTACTGGTTCTTGGAGGCACTATCAGTGATACCTAGGGAATCATGGGGCGATGTTGCTAGGCGCTTTACCATGATTCGTTGGGCAAGTCGGAAAGTGTTGTTCCGAGTCACAAGGAGTTGTGAGCCCACGGCTAGCTGTATCCCTGAACCATTGAGGGTCACACAGTGTAATGGAGTTTTAATCCCCGTTGAGATAGTTAAATTTAAAGAGTTAAATTTAATGAACTAAGGAGTTGGACTTCTTAAATAAGAGTAAGAGAGTAGGATTTCCTAAAATGACATAGGGATGGACATTTTTGGAAACCACTGAATTCGGATTCAGGAAAATTTATTTTGACTTTAAAATGTGCAGAAATGGTTTCTGTGCACATTGGTGAAATCGTTTCATCAATCGGAGTCACGATGAATTTTATATTAATTTCTGAACGAGCGGGCTTTGCTTGTCGGGCCCCAGCTTATGACTAATGGGCCCTAAGGTGTTAGTGGCCTGCATTATAAATAAGTTATTTCAGTACAGAAATTACACACAACAGGTCATAATTTTTGAGAGCAAAAATCGAAAACCCTAGTTCCTCTCAAATAATATTTCGGCCGCCCCCTTGCTCTGTCACAGAGAAATTCCGGTCTGTGATTTTGAATCGCAGTAAGGAATAACGAATCAGATTCGTTTATTCTCTTCGCAGAAAACTTCTGATAGATTTTCTAGTGCAATCTATCAGAGGGATTAAACCTCTGTTCGTGGACCTGATTGAAGGCGTTCATCGGTTCCAGGGAGAGACAACAAGAGCAGAATTGTTCTGTTGGTGTCCATTAATCTCGTTGCGAGATTTGAGGTAAAATTTATTTAATTGTTATTTAAATTTTACACACACACGTAATTCAATCGATGAACGGTTGATACCCATACCATGGAAACGTTCCATGGAAAATTTTTAAACTTCCGCTGCACCGGGTATCAATCGTAATTGGTCTGGGAACTCGCCAGTTTTCCAACAATATGCTCGACTGGGACATTCCACAGTGCACAGACATATGGAAACGCTTCCTATTCCGTCTCGAAACTCGACAGTCATTGCACCTGGTATAACTCAACTCAGAGTCTCTAATAATACCATCAGCTCATACCAACCTTCCAAGGTCGAATCATAAAGATCCTAAAAACTAAATCCCAACGGATTCTCAATAGTCAAATCGCTCCCTTGCCGAACGTATCAGTCTCAGCACTGAACGATCTAATTCATCGATTCCCTAGTCAATCCTGGGAAATACTTGTGCTCGAAGTGACTTGTCACACAAAGCGTCTCTGATTGTCGTTTATTGCTACAACGCAATACCTTTGACAAACAGTCTGCATAGATGTGACTCACTGACTCGAAAGAACAAACTCGATCCGTCACGATCTTGCGAAATCTTCGACTCCAAAGGCAAACCTCGTTGGCTACTAAGTCGATCCTTGACTATCTCAGTCACGTATCGCACATCACTCGCTGGAAGATTAGTGACACAACCTGCTGGATCTCGAGAATTAGATCCCAGCTAATGTCACACAGATCAGACAACTGATGTTTCCTTGCTAATGTCCATTAGCATTTCCAACTACTCGTCGGATCCAACCACAACGGTACACATAGATGCTCTCACTTAACCGAAATGTCCGGTCAACAATCTTCACTATTGTTGTTCAACGAAAAACTCTCACATGAAACAACAACATGATCCTTTCCTGACCTATTGCTATCACTAAGCAATTGATTGGATCAATATCAGCTTCCTTCTTAACAAGAATGCACTATACTGGAAACTATCAACTCCCTTGCTTGTCTCCACTGTCAAGTTAGCACCTAACTTGATCATACAAGTCCACTTGCAATCGTTCCCGATTACAGCAATCCCAAAAGATTTATCTCTAGCGATCATTGAGACTAAATAACTCAAATCTCCGATTTCTCTGAGATGGTATTTAGTACTCATCCCATAAGCACTACTCGACAAAATACTATCCCAAGTATTTCTTAATTGCTACATCCTGATCAACCCTGATTGGCTCAACCAATCGAATTCGTCGATCTACTTAAGCTCGCACTTATCAGATCAAACCACCACTGATCATCCAACCTACATGGCTCGGTCAATAACTATGACTCAACTGCCACAATGAACCATTTCCAAACGATGTCAAATCACGGTACATAAGTAGTTTACTTGGCACAAGTTGTAGTGACCCTTACACGGATCACCTACTGAACAGAACTTATGCATGCAATTAACTTAATAAAACAGATATCAGAATAAAACTGCGGAAACCAATATCATTATACAATCCCAAGTAAAGGAATCTGTAATTATCCAAAAATATACAACCAAATCGAATAGCTGTATAAACCCAAACAACAGTAATAAAACCTAGACGAAGCTCCAGCTGGCCAACCACTGACTAGCCCCTCCTGGATCCACCCTCCTCGTCCAATCGCAAACCTGCCCCATGGAATAGGGTGTCCAGAAAATACAGAGTACGAGACGTGAGCATAAAACGCTCAGTGCGAGAGTATGAGTATACATGCATGCAAAGTGAACTCCCTATAGACTCGAGGTCAAGGATCAGATAACAGAGACAGACCGGGCCCTGGTATGTAGCACGCTGTGCCGTCGCTTCAGGAGGTGGCTCCCATACCGAGATAACTGTAGATACGCCGGACCCAAATCGATGGAAGTCCATCCACTAACAGGATAGGGTACAACCCTACTACAGACATCTCGAAGGAGATACAGCAAGATGCAAATGAATGCAGCATAATATCATGGCATATAAATCATGCGGTCACATAATACATGCATACTCAGTTAGGATATCTCGAACAGTACTTTCGTACCTCAAATACCAGGTAGGCACTACCAGCTCTAAGTCCAAGCCTAAAGTCCGCCTACACAGCGAAATGATACTACTATCATTATAGCGCCCTAAAAGCCTTAACTAAGCTATAGCATACTCCTAAATATTTATAGGAAGCAAAAGCTATACCTTCGTCCGTCGTTAGCCCTTTGATGTCGATGCCTCCAGAACTTGGGCACAACTCCGCTACGACTACCGAACGTCTAGACGACTCCCAGTTCAAGCCTAGGAAGGCTAGAACAACTCGAATATGACTAGAAATAGAGAGGAAATCCGGAATTGGCAAGGAGAAATGAAGCCTCGGCCTTCTATTTATAGACAACAATCGGAGCCTCCAATCCTCGATCGGAACGTCCGAACCTCGATCGGAACGTCCGATCCTGTCATCGGAGCTTTCCCCGACCTCGAACTGCAAAGGCCTACGCTTGATATTAGCATAACTGGCCTGACGATCCTGTGCAGTCTTAATCCGTTTCTTGATCTGATCAACAATGTCTATCGCCTGCTGGATAAACTCCGGTCCCTCAGCCTGTCTCTCCCCTACTTCTTCCCAGAAGAGTGGAGTACGACAACGTCGCCCATACAACGCCTCAAAAGGTGCCATCCCAATACTAGTGTGATAGCTGTTGTTGTAAGCGAACTCGATCAACGGCAAATGATCCTGCCAGGCAGAACCAAAATCCAAGACGCACGCTCTAAGCATATCCTCTAACGTACGGATAGTGCGCTTTGACTGACCATCAGTCTCTGGATGATAGGCTGTACTCAAACTGAGAGTAGTACCCATCGCACGCTGAACACTCCCCCAGAATCTAGAAGTAAACCTGGGGTCCCGATCGCTGACAATGCTCACAGGCACTCCATGAAGTCGAACGATCTCCTGAATGTACAACCGAGCCATACGATCCACATTGTACTCCCGGCTATAGGCAATGAAATGCGCTGACTTGGTGAGTCGGTCCACCACAACCCAGATAGCATCACAGTTCCTCGGGGATACCGGCAAATGGGTCACAAAGTCCATAGTGATAAACTCCCATTTCCATTCAGGAATAGGCAGACTGTGAAGCAATCCTCCAGGTCGTCGGTGCTCTGCCTTGACCTGTTGACACACCAAACATCTCGAAACAAACTGATAAACACTGCGTTTCATTCCCTTCCACCAGAAACGAGTACGTAGATCCTTGTACATCTTGTTGCTCCCAGGATGAATACTCAACTTAGTGCGATGTGCCTGAGATAAAATCTCCTCTCGCAACTCTTCATCCTGTGGAATCACAAGCCTACCAGACAAACACAGAAAGCCATCTGACTGATAATGAAATCCAGACGAGCTACCCTCGTTAGCTAGACGAGCTAAACGCTGGGTCTTTGAATCAGACATCTGAGCATCTCGGATCCGCGAATACAAGGCTGGCTCAGATAATATCGCAAACATCTGGATACTCTGCATACCTTTCTTATACTTGAAGGTATAACCTGAAGTACAACAGTCACTGATCGCACTAGACATCAAACAAGTCTGAAGTGCGGATAGTCGCACCTTGCGACTCAAAGCATCAGCGGTGAGATTAGCAGCTCCCGGATGGTACTTAATCTCGCAATCATAGTCCTTAAGCAAGTCCATCCAACGTCTCTGTCTCATGTTCAATTCTGCCTGAGTGAACAAATACTTGAGACTCTTATGGTCGGTGAAGATCTCACATTTCTCGCCATACAGATAATGACGCCAGATCTTCAAAGCGAACACAATGGCTGCTAACTCCAAATCATGGACTGGGTAGTTGTCCTCGTGAATCTTCAGCTGTCTAGAAGCGTATGCGATCACATGCCCATTCTGAGTCAGGACACAACCTAACCCCTGAAGAGAAGCATCCGTGTAAACTACATACCCTCCAGATCCTGACGGTAATGCTAACACCGGCGCAGAAGTCAACCGCCGTCGAAGCTCATGGAAATTCTCCTCACACTCGGAGGACCACTCAAAATCCACACCCTTGCGGGTAAGCTGCGTCAACGGTCGAGCTAACTGAGAGAAGTTCAGAATGAAGCGACGATAATACCCTGCTAGACCCAGAAAACTACGGATCTCAGCAACTGTCGTCGGACGCGACCAATTAAGTACCGCTTCAATCTTGCTAGGATCAACAGAAATTCCCTCCCTGGATATGATATGGCCAAGAAAAACCACTCTATCCATCCAGAACTCACACTTGCTCAGCTTGGCGTACAATTGCTCATCTCAAATTGTCTGCAGTACCAACCGCAAGTGAGAAACATGCTCTTCCGTATTACGCGAATAAACCAGGATGTCGTCAATGAAGACCACGAAAAACTTGTCCAAATACTCCCTGAAGACACGGTTCATCAGATCCATGAATATAGCCGGCGCATTAGTCAAACCAAATGGCATCACTAGGAACTCGTAATGCCCATAGCGAGTACGGAATGCAGTCTTGGCTACGTCCTGATCACGGACTCTCAACTGATGATACCCAGATCTCAAGTCAATCTTGGAGTAAATTGATGTGCCCTGCAGCTGGTCAAACAAGTCATCAACACGAGGCAATGGATACTTGTTCTTCACAGTCACTCGATTCAGCTGCCGATAGTCAATGCACAGCCGCATCGACCCATCCTTCTTCTTTACGAAGAGAACAGGAGCTCCCCAAGGAGATACACTAGGACGAATGTACCCCTTGTCTAAAAGATCCTGTAGCTGATTCTTCAACTCACGCATCTCTGACGGAGCCAGACGATACGGTGCTCTAGAAATAGGCGAAGTACCCGGCATCAACTCTATGCCAAACTCGACTTCCCTAGCAGGAGGAAAACCCGGAATCTCATCAGGAAACACATCTGGAAATTCATCCACAACAGGAATGCTCTCTATCCCAATACTCTCAGCGGACAAATCAACTGCATAGATAAGGTAGCCTTCCCCGCCAGACTCTAGAGCTCGACAGGCTCTCAAAGCTGATACCAAAGGCATCGGGGGTCGCGCTCCCTCACCATAGAAAAACCAACTCTCACTCCCTTCCGGATGAAAGCGTACTAATCTCTGATAGCAGTCCACTGAAGCTCGATAGGTAGTCAGCACATCTATTCCCAGAATGCAATCAAAGTCGTCCATCGCCAGGACCATGAGATTCGCTAACAAAATGTTCCCTTCGAACTCTAAAGGGCAACCCATCACTAGACGCTTAGCCAAAGCAGATTGGCCCGTCGGAGTAGAAACAGACATCACTACGTCTAGTGCAATGCATGGTAACTTATGCCTCTTAACAAAACGTGCAGAAATGAAGGAATGAGATGCACCAATGTCAATAAGTACAAGAGCAGGTATACCATAAAGCATAAATGTACCTGCGATGACTTTCTCATTCTCCTCCACAGCCTGATCATGTCTCAGGGCAAACACCTGGCCAGAAGCTCGTGGCCTCAAATGAGAACTCCCAGCAGACTGTCCCTGCGACCTCTGCTGTACGGTAGCCTGAGAACCAGATCCTGAACCAGATCCAGAACCGCCTCCCCCAGACAGTGGACAATCCCTCCGGATATGACCAGTCTCTTCACAACGGAAACAAGCTCCAGAAGCTCTACGGCACTTGTCGGATGGATGGTTCTTCCCACAGTGATCACACTTGTCCTTCTTACCGAAACGGACAATACTTCCAGAACCAGAGGAAGAAGAAGATCCAGACTTCTTGAAAGTTTGGGCACGGGGACCCAAAGAACTAGCAGGTCTCGACTGAGAGAAAGACCTGTTCCGCCGAATGCTGTCCTCCGCCTGGTGACAACGGCTCACCAAACCCTCGTAGGACATGTCGTCACCAACCGCCACACGGTCATGGATCTCAGGGTTAAGGCCCTGAAGGAACAGATTATACTTCATCTCTGAGCTATCAGCAATCTCGGGGCAATAGGATAGCAGATCAAAGAACCTCTGCTGATACTCATCGATAGACATGGTTCCCTGTCGCAGACTCAGTAGCTCGCCTGCCTTCGACTGTCGGAGTGCAGGAGGAAAATACCGCTTTTGGAAAGCTGTGCGGAACTCGGCCCAGGTGGCCACTCCTCTCGCCGTAACAAAAGGTGCAGAAGTAAACCTCCACCACCTACGCGCACGCCCATCCAGAAGATAGCCAAGGGTCTCCACCTTCTGCTCATCGGTGCATTGGAAAGTTTGAAAAGTCGTTTCCATGCGGTCTAAGCAGTTCTCCGCATCCTCCGGAGACTCACCTCCAACTAAGGGCTTAGGACCCATAGCTAAGAATCGACGCACAGTGAAACGCTCGTCGTCATGGTGACGATGACGCCGTTCTCGACGAGGCTCCCGGTCGGCATCACCCCAACGCCCACCCACACTGCCATGAGAACTCTGGTCGTCACGATTTGACATCTACAAAAATACCTCAAGATGAGACTAAATCCCAAGAAATCTTTTGCATGCTCTGATACCATAAATGTAGTGACCCTTACACGGATCACCTACTAAACAGAACTTATGCATGCAATTAACTTAATAAAACAGATATCAGAATAAAACTGCGGAAACCAATATCATTATACAATCCCAAGTAAAGGAATCTGTAATTATCCAAAAATATACAACAAAATCGAATAGCTGTATAAACCCAAACAACAGTAATAAAACCTAGACGAAGCTCCAGCTGGCCAACCACTGACTAGCCCCTCCTGGATCCACCCTCCTCGTCCAATCGCAAACCTGCCCCATGGAATAGGGTGTCCAGAAAATACAGAGTACGAGACGTGAGCATAAAACGCTCAGTGCGAGAGTATGAGTATACATGCATGCAAAGTGAACTCCCTATAGACTCGAGGTCAAGGATCAGATAACAGAGACAGACCGGGCCCTGGTATGTAGCACGTTGTGCCGTCGCTTCAGGAGGTGGCTCCCATACCGAGATAACTGTGGATACGCCGGACCCAAATCGATGGAAGTCCATCCACTAACAGGATAGGGTACAACCCTACTACAGACATCTCGAAGGAGATACAGCAAGATGCAAATGAATGCAGCATAATATCATGGCAAATAAATCATGCGGTCACATAATACATGCATACTCAGTCAGGATATCTCGAACAGTACTTTCGTACCTCAAATACCAGGTAGGCACTACCAGCTCTAAGTCCAAGCCTAAAGTCCGCCTACACAGCGAAATGATACTACTATCATTATAGCGCCCTAAAAGCCTTAACTAAGCTATAGCATACTCCTAAATATTTATAGGAAGCAAAAGCTATACCTTCGTCCGTCGTTAGCCCTTTGATGTCGATGCCTCCAGAACTTGGGCACAACTCCGCTACGACTACCGAACGTCTAGACGACTCCCAGTTCAAGCCTAGGAAGGCTAGAACAACTCGAATATGACTAGAAATAGAGAGGAAATCCGGAATTGGCAAGGAGAAATGAAGCCTCGGCCTTCTATTTATAGACAACGATCGGAGCCTCCAATCCTCGATCGGAACGTCCGAACCTCGATCGGAACGTCCGATCCTGTCATCGGAGCTTCCGAAGATCCTGATCTGCCACGTGTCAAAATATCACTTGATGATTCCGGATAGGGGTGATCGGAGCCTCCGGTCCTGATCGGAGCTTCCGATCCAGCCACACGTCATGGATGACGTAATATCATCGGTGCCTCCGATCCTCATCGGAGCTTCCGATCCCGATCGGAGCTTCCGATCGTCCCTTCGGAGCTTCCGATCCGTCCAATCCCCAATTTATTTGATTAGAATTAATCCTTTAATTACTCAATTAGGGTTCGGGCTACTACACAAGTTCTACGCCTTTTCAGCACTACTAACCGCTGCTTCGTATTCTGAACTTAATCATCCTAACTCTGACAGAGTTACCCAATAACCACTAGTAGTCACTAGCACAGATCCCGTGCCACCTTAGCACTACTAATCGTTGTCTTGTTCACCCAAGGCAAACATCAAGATAAACTAAGCCCATTTCTATCCCATGGAAAATCCTACGCTCAATCTTTGAAAATATCAGACAGTACTTAGTGCAATCATCGGACTCACTATCCTTACCTCGTTCATTCAGGATGAACATCGCGATTCGTCTAGTCCAAAGTTATACCTAAGGAATTCCAAAGATTCCCAACATTCCCGGACATGCTCCTGATTATATCCCACGCTAAGATTGTGCAACAAATTAAGACTAAGGTAGCTTACCTCAATAACCCACCTGGACAACCACCAAGGTTTCACGGTCATAGGTCATGCTTCCCTCACATCTTAAATAGTCATGTACAATCCTCAACATCTGATATAATCTCTCGCAGATGTAGTCATTCATCATGGAGTAGTCCTCACATTCGAGTCTAAGTCTTAAAACAACATTACATCCAATATCTTGAATAATTCCTATCACAAGGAAATTCTAATCACAACTCTGATGACAACCCCTAGTCATCGCTGGTAGAAATTCGTCCACCTACTAGATCCACACGTCTAGAAGTAACCCAAAGGTTAAAACCTATCTGCCCAGAGTACACACTTGTCAAGAAAATCCCTCCATGACTGGTTCCTATAGTAGAATACTCAAACTATATCTCTGGCACACCAGACGATATCAAACCATTGATATCAAACCTGATATCTAATCCAAGGTCATACCCTGTCGTGACTGCTACCAAATCCCTAGACTGAGTAGCCTTCCCACCGCCAATCCTGAAGCACAAGACTCCCAAGTATCCTCTGAAGTAGCAAGACTCCCAGAGTAATACTGGCACAGGGTCGCGCCCCATCACGTCTAGTAATGGTCATAGTCCACAACTCTCGGCATATAATGGACCTGGTATCCTGATGAAAACCCATCATCACAAGCCTCACCCTAACAAAGGTCAGACAGCCTACTGTTCTAAGAAACAACCTAGACCAAAGCCCAATTGTTCTAAACCGAACAATACCCTTAATGCCTCCAAATGAGTCCACTCATCGCTGGCACTAACATAGTCCACTGACTTACTAGGTCAATCCTAGGAAAACACCCAGACTAACCACAAGTCAAACAGTCACAGTCGGCCCACTCAAATCCCATGAGCTGCAATAGTTGAACACTAATCAACTAAACCCAATCCAAACTTCCACACAATCATGCAATCATCCACAAATTGCTGGATAAATAAAACATGTATCACTTATTTCAAGTTATGTACAATTTCTTTATTGCAAACCCATGTAATACATACAGTATTCAAAATACAATGAAATGTACAATCGAATCTTTGAAATGATACAACCAAAGTATGATGATTTATTACAACTGAAATATTGTTTACATCTACATCAATACAGTATTTAAATCATCGTACTAGTCTTCGTTTCTTGAGCATGAAGCTTCTAATCGACACACGCATCGATACAAGCATACTCCCAACCAAGTCTCTCTACATGTCCTCCTACGAAGAACTCTGGAGAAATGACTCGTGATAGCTAACCAGCTATGCTCTGCATCAGTGCATGTCAGTCGACCCCTTCTGCTCACGATCTACCATCACCGTTCTTCTTGTATTCATATCATGCTTTTGAACATGAAGTTTCCCGTGTGCCTACCGAACGCATCGATATCAGCATACCGGCAAAACCATGTACTGCATGAGGTTAAAGACCTTACGCTCAAAACCTGTCATGCTTTAGGCACTCGAGGCATTCTCTGGTAAAGGTCTATCTGACAATCTCTCCAACTACGACTGGAGAATCTTCAGAGTAGTGTTATCATGGTATGGACGATACAGATGCATGCATCAAGTGCGTCCCATCCAATGCTCTGCCACTGCCTCTGACATCCGGTACTCGATCCAAAACTAGGATCCACATGAGTAGAAGTCTTGAAAACTCGAACACGATCCATCACTCCTGTCTGCACTTGCTGGTATCCTATAAGCCAAATCTTCAAAAATACTGTCGATGATGGTAATTTCTGGGCAAACTAATTGCCGCATCATCATTTCTTCCAAGGTCTCATCCATCCTATAAGGATAACCCAAAGTCTTTTTACTATATCCCAAGTCTCTTGCCTGCATATGCTTTGATACCAATAAATGTAGCGACCCTACCCGGATCCGCTATCTAATCAGAGTTAAGAGTATAATTAAACATGCATTTAATAAATCGCTACGGAAGACTTAAATAAAAACAGACCGGCAGAATACAACCGGTTAAATAAATTCTATTTATACAACCAAATCGAATAAATAGCCTAAAGGTAAAACCTACAGCTAATCCTGCTGTCTTCACTGGTCACTGGCTACTCCAGGCTCCTGGTGCTCAATCCTGCACCTACACCTGCCCCGTCGAATGGGGTGTCCAGATACACAGAAAAGACTAGACGTGAGCTCTAAGCTCAACATGAAAGCACTGGGTAAAACATACAAATATGATGCATGCAAATGATAGGGTATCCATATTTGGGATAACTGTATATAACTGCTCAGTAATGGCGCCTAGGACATGAGTGGTACAACCCGGGGAGCAAACCTTGCGTACACTGCTCATTCCTATAGGACGTGGACTGTGTCCCCAGATGCTAACTACCCCTGACCCGTCAGTCACTGGGCACTAGACATCAACCGTCCAGACAGGGCTGAGCGGCCCTACATGGCTCATCTCACAAGATGGACAGGCACAATATGATATGCACATGCTGCATAATAATATGACACACAAATGCAACATATAAGCATGCAAAACCCGCTGGCTATCTCAGTCTGTACTTACGTACCTTACTACAGGCAGTTCCTTGCAGTCCCACTCTAGGTTCC
Organism: Henckelia pumila; assembly: GCF_033568475.1. Taxonomy (NCBI): domain Eukaryota; kingdom Viridiplantae; phylum Streptophyta; class Magnoliopsida; order Lamiales; family Gesneriaceae; genus Henckelia; species Henckelia pumila. Next base: position 69,757,738 of record NC_133121.1, read on the forward strand.
AAGCCTATATCAGCTCTACAATGCAAATACCCATGCATCAATAATTAAGCTCTAAAAGCCTTAACTAAGCTATTGCATACTCCTAAATAATTTAAGGAGACCATAGCTATACCTGCGTCCGTCGTCAGCCCTCTGATGACAATTGCCTCAAAACTTAGGCACATCTCCGCCTCGACGTCGGGATCGCTATGCCACTTCCGGATTCCCAATAGGATGCCTAGAACTCCCTAGATCTGAGTTAGAAGGTCTAGGAATTGATAGAGGAAAAGGAGAGGTGCGAGTTGAAAATGAAATTTCGAACCTCTATCTATAGGCGAAGTTCGGGCCGTCCGAACTCGACTTCGGATCTTCCGAACTGGTTCGGATCCCCCGTTCCTGACTTCGGAGCCTCCGATCCTGACTTCGGATCCTCCAAAGTCCCATCAATGATGTCACCCATGACGCATTATCTTCGGAGCCTCCGATCCGACTTCGGATCCTCCGAACCCGTTCGGAGCCTCCGATCCATCCGAACCCTCGGAACCTTCCCGACCATTTTCGAGTGTCCTGAATCCATTTTTGGACTCCGTTAACCCATTTGGAATTTCTTTAATCATGTTTTACTTAATCTAAACATGATTACATGATTAATTACTCATTAATCGTCAATTCTGGATACGGGTCACTACAATACGTGAATATAAATATACGTGAATGATCTTAAAATTATATGCATATAAACATGAAATAAAATAATTATACTGATTTATCATCATGCTAAACATATATCATCATACTTAATAAATCTCATAAAATAACTTATCATGATTTCTTAGTTCTCAACAGGTCGTATCCATGTCGGTGGCCTCATATTAAGCGATTGATCAATCTAAAAACCAACGTACGTGGCGGTGGGATTTCCACCTCTGTGCTGGCGCTTCACCAGCCCTCTCAGCTTGATCCATAAGCTCATCATACATAAACATCATTAGGAAGGTCACCGGGCCAGGTATCCCGGCCTCCAACCACATCACTTTTCACATTCACTTCAACTTTCATAAAAATATATTTTTCTTAACATGCATTTAAACTTATCATAAAAATTCTTACATGATGCATGAACATAAAAATTCTCTTTATTTCTTTATTTTCATGAAAATTCACCCATAAATATATATTTTATTTATTTTCCTAAAAATCATACTTATATATCTAATAAAAATGCATGCATGAATTAAATATATATTTATGGACATTTATTTTTCCAAGGACTTGTTCGAGCTGCTGACCATTAGACTTAAACTCAAAAATTCCTAGACTGGCCCAAAAATTCACAAACTGGCCCAAAAATTCTCATGGGCTACCAAGCCCATAAAAATCATTGGGCTAACTTAAAGAAATTATTTAATGCCCAAATAAAATTAATTGGAGGCCCAAATAATTTTCTAAACATTTAATTTGGCCAAAAAGCCAATTAAATCAATAATTACTTAGAAATTAAAATACCCGAGCCCGGCCCACCTATCCCGGATCCGGACTCTACTGACCCGACCCATGACCCTACTTACCCGACCCAAACCGCAGACCCGACCCTGAACCCAGCTAGAACCCTAACCCGATCCCCCCTCTTCACTCTATAGCCGCGGCCATGAGCAGCCTCTGATCAGAGGCGGTGGCCGCCCTACACCGGCCACCACCGGCCCGCGCACCCCCACCTACACCTAGCCCACCTCAAGACCTTTCCAACCAACCAAAAACAAGCCCAAACGGTGATCCCTACATCTCAAACAAAGCCCCGCACCAGGACTATTCTCACCTCGCGCGCAGACTTGAGCAGCTTCACCAAATCTGTTTGTTCTCCCTGCTCTGGCCACTTATGGCCCTAAAACCACCGCCCACGTTTAAAAAACTTCTAGGAGGTTCTATCACAACCCATTTGACCCTAAACCGTGCCTGATAGAGATAGAACAAACCATTCTACCATAACCCAAAAACCTGTGCGCGAATTGATTGTCTCCAGAATACATAGCTTCAACTCCAGCCCATTCCAGCCCCAAAAATCTGACCAAACCCGATCCTAAGGACCCTAGATCAGACTCTAGCCCTTGGTCAGCCCCTCGAACTAGCCTTAAGCAGAAATCACGAAAGAAACCGGCCATGCACATGAAAAACGTGAGAAACTTCATGATTTTCAAAGAACTTCATTCTAAACTTAAATATCATGCATTAACAGAACATTCATGCTTAAAAATAGTGTATAGGATTGAAACGGTGTTCAAAGATATATTCAAAACATGTCTTGATAATTATTTAGACGAACGACGTAATCGACACGTATCGGGCTAGTCGGGACGAACGGATCTTCTAAATAACCCGAAAAACTTTTAATGCTCGACTATGGGGCTAATAAATCTCTGATGGAACAATGAAGATGGTGGAGAAGAGGGTGATGGAGGCGGCTAGGGGATACGAACGTAGGTTTGGGAGGGATTTTGGGTAAATACTTAGGATAAACTAGGTTAATTAATTAATAAATAATTAGGATAGACAAATACTATAATTTAAACTTATAAAAAATACATGATAATTTTCTAAAAACTTAATAATCTCGAAATAATAAAATAGGAGATTTTTAAAGGTTAATAAAAGTCATTAAAATGACTTATTTTGGGTAAAAACAGACATATAAATATACTTATATATAAATACCATAATTTTCTTAAAATCATACCTTAAAAATAATATTTTAATGCTCCTAAAAAAATCTCTTAAAATATTTGAAAACTAACATCTCGTTCGTCCACGGTCCCGTCTAGGCGATCATAAAATATATTTTTTTCAAATAAATTCATAAATCACATCATACAGGTTTAAATGCCAAAACATTTAAAACATGCAAATAAATAACATAATTTAAATAATCACTCATAAAAACAATTTAACACATTTTCACATTATTTTAAAATTATTAAATCCCCAAGTATGCATGCGGATTTACGTGACGAATTTTTGGGCATTACACATTGTGCTTGATATTCTTGATATGGAATATCAAATTTTGAAAAAGCACATTACTACATAATTATATCCTTTCAAGTGTCTCCAATGAGTATGAATTATTGGGAAATCAGTACTGATGAACGAAATTGAAAGTAGATATGACAGAATTGGCTTTGCAATACTTCAATTTCTAATAAATGAAGTAAACAAGAAGAGATCAGATGATCTATGAAACAGATTAGCAACTGTCGAGTCAAAATATGAGCAATTATACGAAAGATTTTTCATTTTCAATTACTCGAATCATTATGAGTTGGAGATTTGAAGTCGAGTATATTTCAACAAATTCAAGAATGTGTTGTATTAGATGTGATACAGATATGAATAGCTAGTTGTGAAGAAGATATTGATGTTATGAGATTTCAGGAATTGATTGCAATCTATGGTCAAGATCGAGACTATAGGTTTATTTGATAGATTGTGGCACTTATTTTTTCTGAATTCTGAGGGTTTGGTTGAATGTGATTGCATTAGACCATCCTTGATCGATGGATTGTCTGAGATGATTATCCAGAGTTTCGAGAAAATGCTCAGAACTATAGTATCTGATTCGATACTATGTGATTGATTTTGCCACTTCTTGATGATAATTCCTGTGACAGCTATTTGAGAGATATAGAGATAATTATTTTAATTATGAGATGAGAAGAAAATCAAAAATTCTTTGTGTTGAGATAGAATTTTTTAAGCATCAACTATCGGACCCGATATGGTTTGAGAAAAATACAGGATGTGAAGACTAAATTGTATAGATTACTGGTAGTGCTAAGTCGTATCGCGCCCAAATTACCCAACTCAATCAGATAACCACAAAAATGTAGTAGCGTGAGTAGGGATCGTTCCCATGAGAAAAGATAAATTTAATGTGTCCTAAGTAAACTAAAGGGGGTTTTGAGTTTTGAATTAACTACTAAAAATTTAAGCAATTAAAAATTGATAAAATCACTAGCATGCAAGAATGAAAATTAAATTGAAGAAATCAATAGGAGTCAAGCCTTGGTATCAGTCGACTATACCCTTGATATTTATTCATTCAATCATCGATTCCCTAAAAATAATTAATCCTATCAAATAATTCGTCATTGAAAACCAAATTCCTGTTTCACCTTAAATTTAGTTAATTAGACACCAGCGTTCAAGATTAAATCTTACCAATAAATTAATCCGGATTCCAGCGATCAAGATTTAAATCTAAGGTAGCATTCAAACGAGTAAAACTGACGAATCTAGACAACACAAACACCAGCTGTTGTATTTAGCCTAGTCAATAATTGACCCTACGATTTAATAAATTCAACAGCAAAAAATATCAAACGTAGTTGCTTTGCAAATTAGTTGATTCAAACAATTACGGATTTGAATTCTAATTTAGCTATAGTTTATTCAGCAAAATCCTAAGATGACAAGTCTAAGAAATTCACATACAAACATAAAATAAAACAGATCAGAAATTGATACTTAATAAGAATTAAACACTGAAAATAAAATCTCATTAATTAATTATATCAAGGTTTCATCTCCCTCAACCAAGAATAAAAGTTTAGCTACAACGATTCATCACAAACTCAAGAAAAATTCAAAAGAAAAGAAGAAAACTTGAGAGTGAATTGTAAGAACAAAACCTAGCCTCCAATTCGATTGTAAAAGTCTGATAATAATCTCTAAAAATCGGAATAAACACCTAATAAAAGCTAGAGCCCAAAATAACAAAGTTTCCAAAATTACAAAATATTTCCCAAACAGACTAGCGCGCTCGATCGCATGAGTATGTCTGATCGAGCGCATGAAAATTACGAATCTTCTGTTTTCAATTTCCTCGGCCACGCTCGATCGCATGAGTTGCCAGGATCGAGTGCGTGAAAAATGCCCTTCCCACTGTCTCAAATCTTCAGAAGGCGCGCTCAATCGCGTGAGTACGCAGGATCGAGCGCATGATCTTTTGCAGAAAATCTGATTTCTTCATGAAACTTGATAATTCCTACACATTAAACCCGGGAGTAGATTATGTAGCCAAATGCATGCATAGAAACAAAACTAAAATAAAACACGAACAAAGACAAATAAATGAATGCAAACTATTGACTAAATCACATTAAAATATGCGAACAAAACACAACTATCAAATACCCCCACACTTAATCCTTGCTCGCCCTTGAGCACGTCATGCAAAACAAATGAAACAAGACAAACAAGAACCACGAAATAATACAGAGTACCGGCCTCAGCAATTTTCAGAATTTTCACATCCACCCATATCCAACCCACGAGCATTCTTTTGAAAAGTTTTAAAACACGGACCAATCTCACCGCACAAACTTATTGTAGCGACCCATCCCGGATCCACTACCTAATCAGAGATAAGAGCATAATAAAACATGCATTAAATAACATCGCTGCGGAAGACTTAAATACAAAAAGACCGGCGGAATACAATCGGCTAAATAGATTCGATCATACAACCCAATCGAATAACTTTAAATAAAACCTACAGCTAATCCTGCTGTCTTCAAGATCACTGATTACTCCAAGCTCCTGGTGCTCAAACCCTGCACCTAAATCTGCCCCGTCGAATAGGATGTCCAGATATACAGAAAAGACTAAACGTGAGCTCTAAGCTCAATACGCAAATACGGATAAACATACAAATATGATGCATGCAAATGACAGAGTATCCATATCTGGGATAACTGTATACAAACTGCTCATACTGGCGCCTGGAATATAAGCTCGTCACATCGGGGTAGCTAACCACTGTGTGCGACCACTCATTCCCAAATCCCGGACGCGGACCACGGAGTCCTCTAGATATCAGTACCTAAGGATACTCAATATCAAACGTCCTAACAGGGCTGAGCAACCCTAACTGGCTCATCTCAAAAGATATACAGATGTATAGGCACAAGATGATATGCACATGCCGCATAACAATAATAACATGCAAACACATAAATGCAACATATAAGCATGCATATCCGCTGGCAATCTCAGTCAGTACTTACGTACCTTTCTAAGGCAGTCCTAGTAGTCCCACTCTAGGTTCCAAGCCTATCATCAAGTCTACAATGCAAATACCCATGCATCATTCAATAAGCGCTAAAAGCCTTAACTAAGCTATTGCATACTCGTAAATAATTTAAGGAGACTATAGCTATACCTGCGTCCGTCGTCAGCCCACTGATGGCGACTATCCCGCAACTAGGGGCACACCCCTGCTGCAGCTCCACAGCCTCGAGCACTACTCCGCTACACGAGTACTGCTCCGCTACTATGTCAGACACTGTCTGACTATACTAAAATATATTCTCTACTCCAACTCTAAAATAAGAGTACCCAAAGCCCTAAAATAGAGCTACTAGGCGAAGGAGAGGAACTCAGAATTGGCAAGAAATGAGGAGCTCGGACCTCATATTTATAGGCATCGATCGGAAGCTCCGTTCCTCGATCGGAAGCTCCGTTCATTTAGATCGGAAGCTCCGTTCCCCGATCGGAAGTTCCGTTTGCTACGTGTCAATTCGGTCCACATGCAACCACACACCTGTCACCGACAGCCATCGGAAGCTCCGATCCTAATCGGACGTTCCGATCTCCCTGCTTCCGATGTGGTTCCGAACTCACCAAGATCGGAGGCTCCGATCCTGGATCGGTGGTTCCGATCCCATTGGAGTCATGAAACCCTCTAAGCCATTTTCGAGTGTCCTGGATCCATTTCTGAAATCCGTTAACCCTTCTGGAATTTCCTTAATCATGTTTTACTTAATCCTGACATGATTATACGATTTAATTACTCATTAATCATTAGTTTTGGATACGGGCCACTACATTCCCACCACCTTAAAAGGATTTCGTCCTCGAAATCTAAGGTAAACCTCGGAATATAGTACAAACCACTTGTCCAATTCAGCAATAGTTCCGGTTCCAAATATTGGGTCGAATAACCTTCGACAGACCCAATCCTTGATAAAATAGTGTAACACTATTGACAACCGTCAGTTATCCATCGATAACCTCAACAACACGGCACCTTCGGTCCAAATTGCCCATTGAATCAATCACACTGCCTACAAATCTTAGCGATGACACCCTTGCTAAGATAGTAATTAATCAGCAGTTATCTATAGATATGTACGAAATCCATCGCAGTCCAACTAGAGAACAAGATACAACACATTGTATCTCACTGGTCTAACGGTAACATCTCATCTCTTGATGTTATCGAAAAGCCCTAAACAATCGACCTAGATTCAAATCTCGGTCAAATCCTAGATATCCTTTTTCCAAGAACTCGTGTGAGTTACTTTTTATCACGAGGATAAAATATATTTTCCAAAACAGTACCTTATGCGAATAGAAATGGCAGCTACCGGCCACCCGCTCGCAGAGCAATCGCACCACTGCACGCGACTCTAACCATTTGAAATCCTTAGAATAATTGTGATAAACCTTGATCCGAATCTTGCCATCGTAGATAGCATCTACTCGATTACATTAGTCATCCTGCCATGGATAACAACAAAATCCTGACAATTCCTGGCGTCATAGTATGTACTTTCAGTACTCACCCTGCCATTGGCCAACAAATGTTCCCAAAGAACAACAACTAGCAAACAAAGATTACTAACCCCAATTGTGATAAGATCCTTATACACAATTTCTTGTCTAAAAGCATTCTTCGAGGTCGTCGTCTCGAAATTCACTAACATCATGCTGAAACTCCCAGATAGACCACACCATCCTCAGCAGTAGTCTCAATCAGATGTTTACTTTCATATCAGAACTAGAGATAGTATCAACGAAAACGATTCCGGTTAATCCTGTTCCAGATAACCAAACCCTTGGCTCCCTAGCGGGGATAACCAAACTGATTTACCGTGATCCCGCACAGAATCTATCAATACGGATAGCAATTACGTTATCAAATCCCTTCAATGACACAGCATATCAGAACGCACTGGGATATCAGTGACAACAATCCTGCCAGACTCAGAAACACAAGTCTCAGCTGTTGTCTCATCCCATGAAACAACTACTGCTATCATGCTAATGCTCATTGAAATCCAAAAGCACTTGTTGAATTACCGCTCAAGAACAACTCTTGAGAAATCTGCTGGAAGCACCCAAGCTGATCATTCCGACTAACAGTCTCCAAAATTCGTTCACTGGCAACCCTGGAACAATCACTGAATCCTTTTTCCGCAACTGAATAAATCATTGCTAAAACCAAGCAATGTTCAGATCAAAATCCGTCACTGGTAGCCAAAGCAACGTTACCAACAACTACGATCGCAAAAGAAAACTAATGACCACTTTCGTGATCCGCAGAATCCAAAAGTCTCGATTCCCGCATCCCTGGAGATTCCTTAGCGACTAAAGAATTTCCTAAATGCACTTGAATTGCTATATCATAGCATACCATACTTAAGTACTATTCCAGCACTTCTTGATTCACTATATCCCAATCAGTACCAATTGGAATATTCTGATCAATCAAGTTGATCTACTGTAGCTCTTGCTATGCCTGACGATACAAATTTTAATCAGACAACCACAGATCAAAGAAAAATCCCATGGCCGATCACTATCAATGATCTCAATGCCACATGTCCGCAGATTCCAAATACTTGAAATCAAAAGAATCACAGCTGATTCAATCACTCATCTTTGACAGAGTCAGACAACAGTTACAAGTAGTCACTAGTGCTAAACATGCATCAGTCTAGACATATTATCCACTGTCTATCTTCATCCAAGATGATCATAAGGACTTGTTCAACTCAAGCCGCAATACAAGTCCGAATGATTTCAACTATCGTTGAACATACTCCTGATAATTATATCTCTTGCTAAGACTGCAACAAATCGAGACTGAGGTTACTTGCCGCGGTGTCCCACCTGAAATCACCACCAAGTGTACACTGGCATAAATCACGCTATCCTCACGCCTCAAATCGTCATGTACAATCCTTAGCATCGGATATAATCTATCACTGAAGGAAACCATCAATGCTGAAAGAAATACTAATCCTCGAGTCAAACGTTATAGGAAGTTCACAAACCAAACTCCTAGTTAGCCCCTATCACCAGAGCATCCAAACACCGACTAGATCCACTAGTCTAGCAGTAACCAATAGTCTAAAACTATCTGCTCAGAGTACGCACTTGTCAAGGAAATCCCTCCAAGACTGGTCCTTGTGACAAAATCCAAAGCAATATCTCTGACGACAGTCAGACGATATCTAAACCACAGATACTTAACCAGCCAATATCTCTGATGACAGTCAGATGATATCTAAACCACTGATACCTAACCAAGGCAAGTAATCCAAATTCATACCCCGTTGTGACTGTTACCACAACTCTAGACTAGTAGCCTTCCCACCGCCAATCCTGAAGCACGAAGGCTTCCAGACATTCTCCAAAGTACGAAAGACTCCCAGAGTAACATTGGCATAGGGTCGCTCTCCATCATGTCTAGTCATGGTCATAGTCCACAACTCTTGGTATATATACTCGACTTGGTATCCCGATGAAATCCCATCATCACGAAGTCTCAACCTATGAAGGTAAATCAAGCTATTGATCTACGGAAATCACCTAGAACGAAACTCAAAATTCCAAAACAAGATCAATAATCCCATGCCCCAGATGAATCACCTCATCAATGGCACTAACCCAGTCAAATGACTAAATAGGTCAATCCTAGGAAAACACCTAGACTAACCACACTTCAATTCGTTACCGCTGGCTTACCCAAAATCCATGAGCTAACCTAGTTGATTACCAATCAACTAATTCCAAGCCAAACTTTATAAAATTACTTGCAATCAATCACGAATTGCTGAATAAATAAAACATGTATCATTACTTCAAGTTATGTATAATTTCCTTTATTACAATCCCATTTAATACATACAGTATTCAAAATACAACAAATGTACATCCAATAACTTGAACTGATACAACCAAATTCTGATGATTCATTACAACTGAAATACTGTTTACAACTACAACAATACAGTATTTAACATCATCAAATCTTGTCTTCGTTCCTTGAGCATGAAGCTTCCCATCGACACACACATCGATACAAGCATACTCTCGTCCAAGTCTCTCTACATGTCCTCCCGCGAAGAACTCCGGAGAAATGGCACGTAATAGCTAACCAGCTATGCTCTGCGTCAGTGCATGTCGGTCGACTTCTTTTGCTTGCGATCTACCATCAGCGTTCTTCTTGTATCCGAATCATGCCTTTGAACATGAAGTTTCCCGTATGCCTAACAAAAGCATCAATGCAAGCATACCGGCAAAACCATGTTCCGCATGAGTTTACAGACCTTACACTAGGAACCTGCCATGCCTTAGGCACTTGAAACATTCCCTGGTAAAGGTCTATCTGACAATCTCAGAGGACTGGAACTACATGGATTATTAAACACCATTCGTTCCAAAAAGCCCTCAGAGGTATCTGACGCGATATACTCGATCTTCTCTTCCAGTCTTCCTTGGCTGGAATCCATATATTCTTCGATCAACATCCCAATGCATCGAATGATGAACTGTCCACAACAGTCAGTCTATCTATCGATATGCTACTACTGGTGTTCTCATCACTGTTGCATTCCTTATAGTAAAGACTTACGCCGCAAACCTCGGCAATGAAGAACCAAATCTTCTTTCGATGGGCCTCAATCAACCCTACAAGGATAATCAAGAAGTCTTAATATCAATTTCCTAAGTCCCTTGCATGCATCGCTCTGATACCAATAAATGTAGCGACCCATCCCGGATCCACTACCTAATCAGAGATAAGAGCATAATAAAACATGCATTAAATAACATCGCTGCGGAAGACTTAAATACAAAAAGACCGGCGGAATACAACCGGCTAAACAGATTCGATCATACAACCCAATCGAATAACTTTAAATAAAACCTACAGCTAATCCTGCTGTCTTCAAGGTCACTGATTACTCCATGCTCCTGGTGCTCAAACCCTGCACCTAAATCTGCCCCGTCGAATAGGATGTCCAGATATACAGAAAAGACTGAACGTGAGCTCTAAGCTCAATACGCAAATACGGATAAACATACAAATATGATGCATGCAAATGACAGGGTATCCATATCTGGGATAACTGTATACAAACTGCTCATACTGGCGCCTGGAATATAAGCTCGTCACATCGGGGTAGCTAACCACTGTGTGCGACCACTCATTCCCAAATCCCGGACGCGGACCACGGAGTCCTCTAGATATCAGTACCTAAGGATACTCAATATCAAACGTCCTAACAGGGCTGAGCAACCCTAACTGGCTCATCTCAAAAGATATACAGATGTACAGGCACAAGATGATATGCACATGCCGCATAACAATAATAACATGCAAACACATAAATGCAACATATAAGCATGCATATCCGCTGGCAATCTCAGTCAGTACTTACGTACCTTTCTAAGGCAGTCCTAGTAGTCCCACTCTAGGTTCCAAGCCTATCATCAAGTCTACAATTCAAATACCCATGCATCATTCAATAAGCGCTAAAAGCCTTAACTTAGCTATTGCATACTCCTAAATAATTTAAGGAGACCATAGCTATACCTGCGTCCGTCGTCAGCCCACTGATGGCGACTATCCCGCAAATAGGGGCACACCCCTGCTGCAGCTCCACAGCCTCGAGCACTACTCCGCTACACGAGTGCTGCTCCGCTACTATGTCAGACACTGTCTGACTATACTAAAATATATTCTCTACTCCAACTCTAAAATAAGAGTACCCAAAGCCCTAAAATAGAGCTACTAGGCGAAGGAGAGGAACTCGGAATTGGCAAGAAATGAGGAGCTCGGACCTCATATTTATAGGCATCGATCGGAAGCTCCGTTCATTTAGATCGGAAGCTCCGTTCCCCGATCGGAAGTTCCGTTTGTTACGTGTCAATTCGGTCCACATGAAACCACACACCTGTCACCGACAGCCATCGGAAGCTCCGATCCTAATCGGACGTTCCGATCTCCCTGCTTCTGATGTGGTTCCGAACTCACCAAGATCGGAGGCTCCGATCCTGGATCGGTGGTTCCGATCCCACTGGAGTCATGAAACCCTCTAAGCCATTTTCGAGTGTCCTGGATCCATTTCTGAAATCCGTTAACCCTTCTGGAATTTCCTTAATCATGTTTTACTTAATCCTGACATGATTATACGATTTAATTACTCATTAATCATTAGTTTTGGATACGGGCCACTACACTTATAAACTCCGTAACTCAATTTCAAAACACTCTCTTCCAAATCCAATACATACATTCATAGATCATGAGGACTTCTCAAGGTTTCACAGGATCAAAATGAATAGATAATCAAATTAACACACTCACAATCGGTCAAATACAAAGAATTCTAGTGTGTGTGTGTTTTGATCAAAAATTCATACTCATCAACAGTGTCAATCGACAGTCCATAGGCAAAGTTCTCGCAACCCCTCTCCACTAGTATATTGGGCGACTGTGACTCGGTCAATAGGTCTTAATCAGCTTGTAATGTTAGGCTTGGCTTATGGTTACAAATGAAGAAAAAGTATTCAAAGAGGGAGTAAATTATGCTCTTTTTCTAAAGTTCACTCCTTTTTATTCGGATTTCAACCTCTTTGCACTTCATTGATATTCAAACTTTTTATTGCTTTTCACCAACTAATTTTTTTTTTCTTCACCACTTTCTTTCTCATCATTTTTTTCTTTCTTTCATTCCCTTTTGCACTACAATATTTTGTTTTCAAATGTCTATCACCACACCATTCCATATTCTCAAAACAAAGTAGGAGCATAAAAGTAATTTTGACATTCAACTTACTCCCTTAAAGGTAGGAAATAATGTTTAGGCTATAGGTAGTAGTTGCAGGACCTTGAAACAATGCCGAATGGGGGATTACCACACGTTTACACGCGTGCCACTCGTTTTTCAATTAAGCTCAAACAAGGTACTAGGGATAAATAATTCAGTGGGTGGCTTGAAAAGCTCAAACGATATTTAGAAAAAAAAAATTCCTACATCATTCCTATGTCACAGTTTACCCGTATTGCGCCTCAAGGGGTGTCCAAACTTGTTTTAGACATATCTCAATTCACCGTCGATTCATACAAATTTCAATCAGTGCAGAAAAGAGAAACCATCAACAGTAAATGATGATTTTTGCACCAAATTCAGAAATATGCACCTCATGTGCTCACATATACATGAAAGCTCAACAGGGCATCTAAGGATAAGTCAAGAATAAATTCGGCCCAAATAATCCAACAATGCCTCAATCCTATCCATGTTTGTATGTTTCAAATTTTAGATTCAAGCATGATTCATCGAGTGTATAAGAGTTCAACCGTCTATTTGGTTCCATCAGTTCAAAATTTTTGGTTAGAAAGGCATGTGATTCAGTTACTAAACAACAACAAAAAAAATAATTCTTCATCATTAGCCAGGCTACCATTTCTCTCTCAACTCAATAAGAATGCAACACAATGACAATGATATGATACTAACATTAACGAAATGCAACAATGCAACAAAACAAAAAAAAGGATGGATTCACACAAAATGCATGCAACAAATACATGAAACACCCCCCATACTTAAACTAAGCAGTGTCCTCACTGCTCAAGAACTAAACGAACAAAACAACCAACAAACCAAAAACAAAATGCAAACAGCATTTTCAAAGCAAAGAAAATAAATAAGACTCCCCTGGTTTAGCGGTCGGCGTCGTCCTCATCTTCATGCTTGGGAGGACGGACAGGATCGGCAAAGGGAAATGCAAAAGGTGGCGGGAATGGGACAGCCGGTGGAAGCATGGTAGGGTCAATCCCGAGCAGCTCAGAAATGCCACGACAAATGGAGTCCAGGACATGAAAATTGGAAGCCATGGCGGCATTGAATTCATTTTGGTAAAAAGCATGTTGGGCCAATTCTCGAACAGTGACGGTAGTAGTGCGGCGGGGAAGAGGCATAGGTCGTACGGGATCGGGGACCGGCACGAATGGATCGTCCACCATGAACTGTCTCATCCGATATGCACGCTTGGCATCAATAGTCACACTGTCAATGGGGCGCATTGGTGGCAACCATTCCTCGTCGGATCGATGTGGCACACCGGCACGCAAGCGCAGCTGTGTGATGATCATCGGGAAGAAAAGACCTGATGTCCAAGTAGTGATGGAATGCCTCATCTGTGCGTTAATCACTCGGCCCGCATTTACCGGCAGATTTAGATCGAGAGCATAGAGGAGCACGGCAGGCTCAACGTGGACTTCACTAGTGTGGGAGATGGGCATCAGAAGGCGGGCAACAAAAATGTACCATGTGGCCGGATCCATCAGTAGGTATTTCTCCTTAAAGCATTTGAAAGTAACAGGATCCCGCCAAGCAGCCACTACCATGCATAATTGGTGAAGGACCTTGTGCAAATCCTGGTCGAGGACGATGCTCAGGTACAAGCTATCATCAATGTTGGGCGTCTCCAACAGACTATTCAGATCTTTGGGCGCATAAGAAATCAACATTCCTCAAACTTAAGCCTTACTATCCGTGCGTTCTGCAGCATTAGAGTAAAATTCCCTAACAAGAGGGACAATGGCCGGAGAAGGTGGTTGACTAAATTTTCCCCACCCACGGTTCAAGATTTGGGTAGCCACATTGCTGTCGTAAGCCTTGATATCAAAACCCCTCTCAGTAATAGGGGAGCGATTGATTTTTGCATGATCATACCAGTCCCGAGCCTCTTGGTTGACAAATTGGCCGGCTGGGTGGAGTGGAGCGTTTGAAGCATGGGTACCCTGGAGAGAAGATTCTCCTACCTCGCGATTGCGTTTTGGAGCCATAATGTTGTGATAATTGCACGAAAACTTGACAGGGGCAATTTGTCGAACACGTGGTGTGCACTCAGATGTCCGGTGTTCTTGAGAAAAATATGGTGATTGAGAAGTAGAGATGGGAGTAGGAGTGAGTATTCCAAGCCGGAGGATGATGCCTGCAAGATATGAAGAACAATAGGTGATATTTGATAGAAACGAAATTTTGGGGGTTTAGGGTTCTACGGAGCCGAGAGAAAAAAAAAAGGAAGAATGAGGGGAAAAGAGAAGAAAAGAAAAGAAAATAACGTGCACAGGGGAGCGCGCTCGAT
The DNA here is from genome assembly GCF_033568475.1 of Henckelia pumila. Taxonomy (NCBI): domain Eukaryota; kingdom Viridiplantae; phylum Streptophyta; class Magnoliopsida; order Lamiales; family Gesneriaceae; genus Henckelia; species Henckelia pumila. The sequence goes on from NC_133121.1 coordinate 69,772,942, forward strand.
CGCGTGAGTACGCAGGTTCGAGCGCGGTACTTAAAAAAACACGGGCAGAGAATTGGGGTAAAAATGCGCGCTCGATCGCGTGAGTACGCAGGATCAAGCGCGCCCAATAAAAATCCGGGGCAGAGAGTTGGGGTAAAGCCGTGCGCTCGATCCTATGAGTTCGCAGGATCGAGCGCACAATGGCTTTAGTGAAATTTTTGCAATTTTTCAAAATTTTAAAGAAAAACCAACAAAAGCAAAATAAACTAAAACAAAATAAATCAAACAAAATCAAAAGGGAAAGAAACACTGGGTTGCCTCCCAGTCAGCGCTAAATTTACAGTCAATCTATAGCTCGACTGCATGCCGCGATTTAGTCGACATTGGGCGAAGCATCTAGAGTGATATCATGCTCGTCCCCTCCGACGTTCGCTTGGACTCCTTCATAGTAGTGTTTAAGCCGGTGGCCATTTACCTTGAATGTTTTGGAAGTGTCCAAGATTTGAATTTTGACTGCACCATGGGAAAAGACATTAGTTATAACAAACGGTCCATTCCAACGTGAATGTAACTTACCTGGAAATAACCGAAGTCGTGAATGATAAAGCAAAACTTTCTGACCGACTTCGAATTCCCGTCTAGAGATCATCTTGTCGTGGAAGGCCTTTTTTTTGTCCTTGTAAATCTTGGAGCTGACATAAGCATCATTGCGGATCTCTTCCAATTCTTGCAACTGCAGCTTCCGGTGCTCGCCACTCTTATCCATCTGCATGTTGAAGTTTTTTATAGCCCAATAGGCTTGATGCTCCAATTCAACAGACATATGACATGGTTTTCCAAACATCAGCCGATATGGGGACATTCCAATTGGCGTCTTGAACGCGGTTCTATACGCCCACAAGGCATCATCCAAACGCAAGCTCCAGTCCTTTCTTGTAGGAGTCATGGTCTTTTCTAGGATGGACTTGATCTCTCGGTTCGATACCTCAGCTTGACCGTTGGATTGTGGATGGTATGCAGTGAAGACCCTGTGCGTCACATGGTAATTTTTATGCAAAGTAGCCACAGTTCGGTTGCAGAAGTGTGTTCCTCTATCACTGATGATGGCTCTCGGAATTCCAAACCTAGAGAAATGGTTATGCTTGATAAACTCTGCAACAACTTTAGAATCGTCAGTACGGGTGACCTTTGCTTCCACCCATTTCAAGACATAGTCCACAGCAAGTAATATATAAATAAATCCATATGAACTTGGAAAAGGTCCCATGAAGTCGATGCCCCAAACATCAAAGATCTCACAAACTAGAATGGGTTGCTGGGGCATCTCATTACGCTAGGAGATATTACCTGTCTTTTGGCATTGAGCGCACGACTTACAGAACACGTAAGCATCTCGAAATATGCATGGCCAGAAAAATCCGATGTCCATCACCTTTCTTGCGGTCCTTTTAGCTCCAAAGTGGCCACCACATGCATAAGAATGACAAAACGTAAGGATAGGGATTATCTCGCTTTCGGGTACACATCGGCATATAACTTGATCAGCGCAGTGTTTCCACAGGTATGGATCATCCCACACATAGTACTTGGCATCGCTTCTCACTTTGTCCTTTGCCGCCTTTGAAAATTCAGAGGGAAACCCATTAGTAACTAAATAATTCACAATATTTGCGTACCAGGGTAATTTCGTGCTTGCTGAAAATAGTTTCTCATCAGGAAATTCTTCTTGCAAATTCAGCTCCTCATCGACATGAATTAGGCGACTCAAGTGGTCAGCAACTCGATTCTCGGTCCCTCTTTTGTCCTTGATTTCCACATCAAATTCGCTCAAAAGTAGTATTCATCTTATCAGCTTTGGTTTTGCCTCCTTCTTCGCCATCAGAAAACGAAAAGCTGCATGATCATAATAAACAATGACTTTAGCACCAAGTAAATAAGAGCGGGATTTTTCTGATGCAAAAACAATAGCAAAGAGCTCCTTTTCAGTGGTGGAGTAGTTTCGTTGGGCATCGTTTAGGATACGCGAAGAGCAATAGATAGCATGCGATGCTTTCCCAACTTTCTGGCCTAAAACCGCGCCAACTGCATAGTTGCTGGCATCACACATGATCTCGAATGGTTGGCTCCAGTCCGGTGATTGGATTATTGGTGTAGATGTCAAGGAGTCTTTGAGTTTATCAAAAGATGTTTTGCATGGGTCATCAAACTCAAACGGGACATCTTTTTGCAACAGCTTGCACATGGGGGATGCGATCTTGGCGAAGTCTTGAATGTATCTCATGTAGAAACCTGCATGGCCAAGAAAAGAACGCACTTCCCGCACACATGTGGGATAAGGGAGAGACTGAATAATATCAATTTTAACCTTGTCCACCTCTATTCCCTTAGATGAAACAACATGGCCTAACACAACACCTTGCCCAACCATAAAGTGACATTTTTCAGAATTTAAGACTAAGTTGGTTTCGACACACCTCTTAAGGACAAGAGCAAGGTTAGACAGACAGTTTTTGAATGAATCACCATAGACAGTAAAGGGTAAAGGAATGTGGTCCTTTCGGATTCCGGCATTCAGCTTCCTATAATCAATACAAACCCTCCACCCATTTTGAATACGGGTGGGAACCATCTCATCATCCTTATTCTTCACTACAGTAATTCCGGTTTTCTTGGGTACCACTTGGACCGGACTGACCCATTGACTATCAGAAATCGGGTAGATGACTCCAACTTCAAGGAGTTTCAGAATTTCAGTCTTTACCATCTCCATCATTGGTGTGTTCAACTTTCTCTGCGGCTGACATGAGGAATTTGCTCCTTCCTCCATCAAAATTCAGTGCATGCATGTGGAAGGACTAATTCCCTTGATGTCTGCTATAGTCCACCCAATAGCAGTCTTGTGCTCTTGCAGTACTTTGACTAGCTGTTCTTCTTGGTCGGCTTCCAAACTATTGGAGATGATGACTGGTAATGTTTCTCCTTCTCTAAGGAAAACATACTTGAGATGTTTTGGAAGTGTCTTTAGTTCGACCACTGGTGCCTGCAAAACAGATGGGAGACGCCGAGTATTAGAGATTGGTAAAGATAAATAAGAGACATTACCTGACTGAGGTAACTCAGAAGCATTGTTCAGAATTTTCTCAATCTCTTTCACTTCTTCACTGACTTCAATTCCATCATCCTGCTGAATGGGTGCAACGAGAGCCACCTCTAGATCATCTTTTCCTGCATGCTCACAATAATCTTGTGCCAAGTAATCCACAATATCAACAAAAAACACACAATCATCACTGTCAGGAAATTTCATGGCATCATAGATATTAAATTTCACAAACTCGCCATCAAATTCCATGGTGAGTGTGCCACTATGAACATCAGTTTTAGTCATGAAAGTTTTCAAGAATGGTCTGCCTAACAAAATAGGACTATTATGATCACCGTTTTCCATTTTTAGAACATAAAAATCTGTAGGAAATACCAAGTCATTTACTTACACTAACACGTCTTCCATTATTCCCCTAGGGTATGCATTAGGCCTATCAGCTAATTGAATAACAATTCAAGTTTTGTTCAATGAACCAAGTTTCAAGGATGCATAGATAGAATATGGCATACTTTGATTGATGCTCCTAGATCTAACATGGCCTTCTCAAGTCTAACATTCCTTATAGTGCATGGGATAGAAAACATACCTGGATCCTTGCATTTTGCGGGCAATTTTCGTTGGATCACAGCAGATACGTTCTCACCAAGTTCCACTTTTGACAACCCTTCAGTGTCTGCTTCCTCTTTGCTGTGCACAATTCTTTCAAGAACTTTGCGTATCGAGGTACCTGCTTAATAGCGTCTAACAACGGAATATTCACCTCACATCTACGAAAAGTCTCATAAAGATCCTTTATCCCTTCATCTTTTCTAGACTCCTTAAGTTCTAAGGGAAAAAGGGCAACAGGCTTATATTCAGAAAGTGGAGGAAACTTACCTTTTGGCGCTTCTTCCTTGGATGCTTCTCTATCAGCCGCCTTTGGTTCTTCTTGTGACTTCTCCTTGGGTGAAGCCTCCACTTCTTTCTCTTTAATTTTCAATTCCTTTTCATTTTGTAGAGTAATAGCACTTGCATTCTCTCTTGGATTTGGAATTGCTTGAGATGGTAGAGCATTAGAATGTTTTGCTTCTAACTTATTGATGGCGGTGGCGAGCTGTCCCATCTGGGTATTCAAGTTTTGAATACTTGCTCTGGTTTCCTGTTGGAAAGTTACAGTATTAGTAGCAAGATCCTTAACAATATTTTCAAGAAACTCACCCGGATTGGGAATCTGAGGATGCTGCTACTGTTGAGGATACGGTGGCCTATAAGCTTGATTGTGCGGTGCTGCTTGAGGCCCGATTGATTTGCTTGAGGATTCCCATATCTCAAATTTGGATGATCCTTTCAACCAGGATTGTATGTGTTGTAATAAGTATCATATTTCCTTTGTGGTGGTCCAGGAAATCCTCCAGTAGCATTGACATGTTCTACCGATTCTTCTTGAATTGTGGGACACATATCAGTAGCATGTCCCACTATAGCACAAATTCCACATGCCTTTGCAGGTTGTCCATTTCCTACAGCCATCTGACGCACAAGAGACTTCAATTCAATTAATTGTTGCTCAAGGGAAGAGACATTTACCTCGGTGTTTGTCTTTGGTACATGCTCATTCCTGATGGTGCCAAATTGTTGAGAATTGGCAGTCATATTCTCTATCAGATTCCTCGCTTGTACCGGAGTTTTGGCCACAAAAACTCCTCCATTGGCTGCGTCTATCATACTCCTGTCATGAGGTAACAAACCTTCATAGCAAAATTGTATTAATTGATTTTCACTTATCTGGTGCTGCGGACAGCTAGCAAAAAGCTTCTTGAAGTACCGCTCCCAGTACTCATGCAGTGATTCTTTGGAGTATTGCTTGATTCCATAGATTTCCTTCCGGATGTTCGCGGCTCTAGATGCTTGGAAGTATTTCTCCAGAAAGATTCTTTTCATCTCCGTCCAAGTTGTGATAGAACCATAGGAAAAGTAATATAGCCAATCCTTAGCAGCACTCTTCAAAGAGAAAGGAAAAGCTCTCAGCTGAATCTACTCCTCTGTCACTCCATGGGGTTTCATACTCATGCAGACCAAGTGGAATTCCATTAAGTGTTCATTCGGGTCCTCACCTGCAAGACCATGAAAAGCAGGTAATAAGTGAATCAACCCAGACTTAAGCTCAAAAGTAGCATTATTTTCTAATGTAAGAAAAGTAATGCATAAAGGTTGTTGATTGGGATCAGGAGTGCCCAATTGTCTAAGACTCAGGTTTGCATTAGCAGCCATCTCTTCTTTTGGAAAAGTAGCTCGAGCAGCTGCCTCTTGTTGTTGCCTACGAAGTTCTCTCCTTTGCCTGTGTAAGGTCCTTTCAATCTCCGGGTCGTAAAGAAAGTCTTCTTTAGCTAAATCACCTGAAAGCATGAACGAGAGAAAACTAGAAACAAAGAAAATAGAAGAGAGTGAGATAAAATACAACAAAACAAAAAGAAATAGAACACAATAAATTAAACATCGTTCTCGGGCAACGGCGCAAAAATTTGGTAGCGCTAAGTCGTATCGCGCCCAAATTACCGAACTCAATCAGATAACAACAAAAATGTAGTAGCATGAATAGGGATCGTTCTTACGAGGAAAGGTAAATTTTATGTGTCCTAAGTAAACTAAAGGGGGTTTTGAGTTTTGGATTAACTACTAAAAATTTAAGCAATTAAAAATTGATAAAATCACTAGCATGCAAGAATGAAAATTAAATTGAAGAAATCAATAGGAGACAAGCCTTGGTATCACTCGACTACACCCTTGATATTTATTCACTCAATCATTGATTCCTTAAAAATAATTAATCCTATCAAATATTCGTCATTGAAAACCAAATTCATGTTTCACCTTAATTTTAGTTAATTAGACACCAGCGTTCTAGATTAACCCTTACCAATAAATTAATCCGGATTCCAGCGATCTAGATTTAAATCTAAGGTAGCATTTAAACGTGTAAAACTGACGAATCTAGACAACACAAACACCAGCGGTTGCATTTAGCCTAGTCAATAATTGACCCTACGATTTAATAAATTCAACAGTAGGAAATATCAAACGTAGTTGCTTCGCAAATTAGTTGATTCAAAAAATTACGAATTTGAATTCTAATTTAGATATAGTTTATACAGCAAAATCCTAAGATGGCCAGTCTAAGAAATTTACATACAAACATGAAATAAAACAGATAAGAAATTAATACTTAATAAGAATTAAACACTGAAAATCAAATCTCATGAATAAATTATATCGAGGTTTCTTCTCCCTCAACCAAGAATAAAAGTTTAGCTACAACGATTCATCACAAACTCAAGAAAAATTCAAAAAAAAAGAAGAAAACTTGAGAGAGAATTGTAAGAACAAAACCTAGCCTCCAATCCGATTGTAAAAGTACGATAATAATCTCTAAAAATTGGAATAAATACCTAATAAAATCTAGAGCCCAAAATAACAAAGTTTTCAAAATTACAAAATATTTTCCGAACAAACTAGCGCGCACAATCGCATGAGTACGTCTGATCGAGCGCATGAAAATTACAAATCTTCTGTTTTCAATTTCCTCGGCCGCGCTCGATCGCATGAGTTGCTAGGATCGAGCGCGTGAAAAATGCCCTTCCCCCTGTCTCAAATCTTCAGAAGGCGCGCTCGATCGCGTGAGTACGCAGGATCGAGCGCATGAACTTTTGCAGAAAATTTGATTTCTTCATGAAACTTGATAAATTCATACACAGTAAACCCGGGAGTAGATTATGTAGCCAAATGCATGCATAGAAACAAAACTAAAATAAAACACGAACAAAGACAAATAAATGAATGCAAACTATTGACAAAATCACATTAAAATATGCGAACAAAACACAACTTTCAATTACGAACGGGACAGATTAGATGATGTTGAGAAATGAATGATTTGAAAGATGAAATAGAATGTTCATCGAGAAATGTTTGTTCTGAAGCATCGTTTCCTTTTGAAAGAGATGCCATAAATGATCTGATAATAGATTCTCGTGAGTATTGACATGAAAATAAGAATCTAACTCATTAATCTATACTGATGTGATGTGATGCTATTCTTAAGTATAAGCTGACGAACATCAGCTAAATTTGTATCTATGAAATGTATTCAGATGAGGTCGATCAGACTTTGATTGAAGAATGAACTAAATATGATTACAGAAATGATCAGAAAAATGAAGAAGAAAAGATATCCGAAAAGATATTTACAACACACAGAAATGAAATGAAGAAGGGATACTGATCTTGAAGCTGTGAGTAGGATGACAATATAGACTTGATATATGTTCTTTGTAGAAGAAGATGGCAGAAGAAATATGTCATCATCAAAAATGAATTACACTGTCTACGATGTTAGATAGAGTTGAGGGTTCCATTAACCGAATTGATCGTACTTTAGCCCAAGAAGATCCGATATGTTCTATGTGTCTATATTAAGGAAGTATCAATGATGTTCTTCCTATGTATTTGACTTAGTCAAGACAAAGTCTGATATGATTCTGAGTTACATCGTGTATGTGATAAATCCTTGACTGATCAAAAGTACAACAGAAAATAGACCCAGAATGAAAAGATAAATGAGAAAGAGATAATGAGGTGAAAGAGGAAGTCTGAGATAGATGATTGAAGTGAGACTTACTTCAGATAATCCTCCAGTTTATCACATGTGATAGACCGATTGAGTGTGATTTTCAGGACGAAATTATCCCTTAGAGGGGATAAAATGTAAGGCCCTAAAAGTTACGTTCTTAATTACTTCATTGATATTTAAATTCCGAATTTGGGAAAATATCAATTAGATAATTTATGAAAATTAGAGATTTAATTTTCGAGTTGGAAATATTTAATTTGAGAATGTAGTGATTTTCAGATTTAAATTCCGGGATTCTTAAATTAAAATATGGAAATATTTGAATTGCATATTTATGGAATTTAAGAATTAAATTCCGAGTTCCGAGAATGAAAGAGGATTTAATTCGACGGTGAAATCCGAGCAGGGATCAATTTGCAAATATAAAGAAGTTCAAGGACTAAAATGCGATAAGCCTAAAATTATTTAATTTTGATCCGAGATTATTTAATTTGAGAATATATGGAGTTTAGATTTAAATTCTAATATTCTTAAATTATTTAGGATTGAAATTGAATTAAATCGCTTGTCCGGGGACTAGTTTGTAAATAGGCCAAAGTTCAGGGACCAAAGAGCAATTTTCTTGCCAGTGGCCATAAAAACTTGTAAGGCTTGAAAGTAATCAGATTTTCAGCCCAAAAACTCTGAAGCAAGTCGAGATAAAAAGGAAAAGAGAATGGTTGAAGCTATTTTCAACTTTCAAACCTTGATATCTTGTGATTCGATTATCCGTTTTCAATTCCGATAGTTGCGTTGCGATCCTCGCACAAAGAGTTTCGATTTGATGTAAGTTTTATCTTCTTTCCATTATTTTTCTACAGCTGGAACTTGGAGAAAATCAGATTTGCTAATGAATATGTATTTTTGAGTTATATTCCTTACCGTATCGAAGTTGGCTCGAAGAACGGAAGCCGTATGCAATTGTTATGAATTTCCAGCATTAAATCTAACCCTTGTACATCTTATATACTGAGATTTTAGATGTATTCTTGCTGTTTTTATATGATATATATTGATATGAGATGGATATTCGAGTTTGATATTGTTTCGGTTACCGATTTTATTCCATTATGCCGTTGGTTGCCATTGCTATGATTTGCAAAAGTTATCTTTGATTCTATACCTAATGTTGTAGCTGATATATGATGTATTATGGCTCATATGATGTGTAGATGAAGTATATTTGAATGATAGAGTTGATAGCAATGAATTACGATTGCCGAATTTTAACCGTCATGTCGTCTAGTCAAGAATTGGCTAGTATTGAATTAGATATGATTGAGCTGAGTTTGAATTGAGTTCTTGCTGATATAAATGGCTTGTAAACACTTCATTTCAGATTAGGAATGAAGGCCATTGAGCTCGAGAATTTTAGTTCAAATTTATAGATGTTTGAACAAAGTTTGTGACTTTTGCCTTGAAGATGAGATGATGAACTTGAGCAGACTTTGGTGACATGTCGGGTTTGAAGCAACGACGACTCAATGAAAAGAAAGGTATAAGATGACATTTAGAGTCATGGATTCGATACTCAAGAATGATTCTTTTTGAGTTATCCCGAACAAATCACATACTTGTTTATTTACTTGTTCTTGAGTTAGAACTTATGTTATTGTCGATCCATCACAGGTAGTGGACCTTTGATTTTGATTTTGATATGATATGAGATATGAATTGATTCTAATGCCATGGTTTGATGAACCTTATTTTCGAGTCATATATGACGACGATAGATGGATATTCATGTTAAGATCGAATACGAATCTTGATGGCAATGATTTGAGATGAATCAATTCTTGATAGCGCGCTATATAAATCGTTTGATTTAAAGTATGATTTGAAGTCTTGATTTATATTTTATGAATTGATTTATGTGTTATATTACTCTATCCTTGAAATGAAATGTTAGAGTTGACATGTTTATATTTTAACGCATGTATATTTCTTTTATACTGGGAATTATATTCTCACCGGAGTTTATCCGGCTGTTGTCTTGTTTTGTATGTGTGCATGACAACAGATGGGGCAGGAGCTAGTCAAGGACAAAATTGACAGTTTGGGAGAGAGTTTAGACGTGGGACTCGTTTGTTGTAGCAGAATTGATGTACTTTTGATATTGACAAACATGTTAGAAAACATTGTTGTATTTAGATTAAAGTACATGTTGAATCTTAGGTATTCTAGCTTTGTTTGATATATTTTGGACTCCTTGATGTTGTAGAGATACTTGTTATGATGTTTATTACTTAGTTCATGGATATTTGAATTATTCAGACTTGAGTTTATGTTGGACATGTTATATTTTGATAGCAACATCAAGAACAGAATTCTGCATATTTTTGAATAGGGCACGCACGCTCGATCGCATGAACTCGTAGGATCGAGCGCGGCATGTGATTATATCAAACAGAGAATTTGATTTTGAGGCCCGCTCGATCGGGTGAGTTCATGGGATCCAGCGTGGCCAAATAGTTTCCAGACCCGAGAGCTGATGATTTAAGCTCGCTCGATCGGGTGAGTTTACCCGATCGAGCGAGGTGCTGACATTTAAAAAAAAATTTAAGCTCTTGGTTTAAACATTCTTATATTGTTTTCTTATTTTTAATTCATCACTAAATGATTTGATCCTTTATTAATTAATCATGTTTAGTGATTAATTGCCCCAAGATTTGATTAACAACTCGAGGTCCCCACAACATGGACCTGAGCGACTACACTCAATACGATGAGAATGAATATACAAACCTAGTATGGTGCATGCAAATGACTGGGTTCTAGTAAATACGATATTTTCTCAGTCTGGGCGCCAATGAGTATGTTACCATCTGCAGTCAACTCTATTGGTTACCTCCACACACTCGTCTGAACCACCGTAGCATCAATCCCCGTCATCATGGTGTTTCGTGGTGTCAGACAATATATCAAGGAATGTAGGGCTAAGAGACCTACTACTAAGGGTATCTCGAAGGAGACTCAACTGAACATTAATATGCACATGCAACATAATATATCAAATCAGTAAAATGTGTATCAAAGAACATAAGATGCAACATATAATCATGCATACTCGCTGACAATATCAGTAAGTACTTACGTACCTCTACCAGCTGGCTTATATGTAAAGTATCTATAGTCCATACCTACAAGTCATGATAATATCATATAACTAATATTGGTCTATAAGTATTTACTTACGCTAATAGATACTCCTTAATATTAGTATGAATCTCGTACTATACATGCGTCCTTCGTCATCCCACTGATGTCGAAGGCCCAATCCCAAGAATAGCTCTGCTACAAGCCTTGTAGCACCTCGCTAATGCCCAACCCTGGAGTATAAGGCTCAAAACCCTAATAATATACACTGGTACACATTCAAACAACTCAAACACACAATGAATTGTGGCCCCTATTTATAGGAAAGGGTTCGGAATCTCCGATCCCTAGTTTGGAAGCTCCGAACCCGCATGTCTCCACGTGTCGAACTGATCGAAACTCCTATCCTATCCTTCGGACGTTTCGATCTCATGCATGTGATTACGTGTCGAAATGCTGGAGACACATCACTAGTGCGCATGTCCTAACTCTTCGAAATTTCCGATCTTTCGTTCGAAAGTTTCGATCTTGCTTCCGAACTCCTTCTCTTTGTCCGATTACTTCGGACCTTCCGATCTCCAATGGTTCATGTTTGGTCCATCCGAACCACCCGAGTCAACTTTGAAATTGGGACCATTTTTTGACAAACTGAAGTCGAATTATTGTTCCGATTAATCGTATTAAAATCCCTTAACCATTTTTTTATCATTTAATCTCATAAAATGGGGTTCGGATTACTATAGCTTGGAACATAAACCCTTATTGTACTCGATCTGTCTAGTAGAGGTTCGTAAGTACTGATTGAGATATCAAACTAGTATGCATGCTTTTATGTTTAATTTTATGTGTCATGAGACATGTTTTAATGCTTTATTCATATGATGCATGTGCATAAATCAGGTTGAGGCGTATCTTCTTCGAGATAGACTTTCGAGTAGAGTCGCTCTATACTACACCCTTGATATGAGGTCTAACACTGGGAGACGGCGTGATGACGGATATTGATTCAATGGTTGCCTAGACAAGTGTGTGTGCTATCCTGCGGAGTTGACATATGGTACTACACACTCATGACGCATATTCAGAACATGATTTATCTTGTTACCCGGTATACTCAGTCACATCATTTTCATGTGCATATAGGCTTTATATATACTCATACTTTACCTCTTGGGCGTTAGTCTCTCACGTTTTTGGTTTAATCTTGGACACAAAATGTGACGGTGCAAGACTTAGGTTGGACATGCAGTGCTGGGAGACAGTGACCGTTGTGGAGGTTTATATTTTGTTGTTTATGTGGGGTTCTAGATACAGTTCAGTTCAATTTGGTTGTATAAGTTTAAACATATTTATTTTTTTGTTTAAATTGCTACCGGTTGTATTTTTTGCCTTTTTGGATTGTTACTTGCTTTTAAGTTTTATCTAGTTATTTCTCTGACTATGTTTATAGTTTCATGTTAATTTCATACCTACAATAGTCTAGTAGGTAATGTAGTCACTACAAAAATGAACAATAAATAATAAAATGAAAAATAATATTTTCATTTAAATTATTTTTAAGCAAGATATTAAAATTATTGGTTGAAATTTTTTTTAAGAGTTATGTCATATTTTCCAAATTTAATAGTAGCATGTAAACCTCTATGTAACATTCAAAGTACACGCAGTACTATTCATCCAATTAATATATATGTTAATGCGACGATCTTTTCAGATGAGAATCAACTATGATAAATATTGTCTTCCCCAACTAAAAAATTCATGCATTTAAATTTTTTGATGGATTGCACTACGTGTTCAATATAAGAAAAATGTTACATGTACAATGAATGCTACAAAGTGCATTTGAAATTAGCAAATCAAAATTAAAATCCCTCATTTTAAATATGATTTAAAATTGATATCAAGATAAATAAAGGAAATTTAAATTTGTTTAAATGTTCCTACCTTCCATCAACGATCAATGTATGAGATGCTACCCGCGGATACGGTCCGGATCATATTATTGGGGGGGCCCGTTCGTCGGAAAGCTGTACATTGGAACGACACATGTTGTAAGTTGGGTGGAACTCCCATGGGATCGGCTCATATTATTGGGGATCCACATGGCGACCGTCCATCACAACTTAATATTGATGGGTTATCTTGACATGTCACAATAAACGGCGTCATATTATTGGGCCCTTATTGGACATGAGGTAAAAACGTGGAGGTTGCTTTGGAAGCAATTGGGCTCTACCTTTTGAAAATTATGGTTGGCTGATATTATTCGGGACCATAGTTTGTCAATTGGACTCCATGTTCTCACTAAGAAAAACAATTTTCTGTTTTCACTAGAGGGTAGTGAAATCGTTAAAATAGTGGGAGTGAGATTCATAAAATAAATTTCGCCTATTTTATGTCTTAGTAAATTACTTAAACAATCACTGATATTTGTCTGTTTCTTTTCAGTATTTCATAAAGATGAATTCGCGTAATCCACTTTTCTCGATCCTCGAACAAAATAAATTGACTGGCGCAAACTATACGGAATGGTTCCGTAAGTTGAAGATTGTCTTGACTTCGGAGAAGATGCTCTACGTGTTAGAAAAATCTCCTCCGAAGGAAGCACCAGCTGACGTAAGTCCGGAAGAGTTAGCCAAACTTGATACATGGTGGGACCATGATATCAAGGCCAAATGCTATATGCAATCCTCGATGTCTGATGAACTCCAGAGGCGATTTGAGGATACCGTGAATGCTGCTGACATTCACGTACAACTCAAGGAACTTTTTGGGGCTCAATCGAGGGCTGAAAGGTTCGCTACTGTAAAGGAGCTAATGACGTGTCGCATGCGTGAAGGGACTTCGGTCCGTGATCATGGGGTACGAGTGATTTGGCTCATACAGAAGTTGGTAACCCTTGATTTGGTGTTGGAGCATGAACTCAACATGGACTTACTACTTCTATCTCTTCCTTCTTCGTTTGACGGATTTGTGGTGAATTTCAATATGAACAAGATAGAGGCCTCCCTTGAAGAGATGGTCAATATGCTTGTGACATATGAATCCACATTAAAGAAGGATAAACCGGCTTTCTTGGTGGGCTCCTCTTCTTCTGCTAAGAAGGGGCCAAGTACAAAGGGTAAGAAACGTTCTGCCCCACCCAAGAAAATCGAACCCGAGAAGAAGTACAAGATAAAGGCTTCAAACATGGAAAAGTCCAAGGATGTTTGCCATTACTGCAAGAAGCCCGGTCATTGGAAGCGTAACTGCAAGGAATATCTAGAGCAGTTGCGAACTGCGAAGGGTATGTTCTATATCGAAATAAATGTTTCACTTAATACTACTTCTTGGGTATTGGATACCGGATGTGGATCTCACATTTGCAATGATTTGCAGGTGATGACAAGAAGTCGCAGGCTTAGAATGGGTGAGACCCAGCTGAGGCTCGGAAATGGTTCCAGAGTTGAAGCTAAAGCTGTGGGAGATATTTATTTAATTTTGCAGAACGGTTTTAAGTTACTTTTGAGAGATGTTTTATTTGTTCCGAATTTGATTAAAAACATTATTTCTGTTTCTATGCTTGATAGAGATGGTTATTCTTGCAATTTTGTGAATGGGATTTGCAATATTTACAAGAATGAATGTTTGATTGGAAATGGACAACTTGAAAATGATCTATATAACTTAAAACTAAAAGACGTTCCAATAAATTATGTTGATAAACCGGCAACAACAAACAAAAGGAAAATCGATAGACAAAACCCGGCAAACCTTTGGCATGCTAGGCTAGGTCATATTTCCTCAAGGAGGATGAACAAGCTAGTGGGAGAGGGCATGTTTGATATGTCTGATATTACCTCACTACCTACTTGTGAATCCTGCCTGAAAGGAAAAATGACTAAATCTCCTTTTAAGGGGAAACCTGAGCGTAGTCAAAATCTGTTGGATTTGATCCATACAGATGTTTGTGGTCCATTTAGAGTTGGTACTCAATATGGCCACACCTACTTCATTACCTTTACTGATGATTATTCTAGGTATGGGTATTTATATTTAATGAAATATAAGTCTGAAGAATTTGAAAAGTTCAAAGAATTCAAGGCTGAAGTAGAAAACAAGTTAGGTAAAAGTATTAAAGCACTTCGATCGGATCGAGGTGGAGAATACTTAAGTACCGAGTTTTTGGACTATCTAAAAGAGAATGGGATTCTCTCTCAATGGACTCCTCCTATGACACCACAGCTAAATGGTGTATCGGAGCGTCGTAATCGAACTTTGTTGGACATGGTTCGATCCATGATGAGCTTCACTGAGCTTCCACCTTCGTTTTGGGGCTATGCGCTTGAAACGGCGGTATTGTTGTTGAACAACGTCCACACTAAAGCAGTGGAAAAAACACCATACGAGTTATGGAATGGCAAAGCTCCTAAGTATTCTTACTTGAGGATTTGGGGATGTCCTGCTTACGTGAAGCAGACAGTGGGAGATAAGTTGGATAGTCGATCCACCTTATGTTATTTTGTAGGGTATCCGAAGAATTCAATCGGATATTATTTCTATTATGCTGCTGAAACAAAGGTGTTTGTTTCAAGGAATGCCACCTTCTTGGAGAAGGAGTTCTTATTGGATAAGAAAGGCAAGATGATGGAACTCGAAGAAATTCGAGAAGAACCCGAAATACAAAATAACGATCCTACACCTCAGGAACCATTGATAGACACGCCTATACTTAGAAGATCCGAGAGGACTTCTAGACCTCCTATTCGATATGGTCTTCTTCTTGAAGGGGATCAAGATGAACCCGATGTTGGATGTGATCCAAGAAACTTCAAGGAAGCAATTTCTGATGCGGATTCAAATTTATGGCTTGAAGCTATGCAGTCGGAAATAGATTCGATGCATACAAACCAAGTTTGGTCTTTAGTAGATCCTCCCGATGGAATTGTTCCAATAGGGTGTAAATGGATCTACAAGAGAAAGCTTGGGCCTGATGGTAAGGTATTGACCTACAAGGCGCGATTGGTGGCGAAAGGTTATACTCAAAGACAAGGAGTTGACTATGATGAAACCTTTTCACCAGTTGCAATGTTCAAGTCCATAAGAATCCTTATTGTCATAGCTGCTTGGTATGACTATGAGATATGGCAAATGGATGTGAAGACTGCTTTTCTTAATGGAGACATTAAGGAAGAAATCTATATGAAGCAGCCTGAGGGGTACACATCCATGGGAAACGAGCATAAGGTATGCAAGCTTCAGAGATCAATATATGGTCTAAAACAAGCATCAAGAAGTTGGAACCAGAAATTTGATGAAACAATAAAGGATTTTGGTTTCATCAAGAACCCGGAGGAACCATGCGTGTACAAGAAAGTAGTTAAGGATGCTGTGACATTCTTAGTACTTTATGTTGATGACATCCTACTCATTGGGAATGACGTAGGGATGTTGCAGTCAACAAAGATATGGTTATCAGGTAGATTCTCGATGAAGGATTTGGGTGAGGCATCCTATATTCTAGGGATACAGATCTATAGAGATAGATCTAAGAGAATGATAGGACTCACTCAATCAACCTACATCGACACCATATTGAAACGGTTTTCAATGGATGGGTCCAAGAGAGGACATCTACCCATGTGTCATGGAGTTTCTCTATCCAAGTCTATGTGTCCCAAGACTGATGAAGAGATAGAGAAAATGACACATGTACCATATGCGTTAGCCATAGGTAGTATCATGTATGGGATGATATCTACCAGACCGGATGTAGCATTTGCTCTGAGCGTCACGAGCAGATATCAAGCTAATCCCGGTCAAATGTATTGAAAAGCCGTGAAGGACATTCTTAAGTACTTACGAAGGACTAAGAATATGTTCATGGTATATGGAGGAAGAGAACTAAAATTGGAAGGCTATACCGACTCTAGCTTCCAAAGTGACGTGGATGACTCGAAGTCAACCTCTGGATTTGTGTTCATGCTCAATGGCGGTGCTGTCTCTTGGAAGAGTTCCAAGCAGGACACCACAGCGGATTCCACCACTGAGGCAGAATACATTGCAGCATCAGCTGCTGCTAAAGAGGCCGTTTGGATGAGGAATTTCGTCCAAGAGTTGGGCGTCATTCCTGAAGTTGTTGGTCCAGTCCCGGTGTACTGTGAAAACATGGGTGCCGTTGCTCAGGCAAAGGAACCAAGGTCTCATCAAAGATCCAAACACGTACTGAGGAAATACCACATCATCCGGGAGATTGTGGAAAGAGGAGACATCACTGTCGAAAGAGTGGCCTCTGCAGACAATATCGCTGATCCACTTACTAAGCCCTTGCCAGGACCATTATTTTACAAACATCGCGAAGCAATGGGTCTACGTAGTATGACTAGTTGGCTATAGGGCAAGTGGGAGATTGAAAGAGTGGGTGCCCGGTGAGCCAACTTGTGGCTAAGGGCTTTGATGACTTTTTGTATAAACAATCTTTTGTTAAATATAATTTATACTTTTATTAATGGCAATGACTTTATCTTTCTTCATATTGTTATATTGTGATATACTATTGTTGTTTTGATAAAGACCTTGAATATACTATAGTGTATGTAAGATGTGGTAGAACATGGAGATGTCTATCATAAAACACATCTTATAGTCACTATGTATTCTAAACTGTTCCTAGTCGATTGAGCCGTCCGATAATAAGGATAAGGATCGCTCGAGTTTGAGACTAGCATTTGCGATGCAAAGTACCACGTTTCATTGGTAAGGAACATAGAGATGTTCGAAGCATGCAAATGGATATTCATACGATGAATGATCGAACTACCCTATCCGGACTTTCCAAGTGGTTATCACTTATCGAGTGGATAAAGTCCGCGGTTTTGGTTGTACACCATTAGTCCTTACTACTTGAAACATCATTGAGACTCTATATGCTAGTACTGTGCTTTGACTCGTTTACCGACTCTATTGGGGTCATCAGGTGTCGGGATTGGGTACAGTTACAACACATATAGGAGTCGATGTTTTGTTGTCAAGGATTCACCACATACTTGCGAGTGTGGATATCCTATGCGATCTGAGGAGATATTAGTGTGACGAATCTCTGGCCAGAGTACATGATGCGTTTTAAGAAATGGTTTCTTAGTAACACATGCGATGTCACTATTTGATCTTCAAGATGTATTGCATAGTTATCGAATCTCGAACGACTCTCGATTTACCAATGGTTGTTGATTCGATCGGGTTATATGGATGAAGGGACCGTACTGTACGCTAACCAAAATCTATTGGTTCTTGTAGGCACTATCAGTGATACCTAGGGAATCATGGGGCGATGTTTCTAGGCGCTCTTACCATGATTCGATGGGCAAGTCGGAAATTGTTGTTCCGAGTCACAAGGAGTTGTGAGCCCACGGCTAGCTGTATCCCTGAACCATTGAGGGTCACACAGAGTAATGGATTTTTGATCCCCGTTGAGATAGTTAAATTTAAAGAGTTAAATTTAATGAACAAAGAAGTTGGACTTCTTATTTAAGAGTAGAGGAGTAAGATTTCCTAAAATGACATAGGGATGGACATTTTTGGAAATCACTGAATTCGGATTCAGAAAAATTTATCTTGACTTTAAAAGGTGCAGAAATGGTTTCTGTGCACATTGGTAAAATCGGTTTATCAATCAGAGTCACGATGAATTTTATATTAATTTCTGAACATGCGGGCTTTTCTTGTCGGGCTTGAACTTATGACTAATGGGTCCTAAGCTGTTAGCGGCCTACATTATAAATAAGTTATTGCAGTACAGAAATTATACACAACAGGTCACAAATTTTCGAAAACCCTAAGTATTTTCTCTAACAGTGGCCGCCCCCTTCCCCTCTGCTCAGGAAAATCCAGCCTGTGAATTTTGAATTACAGTCTTGTTTAACGGATCAAATTCGTTAATTCTCTTCGTAGAAACTTCTGATAGATTTTCTAGTGCAATCTATCAGAGGGATTAATTATCCGTTCGTGGACCTGATTGAAGAACAGTTCGTCCATCAGTTCCAGGGATATACAACAAGAGCAGAGCAATCTGTTGGTGTCCATAATCTCGATTCGAGATTGGAGGTAAAAATATATAATTGTTATTTAATTTTTACACACACAATTTAATCGTAAAGTTTTGATACCCATTATGGAATCGTTCCATATAAAATTTATAAACTTCCGCTGCACCGGGTATCAATTCTGATTGATCTGATCGCCGCGTTTTCCAACAGTTACAAGAATCAACATAATCAAGGAAAAAAGTCAGTCAGCTAGTATCAAATCTAGTACTATAGTTCTGAGTATCTCCTCGGTAATTTGGATAGTCACGTTAGAAAGTACACTAATCGGAGGATGGTATAATGCAATCACATGCAACCAACACCCAGAACATCTGACAATCTGTGTCACAATCTATCAAATAAATCTGAAGTCTCTATCTCGACAATAGATTTCAATAATTCCTGTAATCTCATCATATCACCAACTTCTTAATAGCTATCTACTCATATTTGTATCACATCGAATACAACATATTCTTGACTCTGCCGAAATCTACCCCAATTCCAATCGCAAATTCATAACGATCTGAGTAGTTTCGAACAAGAATCTTTCGAATTGCAATCTCATTTTGATTATGGATTAGATAATCTATCACTGAACCCATCTGGTCAATGCTTTTCAACTTTAACTGAAACTCTCTATACGTTGACTCTAAAACGCCCAAATTTTGTCACACTTGCTTTTTTTATTTTCTGACAAAAGGATTTTTTTTTATATGGATATTGAACTTCTTGTTTTGCTTCTCTTTCAGAATCTGGTATATCCATTCTGAAATATCTATCATAAACATATAATCATTCACAATAGAATCCATCTACTCTGATCTGAGGCTTCAATTAATATCTTGAATTGACATTCTCTACTGAATTCTAACTATTTTGATCTACTTTCTGTGTTTCTTCAATCTTCTTAAGCAAATCTGAATCATTTTCGATTGAGAACTAATTCTGGTTGGTTGTGCATTTGTCTGAAAATTCAAGTCAGAATACACTTACATTCAACTCATAAATCAGGATAATACTCTAATCCCTCTATTAGTTACGAGCCAACAATCTCAAAATACGCTGAAATATCCATCAAAGGATCAATAATTCTCTAAATAAAAAAAATGAGTCAAGATCGAGAAATCTTTCAATCAGGGTCATCCATAATCAAATCTTCTTGACAAACTCTGCTAAGTGAAAACAACTCACTTGCATTTCATAACTCAAAGCGAGTAAATCAAATCAGGCTCTACGAATAAAGAAATGAGATCCAATCAATATCGATTGAGGTTAAATAACAAGAACCACAAAATCTATATCAAGCAATACAAGAATCATATCTCCATTACGATGTAATAGCTTCAGCATAATCAAAGACAAAGTTCAACTGTAACTGATTTTCTTATCTTTATCTAATCTATAAACTCGTATTATCCATATTCAATTCATAATCTTATCAAATATTTATTGAATTAAAGTTCGCCACTTAAAATCAAATCTGAAATCTCATTTGGACATATCTACAAATTCTAACCACTGGCATATCTACCAATTCTGTTTTAGTTCTTTAACATCTCTAGTGCATAGAATATACTTATTTCGGAACTTTTCTGTAGTCAAACTTAATATACACCATACCGAAATGAAAAGAATCTGAGTTCTAGATCCCATACCATAACATCATATTCATATGTACTTTCTGCTCTCGCTGATCTAGCTTAATCTTTTCTTGAAATCAATCTTCTGCTACTTCTGCTACTTCTGCTATTTTGTACTTGGTTAGTGCATCATTATCTATAATGCAACATAAATAGATATCCCAAGTATGAAAAAAAGCATGTTCAATCTCATTTATTTAAAATTGTAGCTATATTCTTCAATTCAATTCCGGGTTATCTATTCTTATACTGGGGTTTAAACACTATCAATATATATCTTGCACCAATAATATAAACAGGTTAACAAATCAAAATAAATCTCTTACCTGCAATCTCATTCTCAAGTGCATCTTAAGTCTGATCCTCTGTATGCCTCTGGACTGTTCCTCATTCTGATTACCTCTAAATCTGCTTTGGTTAGGACACATTCTAACAAAATGTCCAACTTGCTTGCACCTAGCACATCTACCCGAAACTCCTTTGCACTGATCACTTGGAGGTCTCCCTCCACAATTAGTGCAATAACCGCTAGAATAATCTGCATTCTGACCCAAACCAAAATTTCTCAGCTAGAAGAACTACTCTCATACCTCTTAAACTGGTCACTCTTAATCTTAAGTTGATCTTTGCAACTGCTGCCACTATCTTTTGCCTCATATCTGCTCTTTCTGCTGCGGAAAAGAACAGCTAATGAAATTCTGTTCTAACATCGGCCAAGTATTTATGATACCTCCATCGGTGGGAGCATAGCATCTATTTGTTCTATGGTATACTGTTTTGTTCAGTCTGAGGTGCTTACTTCACCTGAGGAATACTATTCTATTCAGTCTGGGGTGCTTACTTCACCGAAAGAACCTGTCTTACTCTATATCAACAATTATAAGCAAAGCAGAGATTATACAATATATAAGTATAGCACACTTATAATCGTAGTGTAATAACCTCATGCTTTTAAAAAATAAAACATGCTTATAACACATTCTCATAATCATGTAAACACTTAATCAACTTAGCATGTAATTCTTAAATCAGTAAGACATGCATGTTTTTAAACAATAGATCATACTCGCATGCAATTCATCAACTCAAGTAAAGAATTAGTCATGCAATACTATAAATGCATGCGACTCAATCTACCTCGCTCAACTTCTATCTTAGTCCAAGAAACTTACAGCTCTGATACCACCTGTTGTGGGGACCTCGGGTTACTAATCACATCTTAGGGCAATTAATGATTAAACATAATTAATCAAAGATAATAAAGTCAATAAAATTAAAAAAATATTAAATATACACGGACTCCATATACACATCCGTGCATTGGTCCGTGTATTAACCTGTAGCCAAAATTCTTTGCATTTAAAGTACACGGACCCCGTGACACCTCCGTGTCAAGGTCCGTGCCCATATTTCAAAAGTTTTCAACTTAGTGTCTCGAATCCAGACCACACGGACCCTTGCACGGAAGTATTCACGGGGTCCGTGCATATCCAAAATTCAAACATAAACAAATACGAAGGTACACGGACCCAGGCATAGAGGCAAGTCCAGAGTCCGTGCCCTACTAAAAAAATCTGGGTTTCCAAGGCTGTTCAAACTTCTGAAACATGCATATACACTCTTAACATGTCCAAGCATAAACACATGCATATCTAGACATAAAAATAATCTTATAAATGATTCTAAAGGTTCCATACAATAATTGTAAATCTAGTTCAAATCTCAAACTAGTCTACAACCTTCTAACATGCATTGACTGTAGGACCCGAGATTATTTTATTTAATCTGAGATTATTTAATTTTAATCATAGTATATTTAATTTGAGAATTTTTAGAGTTTAGATTTAAATTCTAATATTCTTAAATTATTTATGATTGAAATTGAATTAAAAATAGGGGCGAGGTCTGTTTTGAAATTTTTGAAGTTTTGGGGACTAAATTGCAATTTGGCTTGAATATATCTTTTAACCCAAATGCTTAGTCAGCTTATGCACATGTATATTCGTATCTTCTTCAGAAAATTTGAGTAGCAAACATCGAAAATCCTCTTTTCCTCATTTCTAAGAGATTTCATCATTTTCAAAGTTTCATATCTTTTGATCCGGTAATCCGAATTTAATTTCGAGCATAGTTTTGGAATCCCTATGATGAGAGCCTTGATTAGGCGTAAGTATTATTTTTTTTCCAGCATGTTTCAAAATCAGAATATTTGAGGAATCAGATTTTTATGCTCTATTCATGTTCTTGAGCTTTTATATTTTGTATATTCGACATCGGATCGAAGAACGGATATCGTTTGGATTTCTTATGATTTTCCAGCTATGTTCGAATTATATGTTTTTGATATGCTGAGATTTTGATGTATATATTTTCTGATATGAGTTGGTTGAAGTATGTTAGATTGGTATATTGGATTCGATATCGTTTCGGTTACCGTTTTCAGTTGTTATGCCACCGGTTTACGATTTGAGACTTTCTTATGATTGAGCGAAAGATTATATAACTTCATGTGTGGGGACCTCGGGTGCTAATCTCATCTTAAGGGGAAACTAACATTTAATCATAAAGGAATCACACTTGAATGAATATAATCAAAGACTGAAATTATTATATATATTTTTTAAATTGCAGCTCACACACGAACCTTGTTCCGGACCCTACACGGACCATTGCACGGGGTCCGTGCAGCTTTTGGACAAGGGTCCGTTCGTATGGTTGAAATCAAAAACAAAGGAATCGCGGAACAGAGAACACACGGACCCTTACACGGAGGCTTACACGGGGTCCGTGCCTTCTTTTCTCAAAATAGTTTTGGGACAGAGTCCGTCCGGACCTAGGCACATGGCATGCACGGGGTCCATGCCCTGCGTATAAAAATCAGTCTTCTTAAACTAACAAGTCTGAAAATGATAGAATCTATCATATAAGCTTTTCAACATGAATCTACACAATTGACATGCATTTAGACATCAATCTACATATCTGTAATACATGAAATCTCAAGTATAAATCAACACTCAACAATAACATATACAAAAGTGCTTGTTGTTCTAACATGATTACCAAATACATAAACTACATGTCATCTGCTTAAAAACCCGAGTCTCCACTTCTAATCTTTAAATCTCGTGCAATCCAAGTCAAGTCTGACTTGCTTATGCCCCAACCTGATGCAATGCACACATACAAACAAAGAAACAGCCGGATAACTCCGGTGAGAATAAATCTCAGTATGAATAACATACATATACATCATTAAAGCATATTGAATATATATGCCATAATAATCTTCAATCATAAAACATGTAATAACATGTAAATCATAGAATTATAGTCGACCCTTAAATTCTTAAAGCATAACTATTCATCTAAGGTAATCTCATACCAAGCAGATAAACACATTCACATCTTGAATGGAATATAACAACATGCTAGCACTTATAAACGCATATTCTAAACCATAGAAATCTCTAGGTTAATGCATAAATGCAATGCATGTGTCAAGGAATAGGCTGGAGTTCAATATCGAGGTGGTGTTAAATATCTCAATTTCTCTTACTTTGGTGCAATTATAGTGAGTCATCTAGATTTGGAAATAAATCTATATTCTGTGCCATGAGTCATCTGACTCTGGAAGTAAATCTACATTTCATGCCACTCAACTATAGTTCTCCAAACATCATCTGCACTCTAGGCCTTTCAACCCTCTGTGCTTTTCAGGCTGGAGTTCAAGATGAATGCAACATAATCTGGATGTATCAAATCATACATAAGCTAAAACAACATCTTGAACACATCAATCATATAATCATATGATCATATAATCACTCAAGGATACCGACAAATTTGTAAGCATCACATGGAATACGTAAAACATGTTCAATACAATAAATAATATAAATTAAAGAAGACAAGTAAACATTTACATAAATATTTTGGGAATTCAAGAAGATATCTATCTTGAATAATCTAATCCCATTTATCCAAACGTAACCAATAACATCTATGAAACATGCATGTATGTGATTTTAGGCAACTCGATAATCAAAACAATCTCGAGTTATTCTGCCCATCTTATTAATGTCTATTCATACCTTTCGATCTCGAATTTTAGATGCTCCAATTCTGGACAAATAACATCAAAGAACTTCTATCAAAATCTACTCAAATCATTACAATCCTTCAAGGCAAACTAGCTTCAAACCTTCTTGGGCTAACTTCTCGAGATCGCCGACTCGAAATCGATATGTTGCAATTCAAATCTGAAATGCATTGATATATACTTCAAGATGAGCTTTCAATATCATTTAATTCTTATTAATGCGCAAACAATCTAACAACTTGATCCCGTGACCGAAATTCAAACTGACGGCATAATGGATCAAAACCGGAAATTCTAAACACATGAATATCATCAATACTATGATCTCAACATGATAGCATCACCAAATTAGCAGCACAATCTCGAAATCATCAGCCCTAAAAATTTATAATTTTGAAAATTCTTTCAAAAATCGAAATCATGTTCAAACGACGATCTTTTCTCGATCCGTCTTAGATATGCTATCGTCGTATATGCTAGAACATGTTTATACAATCATATCTTAATTTTAAAAACATCATAAAATTTAAACATGGTATAAGTTCTTAAAAATTACGTCAAAACGTACTACTCGGATCCGTGATCGCAAATATATGCTCAATCGAAAATTCTATCGACGGATCGATTTTTATCGGAGCTTGAAATATCAAAAATGGCTTGGAACCCTTTCTCTCATCTCTCTCGGTTTCTTGGCTGGGAATCTGATCCCTTTTCATCCTTATTACACGTTTTTATGGCCAAGTTGCAAGGAAATTGCATTTTGGCCCCTGAACTTTGGCCTAATTGCAAACTAGTCCCCGGACAAGCGATTTAATTCAATTTCAATCCTAAATAATTTAAGAATATTAGAATTTAATTCTAAACTCTAAATATTCTCAAATTAAATATTCTTAGATTAAAATTAAATACTTTCGGACCTTATCGCAATCTAGTCCTTGAACTTTTTAATATTTGCACATTGGCCCTTGCTCGAATTTCATCATCAAATTAAATCCTTGATATTTATAATCTTGGAATTTACATCTTAAATTCCATAAATATCAATTCAAATATTTTTAAGATTTTAATTTAAGTATTCCGGATATTAAAATTTTTAAATCCAAAAATCCAAAAATTAAATATTTTTGACCCAAAATTGAAATCTTTAATTTCCATAAATTTTTAAATTCATCTTTTCACTCTTATTCGGAATTTAACTCTTAAATACCGTCATTAAGAACTTACTATTTTCGGCCCTTACAATTCCTCCCCTCTAAGAATGATTTCGTCCTCGAAATCGCATTCGATCTGACTGTTGATTCTCGTCAGCGGTATAGCTAACTGAAGTAATACTGACTTCAATTCTGTGAGCTTTAGATATTTATTCTGATATCTTTTCTTCAACTGTATCTTAATCTTCTTTCTGATCGCTTCTGCAATCATATCTATTCTCCTGAACATATAATCACTCAGTCAACTTAGATCTACGTTGCTCTTTCTCGTGATCTACCTCTGCATAAGTTAGTTGGCTTATCTTAAAATCTTATGTGCTTCGGTTTTATCTGAATTTAATGCACATACATATTCTAGCTGATATTCTTCAGCCAATATATATGGATAACAATTCATCTATCTGACAATTCAAGATTAAGTATTAATCAATAAGCTAGATCAAATACACATAGGGATCAATTATTATTTCACTTCTGAAATCTCTTTCTAACATGATACTCGGGAAAAGAACTTTTTTTCTGATCATTCTGTTCAGGCTTCAAAATCTATATCTATTGCTCATTTGCTAACTCTGTCTATGCTGCTCTTGTCTTATCCTGTTCAAATCAATCTTCAAATTCTCTATCTTTTCTTGACTCATATCTGGTCTGATAGCTGATACTTCTGACATATCATTTCAATATAAAGACAATTCTATTTTCCTTATCAATCAATCATCAAAATATTGTCTCTATATCTATCAGATAGCTGTCACAAGAACTATAGTAATCAAGTGGAAAATAATCAATCAACTAGTACCGAATCTAGTACTATAATTCTGAGCATATCCTCAGAAATCTGGATAATCACATCTTATAGTCCATTAATCGGAGGATGGTATAATGAAATCTCATACAACCAAACACTCGGAATATCTAACAATCAGTGCCACAATCTAAAAAACAAATCTAAAGTCTCAATCTCGACAATAGATTTCAATAATTCCTGTAATCTGATCATCTTGCTAACTTTGTAACAGGTATCTCTGTATGTTTATATCATGCCTAATACAACATATTCTTGAATCTGTCGCAATCTACTACAATCTAAATCACAAAATCATGACGATTTGTGTAGATTCGAACTAAAATCTTCTGCAAAGTTGATCTTCTTTCAGCTCTGATGTAACTAATCTGTTACTCACACCACTTGGGTTCTTCTTTTCTTCTTCTTTTACTGGAATTTTAGTATTGGTAATGTCAATTCTGTCGTATCTGTTTTCATTTCTTTCACCAATACTGATTTCCAAGTAATGACTACATGTAAGTCATACATGTGTAAACAATTGAATGGATATTCAATCTATTGTCATATGTCTATTTCAAAATCTGATATTCCATATCTAGAATATTTGGCATACTCAAACGATTATTCACCGCAAAATTTATCTGTTCTGATCTGCTGTCTTATCTCATATCATTGCTTGATCTAATATCCATGTTGCTTTTATCTTTCCAAACCAATCGAGTTTAGCTTGGATTGCAACAATTCTGATTGTTTTAGCATCTGTCTAGAAACACAAGCACAAACATACAACAAGTACAGATCTGTACTCAATCAATCAAGCAATTATCTAAAACCCATAAATCTTGTTGATGGTCTGAATCTTAATTTCTATCAGTTATAAGCCAAATTCCTCAAGATACACTGAATAGATACATCAAATAATCAATAATTCTCAAATTTGAAATCAAAGGAACTCGCTCAAGTCAAGGTCACCCAAAATCAAATATTCTGAATGACAAAATCTGCACAGTGAAAACAACTCACTTGCATATCAAAACTTAAAGCGAGTAAATCAAATCAAACTCTAGCAAAGGAATAAGATTCAATCAAACTCGATCAAGTTCGAATACAAAAACCTCAGAATCGATAGCAAGAAATTCAAGAATCATGATTTCTATGATGTAATAGATTCAGCAAAATTGAAGAGAAAGCTCAACTGTAATTGATTTTTCTTATTCTCTATTGACATGAGTTCATTTATTAATTCTCAGCTGACAATAGTCGAATATAATCTTTTTGACTTAACTTATTGGCATAGAATTAATCATCATTTCGGTACTAAATAACTCTTTTCTACTCAATCTTCTATCTGTTTCTGGAGTTCTTCAGTTCAAGTAATGCTCTTCTATAAGAGTTGTCATCAGACTTTCATACTAGACATCACTTTCTATATAACTCCTTTCATTTCGTAGAAAATTCGGAATATGTCTTCTGAATATTTCTGTATATTCTAACCACTGACATATCTGTCAATTCTAGGTTAGTTCTATACTAATTCAGTACATCGACTAAAATTCTTCCGACGTTTTCCTCTTGGTATAACCAGTACCGAAATAATATAAAGTTTATTTTCTAAAACTCATATCAAATAGATCAACACTCATTTCTATTGCTGATCGAACTGAATCACTGCACAAGATCAATCAATTCTTATCTGATACTCAATTATTGCATTCATATCGATAATGCATTCTAGCTTAATATCTCACGCCTGATATCAGCACATTCAATCTTATTTCCTCAATTCTGTATTTCATCTTCTATGACTAATCTTGCAAATGTGTTCCATCTACACAAAGGAAAAATCTCAGCAAATACGATGAATAAAGGCTTATCAGATATGGATTGTAGCATAACAATTCACTGATCTATAAATGTATGCTATGCAATCAATATATAAGTGGTTAACTAGAATTAACTCACTTACCTATAATATTCTTATCTGATACAACTTGAGCCTTATTTTCTGTATTGGCTTATTGCCTATGAAATTATATGTCATTCAAATGTTCTCTTGATCTATTTCAGCTATGGAAGCTATGCTTATATGTCTTCATCTGCTGGAGTTTAGGCTAAATCGATCTTTGCTGCTATTGTCACTATCTCTTGCTTCATAGCTATACTGCTATGAAAGTTATAGTGAAGGTGATGATCATAGGTTTTTCACAATTACAGAGGCGTGAATAAAAATTCAACTCTGCCTTGTCCTACCGGTTCATGATTTCATTATTCTATTACTGGCTTGAAATCAACTCATTAAAGTTGTTATGCTTCTATGCTGCAAAGTCTGCTTTTCTATCTTCTTTATCATATACGGAAAGAAAAAATTATGTTTACTTACCTGCCAAACCATTTCAGTACGTCTTCTCTTCAACAAGATCTTCTATATACTTCACCAACTTATTGCTAAGCCATGGAGTTAATATAACATCAGGCTGGTTCTATGTTCATCTGAATATTCTTCTCTTGAACAAATGATCCAGCTCTTCAAATCAACCCCTTTCTAGACATAGCATATTCTGTATCTTTCTGAGTTGGTGATTAATAGCGTTGGAGTTGTTCAACTAACATACTCCTCAGTGCAATCATCATATCAATCAGCTCAAAAACGTACCTCAACACTATTATGTTCTGTCTGTGGTTCTATTCTGTCAGAGGTTCTCATGGTATCTGCACAATCTGTCTTATTCGATAACAGAAGAAATATATATATTGCAGAGATTATAAAATATAATTTTAGTATAACATACATATAATCTCATGCTTCTGAATAAAACACATGCTTGCAAATTTTCATGCTTTCAAATAATACATGCTTGCAATGAATTCATTTATTCTAATGAATTCAAGAAATCAGGCATACATATCAGCATATAAGGATGTAATTCTCATCTCAGTAAAGCAAGCAGTGTTCAATCAAACAATCATCGTCGCATACAATTCTGTCAAGAAAGTAAAGCATACTCATGCAATACTATAAATGAATGCGACTCAATCTACCCCGCTCAACTTCTATCTTAGTCCAAGACGTTATGCTCTGATACCACCTGTTATGGGGACCTCGGGTGCTTATCTCATCTTAAGGGAAAATTAACATTTAATCATAAAGGAAACACACTTGAACAAATATAATCAAAGAATGATTTTTTTTTTAAAAAAATTGCAGCTCACACACGGACCTTGGTCCGGACCCTGCACGGACCATTGCACGGGGTCCGTGCAGCTTTTGGACAAGGGTCCGTGCCTATGGTTGAAATCAAAAACAAAGGAATCGCGGAACAGAGAACACACGGACCCTTACACAGGGTCCGTGCCTTCTTTTCTCAAAACAATTTTGGGACAGAGTCCGTCCGGACCTAGGCACATGGCATGCACGGGGTCCGTGCCCTGCGTAAAAAAATCAGTCTTCTTAAGCTATCAAGTCTGAAAAATGATATAATCTATCATATAAGCTTTTCAACATGAATCTACACAATTGACATGCATTTAGACATCAATCTACATATCTGTAATACATGAAATCTCAAGTATAAATCAATACTCAACAACAACATATACAAAAGTGCTTGTTGTTCTAACATGATTACCAAATTTATAAACTACATGTCATCTGCTTAAAAACCCGAGTCTCCACTTATAATCTTTCAATCTCGTGCAATCCAAGTCAAGTCTGACTTGCTTATGCCCCAACCTGATGCAATGCACACATACAAATAAAGCATTAGCCGGATAACTTCGATGAGAATAAATCTCAGTATGAATAACATGCATATACAACATTAAAGCATATTGAATCTATATGCCATAATAATCTTCAATCATAAAACATGTAATAACATGTAAATCATAGAATCATAGTCGACCCTTAAATTCTTAAAGCATAACTATTCATCTAAGGTAATCAATTACCAAGCAGATAAACACATTCACACCTTGAATGGAATATAATAACATGCTAGCATTTATAAACGCATATTCTAAACCATAGAAATCTCTAGGTTAATGCATAAATGTAATTCATGTGTCTGGGAATAGGCTATCAAATCTGATATCAATAAATCGTAGTTCTGGGATCCCGGGGAAGTAAAATCTTTAACCGACCACCGACTCTACCAATCGAGGTGGTGTTAAATATCTCAATTCCTCTGAATTTGGTGCAACTATAGTGAGTCATCTAGCTCTGGAAATAAATCTGTATTCCGTGCCATGAGTCATCTGACTCTGAAAGTAAATCTACATTTCATGCCACTCAACAACAGTTATCCAAACGTCATCTGCACTCTAGGCCTTTCAACCCTCTGTGCTTTTCAGGCTGGAGTTCAAGATGAATGCAACATAATCTGGATGTATCAAATCATGCATAAGCTAAAACAACATCTTGAACACATCAATCATATAATCATATGATCATATAATCACTCAAGGATACCGACAAATCTGTAAGCATCACATGGAATACGTAAAACATGTTCAATACAGAAAATAATATAAATCAAAGAAGACAAGTAAACATTTACATAAATATTCTGGAAATTCAAAAAGATGTCTATCTTGAATAATCTATCACATTTATGCAAACGTAACCAATAACATCTATGAAACATGCATGTATGTGATTTTAGGAAACTCGATAATCAAAACAATCTCGAGTTATTCTGCCCATCTTATTAATGTCTATTCATACCTTTCGATCTCGAATTTTAGATGCTCCAATTCTGGACAAATAACATCAAAGAACTTCTATCAAAATCTGCTCAAATCATTACAATCCTTCAAGGCAAACTAGCTTTAAACCTTCTTGGGCTAACTTCTCGAGCTCGCCAACTCGAAATTGATATGTTGCAATTCAAATCTGAAATGCATTGATTTATACTTCAAGACGAGCTTTCAATATCATTTAATTCTTATTTAGGCGCAAACAATCTAACAACTTGATCCCGTGACCGGAATTCAAACCAACGGCATAACGGATCAAAACCGGAAATTCTAAACACATGAATATCATCAATACTATGATCTCAACATGATAGCATCACCAAATTAGCAGCACAATCTCGAAATCATAAGCCCTAAAAATTCAGAATTTTGAAAATTCTTTCAAAAATCGAAATCATGTTCAAACGACGATCTTTTCTCGATTCGGCTTAGACATGCTATCGTCGTATATGCTAGAACATGTTTATACAATCAAATCTTAATTCTAACAACATCATAAAATTCAAACATGGTAGAACTTCTTAAAACTTACGTCAAAACGTAGCACTCGGAGCCGTGATCGCAAATATATGCTCAATCGAAAATTCTACCGGGCGGATCGATTTTTATCGGAGCTTGAAATATAAAAAATGTCTTGGAACCCTTTCTCTCATCTCTCTCGGTTTCTTGGCTGGGAATCTGATCCCTTTTCATCCTTATTACACATTTTTATGGCCAAGTTGCAAGGAAATTGCATTTTGGCCCCTAAACTTTGGCCTAATTGCAAACTAGTCCCCGGACCAGCGATTTAATTCAATTTCAATTCTAAATAATTTAAGAATATTAGAATTTAATTCTAAACTCTAAATATTCTCAAATTAAATATTCTCAAATTAAAATTAAATACTTTCGGACCGTATCGCAATCTAGTCCTTGAACTTCTCAATATTTGCACATTGGCCCTTGCTCGGATTTCATCTTCAAATTAAATCCTTGATATTTATAATCTTGGAATTTACATCTTAAATTCCATAAATATCAATTCAAATATTTTTAAGCTTTTAATTTAGGTATTCCGTATATTAAAATCTTAAAATCTAAAAATTCTTAAATTAAATATTTTTGACCTGAAATTGAAATCTCTAATTTCCATAAATTTTTAAATTCATCTTTTCACTCTTATTCAGAATTTAACTCTTAAATCCCGTCATTAAGAACATACTATTTTCGGGCCTTACTGTAAGAGTGGGTGCCCAGTGAGCCAACTGTGTGGCTATGGGCTTTGATGACTCTTTGTATAAACAATCTTTTGTTTAATATTATTTACACTTTTATGGCAATGACTTTATATTACTTCATATTGTTATATTGTGATATACTATTGTTGTTTTGATAAAGACCTTGAATATACTATAGTGTATGTAAGATGTGGTAGAACATGGAGATGTCTATCATGAAATACATCTTATAGTCACTGTATGTTCTAAAACCGTTCCTAGTCGATTGAGCCGTCCGATAATAAGGATAAGGATCGCTCGAGTTTGAGACTAGCATTTGCGATGCGGAGTACCACGTTTCATTGGTAGGGAACATGGAGATGTTCGAAGCATGCAAATGGATATTCATAGGATGAATAATCGAACTACCCTATCCGGACTTTCCAAGTGGTTATCACTTATCGAGTGGATTAAGTCCGCGGTTTTGGTTGTACACCATTAGTCCTTACGACTTGAAACATCATGGAGACTCTATATGCTAGTGCTGTGCTTTGACTCGTTTACCGACTCTATGGGGGTCATCAGGTGTCGAGATTGGGTACAGTTACGACACATATAGGAGTCAATGCATTGTTGTCAAGGATTCACCACATACTTGCGAGTGTGGATATCCTATGCGATCTGAGGAGATATTAGTGTGACAAATCTCTGGCCAGAGTACTTGATGTGATTTAAGAAATGGTTTCTTAGTAGCACATGCGATGTCACTAATTTGATCTTCAAGATGTATTGCATAGTTATCGAATCTTGAGCGACTCTCGATATACCAATGGTTGTTGATTCGATCGGGATATATGGATGAAGGGACCGTACTGTACGCTAACCAAAATCTACTGGTTCTTGTAGGCACTATCAGTGATACCTAGGGAATCATGGGGCGATGTTGCTAGGCGCTTTACCATGATTCGTTGGGCAAGTCGGAAAGTGTTGTTCCGAGTCACAAGGAGTTGTGAGCCCACGGCTAGCTGTATCCCTGAACCATTGAGGGTCACACAGTGTAATGGAGTTTTAATCCCCGTTGAGATAGTTAAATTTAAAGAGTTAAATTTAATGAACTAAGGAGTTGGACTTCTTAAATAAGAGTAAGGGAGTAGGATTTCCTAAAATGACATAGGGATGGACATTTTTGGAAACCACTGAATTCGGATTCAGGAAAATTTATTTTGACTTTAAAATGTGCAGAAATGGTTTCTGTGCACATTGGTGAAATCAGTTCATCAATCGGAGTCACGATGAATTTTATATTAATTTCTGAACGAGCGGGCTTTGCTTGTCGGGCCCTGACTTATGACTAATGGGCCCTAAGGTGTTAGTGGCCTGCATTATAAATAAGTTATTTCAGTACAGAAATTAAACACAACAGGTCATAATTTTTGAGAGCAAAAATCGAAAACCCTAGTTCCTCTCAAATAATATTTCGGCCGCCCCCTTGCTCTGTCACAGAGAAATTCCGGTCTGTGATTTTGAATCGCAGTAAGGAATAACGAATCAGATTCGTTTATTCTCTTCGCAGAAAACTTCTGATAGATTTTCTAGTGCAATCTATCAGAGGGATTAAACCTCTGTTCGTGGACCTGATTGAAGGCGTTCATCGGTTCCAGGGAGAGACAACAAGAGCAGAATTGTTCTGTTGGTGTCCATTAATCTCGTTGCGAGATTTGAGGTAAAATTTATTTAATTGTTATTTAAATTTTACACACACACGTAATTCAATTGATGAACGGTTGATACCCATACCATGGAAACGTTCCATGAAAAATTTTTAAACTTCCGCTGCACCGGGTATCAATCGTAATTGGTCTGGGAACTCGCCAGTTTTCCAACAGTGGTATCAAAGCCAGGTTGCTCAGATCAATCGATTGAATTAATCAATTGTACAAAATTTTTGAGTCTCGGTTTTTTGAAACAAAATAAATATTTTTAATAAAAAAAAAAAAATTTTTTTTCCGGGGGCGAAACCCGGGCAGCGATTGGATCGCTGCCCGGAGGGGGCAGCGATGGTCGCTGCGCCGCCCAAAGGGGGCGCACGGCGCCGCCAGGGCAGCAAGCGTTGCTGCCCTAAGGGGGCAGCCAGGCTGCCCCGGCCCGCGCCCCGGGTGCGGGCCAACCCGGGAGTGTCCCGGGTGGCCCGCGGGAAAAATTAATATTTTATTAAAAATTAATTTTAATATGTTAAAATTTTATTTTTGGTCCGGTCAAAAATTGTTTTTGATTGGTTCACGAGATTTCGGATCGAATTGTTCGAGTCCGTAAATTTTAAAATTGATTTTGGATAAATTTGAATTTTTGGAAAATTTTAATATTTTATCCGTAAATTGAATTTTGAAATCAATTATTTTGGTACAATTGATGATAAGATATGATCTTATGATATATTAAGTAAAATATGATTTTATTTGTAAAATTGGATTTTATAGATAAAATATGATTTTATTTGATATGGAGATAAAATATGATTTTATATGTGAAATGTGATTTTATATATAAAATATGATTTTATCTTGTTTAAATTTGAATTGCCACAGCATGTTATCCAATAAATTAATTTTGAATTAAATGTTATTGGATAAGGATGATCGATTGCCATGACCAATTTTGTAGGTGTATGTTAGGAATTTACATTTTGTCTTTATTGTTGTTGGTTTTATTAATGGGCCTGGTTTATGGCCCGATATGAATGTCATATGTAATAAAAGTGGGCTTGGTTTATAGCCCGTTCCCACCCCCTAAAAATGTATCCCCTACTTGTCATTGTTATTTATTGTAAATACATTAGATTTAGTGGGAGATCAAGATTTGAAGATGGTGGGCCCAGCAGACAATGAAGAACTGAAGAAATGTAAATTGGAAGCATATGTAATAGGATTGCATTTGCATACTGCATATTACCTAGGATTGGACTAAGACCCGTGATTGGCAACCACGGGTCAATTAGAAATGGAATCGATCATCCTATATAATATGTGATATTATGATTGTATGCATGTTTAGACATAAATTGCGTGAATCCGGCAATGCATGCAATAAATTAAATATGATGAGACAAATATTTTTATAAATAAAATCCCTCATTTTAAATATGATTTAAAATTTATATCAAGATAAATAAAGGAAATTTAAATATTGTTTAAATGTTCCTACCTTCCATCAACGGTCAATGTATGTGATGCTACCCGCGGATACGGTCCGGCTCATATTATTGGGGGGGCCCGTCCGTCGGAAAGCTGTACATTGGATCGACAAATGTTGTAAGTTGGGTGGAACTCCCATGGGATCGGCTCATATTATTGGGGGATCCACATGGCGACCGTCCATCACAACTTAATATTGATGGGTCATCTTGACATGTCACTTTAAACGGCGTCATATTATTGGGCCCTTATTGGACATGAGGTAAATACATGGGGGTTGCTTTGGAAGCAATTGGGCTCTACCTTTTGAGAATTATGGTTGGCTGATATTATTCGGGACCATAAGTTTGTCAATTGGACTCCATGTTCTCACTAAGGAAAAGTTTCCCGTTTTCACTAGAGGGTGGTGAAATCGTTAAAATAGTGGGAGTGAGATTCATAAAATTAAATTCGCCTATTTTATGTCTTAGTAAATTGTTAAACAATCATTGATATATGTCTGTTTTTCCTTTTCAGTATTTCATACAATGAATTCGCGAAATCCTTTATTCTCGATCCTCGAACAAAACAAGCTGACTGGCGCCAACTATACGGAATGGTTCCGGAAGTTGAAGATTGTCTTAACTTCGGAGAAAATGCTCTACGTGTTAGAGAAAGCACCTCCGAAGGAAGCACCAGCTGACATAAGTCCGGAGGAATTGGCCAAACTTGATGCATGGTGTGACCATGACATCAAGACCAAATGCTATATGCAAGCCTCGATGTCTGATGAACTCCAGAGGCGATTTGAGGACACGGTGAATGCTGCTGACATTCACGCGCAACTCAAGGAACTTTTTGGGGCTCAGTCGAGGGCTGAAAGGTTCTCTACTGTTAAGGAGTTGATGACGTGCCGCATGCGTGAAGGGACTTCGGTCCGTGATCATGGGGTACGAGTGATTTGGCTCATACAGAAGTTAGCGACCCTTGATTTGGTGTTGGAGCATGAACTCAATGTGGACTTGCTGCTTTTATCTCTTCCTTCTTCATTTGATGGATTCGTGATAAATTTTAATATGAACAAGATAGAGGCCACCCTTGAAGAGATGGTCAATATGCTCGTTACATATGAATCCACACTTAAGAAGGATAAGCCAGCTTTCTTGGTGGGCTCCTCATCTTCTGCTAAGAAGGGGCCAAGTATGAAGGGCAAGAAACGTTCTGCCCCACCCAAGAAAGTGGAACCCGAGAAGAAGCAAAAGACAAAGGCTTCAAACAATGGAAAATCCAAGGATGTTTGCCATTACTGCAAGAAGCCGGGTCATTGGAAGCGCAACTGCAAGGAGTATCTTGAGCAGTTGGGAACTGCAAAGGGTATGTTCTATATCGAAATAAACATGTCACTTAATACAACTTCTTGGGTATTGGATACCGGATGTGGATCTCACATTTGCAATGATTTGCAGGTGATGACAAGAAGTCGCAGGCTTAGAATGGGTGAGACCCAGCTGAGGCTCGGGAATGGTTCCAGAGTTGAAGCTACGGCCATTGGAGATGTTTGTTTGATTTTGCAGAATGGTTTTAAATTATTGTTGAGAGATGTTTTATTTGTGCCAGATTTAATTAAAAACATTATTTCTATTTCTATGCTTGATAGAGATGGTTATTCTTGTAATTTTGTGAATGGGATTTGCAATATTTACAAGAATGAATGTTTAATTGGAAATGGACAACTTGAAAACGATCTATACAATTTAAAACTAAAAGACGTTCCAGTAAATTGTATTGACAAACCGGCGACAACAAACAAAAGGAAAATCGATAGTCAAAACCCGGCAAACCTTTGGCACGCTAGACTAGGTCATATTTCCTCAAGGAGGATGAACAAGCTAGTGGGAGAGGGCATGTTTGATATGTCTGATATTAACTCTCTACCTACTTGTGAATCCTGCCTAAAAGGGAAAATGACTAAATCTCCTTTTAAGGGGAAGCCTGAACGTAGTCAAAATCTGTTGGATTTGATCCATACAGATGTTTGTGGTCCATTTAGAGTAGGGACTCAACATGGCCACACCTACTTCATTACCTTTACTGATGATTATTCTAGGTATGGGTATTTATATTTAATGAAATATAAGTCTGAAGCATTTGAAAAGTTCAAAGAATTCAAGGCTGAAGTAGAAAACAAGCTAGGTAAAAGTATTAAAGCACTTCGATCGGATCGAGGTGGAGAATACTTGAGTACCGAGTTTTTGGACTATCTAAAAGAGAATGGGATTCTCTCTCAGTGGACTCCTCCTATGACACCACAGCTTAATGGTGTATCGGAGCGTCGTAATCGAACTTTGTTGGACATGGTTCGATCCATGATGAGCTTCACTGAGCTTCCACCTTCGTTTTGGGGCTATGCGCTTGAAACGGCGGTATTGTTGTTGAATAACGTCCACACTAAAGCAGTGGACAAAACACCATACGAGTTATGGAATGGCAAAGCTCCTAAGTATTCGTACTTGAGGATTTGGGGATGTCCTGCTTACGTGAAGCGGACAGTGGGAGATAAGTTGGATAGTCGATCCAGCTTGTGTTATTTTGTGGGGTATCCGAAGAATTCAATCGGATATTATTTCTATTATCCTGCTGAAACAAAGGTGTTTGTTTCACGGAATGCCACCTTCTTGGAGAAGGAGTTCTTATTGGATAAGAAAGGCGAGATGATGGAACTCGAAGAAGTTCGAGAAGAACCCGAAATACAAAATAACGATCCCACACCTCAGGAACCATTGCTGGACACGCCTGCACCTAGAAGATCCGAGAGGACTTCTAGACCTCCAGTTCGATATGGTCTTCTTCTTGAAGAGGGTCAAGATGAACCCGACATTGGATGTGATCCAAGAAACTTCAAGGAAGCAATTTCTGATGCGGATTCGAATTTATGGCTTGAAGCTATGCAGTCAGAATTGGATTCGATGCATACAAACCAAGTTTGGTCTTTAGTAGATCCTCCCGATGGAATTGTTCCGATAGGGTGTAAATGGATCTACAAAAGAAAGCTTGGGCCTGATGGTAAGGTATTGACCTACAAGGCGCGATTGGTGGCTAACGGTTATACTCAAAGGCAAGGAGTTGACTATGACGAAACCTTTTCACCAGTTGCAATGTTCAAGTTCATAAGAATCCTAATTGCCATAGCTGCATGGTATGACTATGAGATATGGCAAATGGATGTGAAGACTGCTTTTCTTAATGGAGACATTAAGGAGGAAATCTATATGAAGCAGCTTGAGGGGTTCACATCCATGGGAAGCGAGCATAAGGTATGCAAGCTTCAGAGATCAATTTATGGTCTAAAACAAGCATCAAGAAGTTGGAACCAGAAATTTGATGAAACAATAAAAGATTTTGGTTTCATCAAGAACCCGGAGGAACCTTGCGTGTACAAGAAAGTAGTTAAGGATGCGGTGACATTCTTAGTACTTTATGTTGATGACATCCTACTCATTGGGAATGATGTAGGGATGTTGCAGTCAACAAAGATATGGTTATCAGGTAGATTTTCGATGAAGGATTTGGGAGAGGCATCCTACATTCTTGGGATACAGATCTATAGAGATAGGTCTAAGAGAATGATAGGACTCACTCAATCAACCTACATCGATACCATATTGAAACGGTTTTCAATGGATGGGTCCAAAAGAGGACATCTACCCATGTGTCATGGAGTTTCTCTATCCAAGTCTATGTGTCCCAAGACTGATGAAGAGATAGAGAATATGACACATGTACCATATGCGTCAGCTATAGGTAGTATCATGTATGGGATGATATCTACCAGACCGGATGTAGCATTTGCTCTGAGTGTCACGAGCAGATATCAGTCTAATCCTGGTCAAATGCATTGGAAAGCCGTGAAGGACATTCTTAAGTACTTGCGAAGGACTAAGAATATGTTCATGGTTTATGGAGGACGAGAACTCAAATTGGAAGGCTATACCGACTCTAGCTTCCAAAGTGATGTGGATGACTCGAAGTCAACCTCTGGATTTGTGTTCATGCTCAATGGCGGTGCTGTCTCTTGGAAGAGTTCCAAGAAGGACACCACAGCGGATTCCACCACTGAGGCTGAATACATTGCAGCATCAGCTGCTGCTAAAGAGGCCGTTTGGATGAGGAATTTCGTCCAAGAGTTGGGCGTCATTCCTGAATTTGTTGGTCCAGTCCCGGTGTACTGCGACAACACGGGTGCCGTTGCTCAAGCAAAGGAACCAAGGTCTCATCAAAGATCCAAACACGTACTGAGGAAATACCACATAATCCGGGAGATTGTGGAAAGAGGAGACATCATTGTCGAACGAGTGGCCTCTGCAGACAATATCGCTGATCCGCTTACTAAGCCCTTGCCAGGACCATTGTTTGACAAACATCGCGAAGCAATGGGTCCACGTAGTATGACTAGTTGGCTATAGGGCAAGTGGGAGATTGTAAGAGTGGGTGCCCAGTGAGCCAACTGTGTGGCTATGGGCTTTGATGACTCTTTGTATAAACAATCTTTTGTTTAATATTATTTACACTTTTATGGCAATGACTTTATATTACTTCATATTGTTATATTGTGATATACTATTGTTGTTTTGATAAAGACCTTGAATATACTATAGTGTATGTAAGATGTGGTAGAACATGGAGATGTCTATCATGAAATACATCTTATAGTCACTGTATGTTCTAAAACCGTTCCTAGTCGATTGAGCCGTCCGATAATAAGGATAAGGATCGCTCGAGTTTGAGACTAGCATTTGCGATGCGGAGTACCACGTTTCATTGGTAGGGAACATGGAGATGTTCGAAGCATGCAAATGGATATTCATAGGATGAATAATCGAACTACCCTATCCGGACTTTCCAAGTGGTTATCACTTATCGAGTGGATTAAGTCCGCGGTTTTGGTTGTACACCATTAGTCCTTACGACTTGAAACATCATGGAGACTCTATATGCTAGTGCTGTGCTTTGACTCGTTTACCGACTCTATGGGGGTCATCAGGTGTCGAGATTGGGTACAGTTACGACACATATAGGAGTCAATGCATTGTTGTCAAGGATTCACCACATACTTGCGAGTGTGGATATCCTATGCGATCTGAGGAGATATTAGTGTGACAAATCTCTGGCCAGAGTACTTGATGTGATTTAAGAAATGGTTTCTTAGTAGCACATGCGATGTCACTAATTTGATCTTCAAGATGTATTGCATAGTTATCGAATCTTGAGCGACTCTCGATATACCAATGGTTGTTGATTCGATCGGGATATATGGATGAAGGGACCGTACTGTACGCTAACCAAAATCTACTGGTTCTTGTAGGCACTATCAGTGATACCTAGGGAATCATGGGGCGATGTTGCTAGGCGCTTTACCATGATTCGTTGGGCAAGTCGGAAAGTGTTGTTCCGAGTCACAAGGAGTTGTGAGCCCACGGCTAGCTGTATCCCTGAACCATTGAGGGTCACACAGTGTAATGGAGTTTTAATCCCCGTTGAGATAGTTAAATTTAAAGAGTTAAATTTAATGAACTAAGGAGTTGGACTTCTTAAATAAGAGTAAGGGAGTAGAATTTCCTAAAATGACATAGGGATGGACATTTTTGGAAACCACTGAATTCGGATTCAGGAAAATTTATTTTGACTTTAAAATGTGCAGAAATGGTTTCTGTGCACATTGGTGAAATCAGTTCATCAATCGGAGTCACGATGAATTTTATATTAATTTCTGAACGAGCGGGCTTTGCTTGTCGGGCCCTGACTTATGACTAATGGGCCCTAAGGTGTTAGTGGCCTGCATTATAAATAAGTTATTTCAGTACAGAAATTAAACACAACAGGTCATAATTTTTGAGAGCAAAAATCGAAAACCCTAGTTCCTCTCAAATAATATTTCGGCCGCCCCCTTGCTCTGTCACAGAGAAATTCCGGTCTGTGATTTTGAATCGCAGTAAGGAATAACGAATCAGATTCGTTTATTCTCTTCGCAGAAAACTTCTGATAGATTTTCTAGTGCAATCTATCAGAGGGATTAAACCTCTGTTCGTGGACCTGATTGAAGGCGTTCATCGGTTCCAGGGAGAGACAACAAGAGCAGAATTGTTCTGTTGGTGTCCATTAATCTCGTTGCGAGATTTGAGGTAAAATTTATTTAATTGTTATTTAAATTTTACACACACACGTAATTCAATTGATGAACGGTTGATACCCATACCATGGAAACGTTCCATGAAAAATTTTTAAACTTCCGCTGCACCGGGTATCAATCGTAATTGGTCTGGGAACTTGCCAGTTTTCCAACAGTTACATCATGGCTGATGTCTCTTGTTTATAAACACTATATTTCAGATTGTTTGAAGGGTTATCGACTAGAGAAGTCCGTCTTCGAACCGAAGAAGAAGTTGAGCTAGGTTTGAAGTTGTTCTGATATGGAAGATTGAATTATGAGGTTGGATAGATTATGATATATTTGTTCTTGATGAATATTTGCAGAGTTGAATCACTCAAGAACCGAGAAGAAACGAGAAGGTATAAGATGACAACGAGTGAAAGGGATACGATACTCAAGATCGATGATCTTTTGAGTATTCCCAAAGAAAATCACATACTACTTGTTTATGTGTTCTTGATTTAGAACTAGAATGTGATCCATCACAGATAGTGGATCTTTAATTATATTGATTGTTTGTGATATCGTATCGGAGATGTACTACCGAGAATGGATCCATCAAAGGTTCATATGTGAATCTTGAGGCCTTGAGCGGCTTTAAATCTCTATCCAAGATCAGGTACGAGTCTTGAGGCCTGGAGAGGCATTAAATCTCAAAATCCCAAGGTTGTATAGGATTCTTGAGGCCTAGAGCGACTTTAAATCTCCACAAAAAAAGTTTGTTTATATTATGCAATTTACTTATTATATCTTGAAGTTGATATATATGAATCTTGCTTGTATATGTCTTTTATACTGAGAATCCTATTCTCACCGGATGTTATGGCTATTGTTTTGTTTGTATGTGCGCATGACAATAGGAGGGGGTTTGGAACGGGTCAAAGACAACCTTGAAAGAAGATGATAGATATATATGAAGAACTCTTGTTCTTTTGATGGATTGTAAGTTACTATATGAATGTAAGAAATGTTTATAAATATGTTCAGAACTTGATATATGTATGTATATATATATATAGTTATATGTTTGTGCAGGTTTTAGATTGGAAGAGCATGTATTGAAGAGGTTTGTAAGATCAAACCATGAGTTGATGAAAACAGGGCAGAAATCTGCCCAGATCAGGCCCGAGATGCAGAAAATGCAGCCCGAGCGGACCCATTTTAAACCCAACCCGAAGGTTGGGCATGATGGGGGCGCTCGTGCAGCCAAAATGGGCGCTCGAGCGCACTCCTTCATGAAAAAAAAATTGTTTGATTGTTTCACCTTCCTTGTGTATTTAATGATGGTTAATTACTAATAGCCCCGTGATTGAGATTAGCAACCCAAGGCCCCACAACAGGTGGTATAAGAGCAAAGTTAGTTCTTGGACTGAAATAGAAGTGAGCGATCGGGGTAGATCGAGTCCTTCTGATTTATTTTTTTATTCTTAAAGCATGTTTATGAATTTAATTGCTTTAAAGCTTTCAGAATTACATGTTTACCTGGTTATCTGAAATGACTGGAAACATGTTATATGAGATAATGAATCAGAACTCGATCTTTTGAAGAAGCATGAAAGTGCTAATCAGAGGAGGACTGAAACAGATTTGTTACACATGAGATTTCATTGTGTACTAATCTGTTTGATAATCAGATATGCCTCAACGAACGATTACAAGACAGATAGGCGCAGTTCCTCAGCCAAAATAGGCAGTTGTAGAACCGATAGTGCCATCGACAATAGAAGTTACTAGAACTGAACCGGGTATTACTTCCAGAGATATGAGTGATGTGACTGCTACTCCAATGGAAACTCTATTGAAAATATTTCAGTCCTTTAAACCGCCAACATTGAAGGGAACTAAGAATTCTGTTTACTGCGAGAGTTGGTTAGAAGATATAGAACAGTTGTTTGAATCCCTCGATTATGGAGATGATCGCCAAGTCATACTTGTTGTTCATCAACTACATGACGTTGACAAAGGTTGGTGGATAGCAACAAGGAAAGCATTGGAGAATCGAGGTACAATCATTACCTGGTCAATATTTAAAACTGCTTTTTATCAACGATTCTTCCAAATTTCCTATAGAAAAGAAAAAAGAGCAGAGTTTGCTAGTTTGCAACAAGGGAAGTTGAACATTGAAGAATATGTTGCCAAGTTCACGAGTCTACTGAAATTTTCTCCCCACATAGCAGATAGTGATGATGAAATGAGCCTAACTACTTCTTATAATTAAACTAAATAAAATACTGATTTTTCAAAATAATGGCATGACCTATCTATTTAAATCACAAACCACCTGACACAGACAACAAATTTTAAAGAAAAGTA
Organism: Henckelia pumila; assembly: GCF_033568475.1. Classification (NCBI taxonomy): domain Eukaryota; kingdom Viridiplantae; phylum Streptophyta; class Magnoliopsida; order Lamiales; family Gesneriaceae; genus Henckelia; species Henckelia pumila. Next base: position 69,817,219 of record NC_133121.1, read on the forward strand.
AACAACACTAAATAAACTAGACCGAGAAAGGAACGAGAACCGGAGAAGAAATTTGACATTTCGAACAACAAAATATTAATCAATTACATAATTACATTCCCACAAATAATTCTATAAATTCTTACAATATCATTTATCCAATCAACAAATAAAAGACTTTAAATTGTTAAAATAAACTTTTGCGGAAGATTGTAATGGTCAGAGGGATGTGTTGTGCCCGCATCACAGTCCACTTGAAATTCCTGCCCCACAATCTCGATGATAACTTATACCTGCACCAAGTAGATGTAGTGAGCCTAGGGGCCCAACAAGAATATGGGGGAAATAACGAGGGTTTAAAAGTACATGCTTAGTACTTAAAATACTTGTACTTAATATACTTTGAAACTTACTCCAAAAAGTTGAATGATAAATGAGAATGAGATGTAATGCATGCAATGAACTCACACAATTAAACTTGGGAACTTTCTTAAATTTTACTTAATATCATGTGTGACTGAAACTGAATATAAACGAAGTCGAGTCAAATTAGAACTGATCTGTAACTGAAATTAAGACTATAACTGTAAATGTGAACTTAGATCCTTGAATTTTGACCCTGTGATTTTGATCATGATCATGACTGCAGTGCACTATGCCGCAAGGAGGTCGGGATAACACCCAACCCAATCTTTCCCTGAATTTGGTAAAGGAGGCCAAGATATCTCTCAGCCCCACACGAACACATGCTAAGGTAAGGAAAACCATAATGATTTGGTAAAGGAGACCAAAAAATCTCCCAGCCCCACACATACACGTGAATAAATGTAGTCACAATCATCTCACTTTGTTCGTAAAAAGTATTTTCTTTCATTCTTACTTGACTCGACTCAAAGATATAGCATGCGTTTATGGAAATGACTTTCTTTGAAAATATTTACTCGATTACTCAATTCACAAGTAAATGATGAAAGATGGTTCACAAGGATGATGATTTAGGTGACAAACCATAGCTAAGAATCTAGAATTTAGTTTTTGGCACTTAGAACATATCCCGAGCAATTCACTTGCAAGACTTATGTCTTACTCGAATCTTAACCAAAATGACTTTCACTTGAAAACACGGTTCACACACACTCTATAATTAACTAAAAAGTCATCCTCTAGGTACAATTCTTATTCAATAATTTCTGGCAATAATGTTTTCGGGCAGCAACACTTAACTTCTAAAATCAGCACCTTAGCAATCAATAATCTATAACTCAACTAAAACTTAACCGAATTGGTTCCCACTTGAAACGACGATTCCCTAACATCCTAAGCTATTTCTAAACCCGAGCCCTTAGCCAAAACATGAATATAACACTGACATAAACCACCATTCCCGAACAGCCCTGTTTCTTGGTAGAAAACAGTGCACGCTCTTCCTACTTAGACCCTTTTTTAGCCCTTCAACACATGCTTCTCTAAGCTTCCAGCCTATAACCTAACAACATGACCACCCATAACACCTTTTCAAATCACTAGGACAGTTTTCCAAGACTAGCATGACTCCAAGAGAACGGTCCCTCAAACCCGACACCAACCATTCCCAATACCATCGGCCCTCTTCAACTCCAATTGCTAGCAACTCCCAAAACATCCTAAGCATGATATGAATTCTTAATGTATGGAAGGCATACAAAACTATATTAAAATCGTACCCTCAATCCAATAACAAAAGAAATCAAGAAATTGCCCAATCTTGAAAACAAGTAAAGATTTTGGGATTATTCACCTCTAGTTTACTTGAAACTAGCGACAAGGAATCACGATGGAAATAATTGATCACAACGGGACCTTTAGAAAACCTGTTTCTGACAACCCATGAGGATAATCAATCGACAAACACCACAAAGTATGAACTTTGATAAGTTTGATTTTTGAACAAAGAACAAAGCTTCAATAAAAATTATAAAGTGAATTTTATGTATAAAAATTTGAAATCTTAATTATATATCAATACTGAATATTTTTGTTGTATTTATAATACAACTACAAATAATAAAATATATCGCGAAATAATTCAAAATATATCTAAAGATATCAAAGATATCTCCTAAAAGCTTCCTGGTAGGAATATAAGACTCAAAATAGGAAAATAATGCCAAAAATATCAAAAAGTCTCGCACACACACAAAATGCCAAACTGTGTGAAAGAAAGTGCAGGCGCGGGCGCGCATAAGGTTTTGTCTGGAAATCTTGAAAACACTCAGAACAGGCATTGGCGCGCAACTGACAGGCGCAGGTGCGCATAAAGTTCTATCTCCAATCTTCAAAATTTCAAGGACGCGTGGGCACACGTGGAATAAGGTGCGGGCGCGCATGCTTCACGGACTATGCCACTTATTTTTTATTTTCTTTGAAATTTTGTCCACTTTGTTGATGTCTTTGGACTTCAATAATATTGTAACATCCCTCAAAGTGATCTTCAAGAATTCCAATGTCTTCTTGACAATTCATCATCAACGATTTAAGCGCATCATTGAATCTCTTAGCTCGACCTCTCGTAATTGGTCCTTTTGGCATCTCTAACGGATCCTTAGCCACGTGATCAACATGCAAGCTATCCATGATCGCATCATCCTCCCCTTCTTGAAAAGGATTTGACCTCAAATCTCGATCATCACCTACATCAAGCAACGACAAGTCAGAAACATTAAAAGTAGTACTTACATTATAATCACCTGGCAAGTCTAATTTGTAGGCATTATCATTGATCCGCTCCAAGACTTGGAAAGGTCCATCGCCTCTAGGTAACAACTTAGAACGCCACTTCTCCGGAAAACGTTCCTTCCTCAAATGAAACCACACCCGATCACCCAGTTCAAATACAACCTTCTTTTTACCTTTATTTGCTTGCTTTGTGTATTGCAAGTTCTTCTTTTCAATATTCGCCTTAACCTTTTCATGCAAATTTCGCACAAACTCCGCCTTTTTCTTACCATCCTTGTTAACCCTTTCACTCATAGGTAAAGACATCAAATCCAATGGGGTTAAAGGATTAAAACCATACACAATTTCAAATGGCGAAAAATTTTTAGTATAATGCACACTACGATTATATGCAAACTCAACAAATGGTAAACATTCTTCCCAACTTTTCAAGTTCTTTTTTATTATAGCATGCAACAAAGTCCCTAACGTTCTATTAGCAACTTCAGTTTGACCATCCGTTTGAGGATAACATGTAGTCGAAAACAGTAATTTAGTACCAAGTTTGCACCATAATGTTTTCCAAAATTAGATCAAGAAACGAGTATCTCTATCAGACACAATACTCCTAGGCATGCCATGCAATCTAACAATTTCATTAAAGAACAAGTCCGCAACATGAGATGCATCATCCGATTTATGACATGCAATAAAATGAGTCATCTTAGAAAATCTATCAACCACCACAAACACAAAATCCCTCCCCTTCTAGACCTTGGTAATCCTAAAACAAAATCCATAGAAATATATATCCACGGTTCACTAGGAACTGGAAGTGGAGTATACAATCCATGTGGTTGTGTCCTAGACTTATCCTTTCTGCAAGTAACACATTTATCACAAATATTTTCAACATCATGCTTCATATGTGGCCAATAAAAATGTTCATGCAAAGTATCATAAGTTTTAGCCACACCAAAATGTCCCATCAAACCACCCCATGTGATTCCCTAACTAGTAATTCACGAATAGACGATTTGGGCACACACAACTTATCTTCCTTAAAGAAATATCCATCATGCATGAAAAATTTATCCTTTGGACCATGCAAACATGACGTAAATTTCACCAAAATCAATATCATTGGCATACAAATCCTTCACGTACTCAAATCCAAAAACATATAATCTAGAGTAGATAGAAGCACATACCTTCGTGATAGAGCGTCTGCTACCACGTTTTTCTTCCCTTGCTTGTACTTGATAATGTAGGGAAAAGTCTCTACAAACGCCACCCACATGGCATGTCTCTTGTTAAGCTTTTGTTTTCCTTTGAGATGCTTCAAAGACTCATTATCCGTATAAATAAAAAATTCTTTTGGCATCAAATAATGCTGCCACGTCTCAAGAACACGAACCAAGGCATAGAATTCCTTGTCGTAGGTAGGATAATTCAACACTGCTCCACTTAGCTTCTCACTGAAGTATGCAATTGGTCGTCCTCCTTGCATCAAAACACCTCCAATCCCTACACCTGATGCATCACATTCAATTTCAAATGTATTAGAAAAATCAGGCAATACAAGTAAAGGAATATTAATTAATTTTTGCTTAATAATATCAAAAGACTTCTCTTTCTCCTCTCCCCAATGGAATGGAACGTTCTTTTTTATCACCGCCGTCATAGGAGCTCCAAAGTGCTGAAATCCTTAACAAATCTCCTATAGAAACTTGCAAGACCATGAAAATTTCGAACTTGATCAATAGAAGTAGGCGTTGGCCAATCTCGAATTGCACTTACCTTGTCTTCATCAACTTTGACATCTTGAGCACTCACAACAAAATCAAGAAACACAAGTTTTTTTGTACAAAACACACACTTTTTCAAGTTAGCATACAAGTGTTCAGCTTTTAGTGCGATTAACACAATTCTCAAGTGTTCAACATGATCATTCAAATTTTTGCTATACACCAAGATATCATCAAAGTATACCACAACAAAATTTCCAATATAAGCACGCAAAACATGATTCATCAACCTCATAAAAGTACTAGGTGCATTAGTTAATCCAAATGACATAACCAACCACTCATACAATCCATACTTAGTTTTAAAAGCAGCTTTCCATTCATCACCTTCTCTCATCCGAATTTGATGGTAACCACTCTTAAGATCAATTTTACTAAAGATGCTAGAACCATGCAATTCATCCAACATATCATCTAGTCTAGGAATAGGATGCCTATACTTGATGGTAATATTGTTAATGGCTCTACAATCAACACACATTCTTCATGAACCGTCTTTAACAAAACAGGTACATCACAAGGAGATATTGATTCATGCACAAACCCCTTATCGAGAAGTTCACTTACCTGCCTTTGTAGCTCTTTTGTTTCCTCCGGATTACTCCTATAAGCTGGATGATTCGGCAATGCATTTCCGGTCACAAGATCAATTTGATGCTCAATTCCCCCTCAAAGGTGGTAATCCTTGAGGTAGATCCTCCGGAAATAATTATTCAAATTCCTGCAAGAGAGAAACAACACTGCTCGGAAGATTTCCGGCTATATCACTTGTGTTAAGGAGAATCTCCTTATAGAAAATCAACACAAGTGGAGTATGCACATGTAAAACCTCTCGCAACTCACTCTTTTGGGCCATGTATATTTTTTTATCGGCCTCTTTCCTCTCAATTTTTTTCTCATCTTTTTTTCTTTCATTCTTTTTTTCTAGGGTCATCTCATTTTTTTTCACTCTTTTTTTCGGTCTCTTCTCTCTTTTTCTTTTTCAACTGATCCTCCAATATTTGATTTGGAGTCATAGGCAACAATACAACATATTCCTTTTTCATAGTAAAATAATAACGATTTTTAAAATCATCATGTGTCACATTCCTATCAAATTGCCATGGTCTACCCAACAAGATATGACATGCTTGCATAGGCACCAAATCACACACCACTTCATCTTCATATTTCCCAATTGAGAAAGGCACCACAACTCGCCTAGTCACTCTCACTTCAGAACTATCATTAAACCACTGCAATCTATAGGGTTGAGGATGCTTTGAAGTAAGCAAACTCAATTTTTCAACAAGCTCACTACTTGCCACATTGGTACAGCTACCCCCATCAATGATGACACTACACACTTTGTTTTTCACAAAGCATCTAGTATGAAACAAATTTTCTTCCTCCTCCTTTTGTTTCACATTCAACACTCTCCTAGTCACCAACAACTCTCCAACCACCGCATCATATCCCTCATCCTCGGGATCCTCCAACGCAGGCATACCATCATAATCCTCCTCATCACTCTCCGACTCAAACTCACCACAAGCATTCATGATCATAATTTTTTTATTTGGACACTGACTATCAATATGACCAACACCTTGACATCTAAAGCATTTGATATCACTAGAGCGATTAATAGGAGTTTTATATTTACCTTGCACTCCTTGCTTTGGTGTTTCTCGCTTGGTGTCAATTTTTGTCTTGGACACCGGCTTGACGTCCTCTCGTTTGCCAACGTTTGGATGCCAAGGAGTAGAAGAACCTCAAACAGTAGAATTTCGACCCATGCCCCTTCTTTTGAGTTGTTGTTCCACTTTCATGGCAATTTGCACTATCTCCTCAAGATCCATGAAATGTCTAAGCTCCACTTGGTCTTGAATCTCCCTACTCAAACCACATAAGAAACGAGCCATAGTTGCTTCACGATCCTCTTCAATATTAGCCCGGATCATAGTAACTTCCAACTCTTTGAAATAATCTTCAACACTCTTTGGACCTTGCTTCAAGTTTTGTAGTCGCCTAAACATGTCACGATAGTAGTAATTCGGCACAAATCTACTTCGCAAAATTTGCATCATCTCCTCCCATATATCAATAGGACGCTCTCGATTCCTCCTCCTAGAAATAACAAACTGATCCCACCAAATAAGAGCATAATCCACAAACTCAACAACCGCAAATTTTATTTTTTTCGCATCACTGTAGTTGTGGCAATCAAATATGGACTCCACTCTCATCTCCCACTCCAAATAAGCCTCTGGATCAGACTCTCCATGAAACGAAGTAATTTTCATCTTAATCCCACTAATATTTCCATCTTCTCTTCCCCCATCAATTTATCTTCCACGCCTTGCTTCCCTTCTATTTCTTCCATCCTCTTGATCTCGCCTATTTCTACCCCAATTCTCACCAAAACTCTCATCATCCTCACTACCACCAACTTCAATTTTGCTTATTCTCTCATGCTCTGTCTACAATTCGGCCCTCATTGCTTCCCTCACCATCTTATATAAATCATCTATTTGGGTCTTGGAAAACCCGTGACTAGAACTATCCTCTCCTTCTTTATTAGAACTCATTATACCTGCAAGAAAACATTAGTAATAAAATTTCTCACCCAATAGCTCACAAGTCACTCCAAAGGAATTCACTCAACCACTTTTTTTTTCACTCAAAATTTGTGTAGGCTTTTTGCTTTGTGTGGGAATGAACCAAACTTTCAAGTTCACAACTTGTAGACACTTGAAGATTGATTTCTCAAAGATTGACAAAAACAAGAAGAAGAAAGTTATGGAATTGAATTTTTGACTTTCACCCAAGGATGAACAAGAGCAAAGTAATTGACCACAAGTTATCTTGCTTCTTCAATATATATATATATATATTTGAAGCTTTTTCGGCCTTCAATATTGTTTTTGACCGATTTTTCACTATTTTTTTTTTACTTTTTTTTTATTTTCCTTCTATATTTTTTTTGAATTTTTTTCAGGATAACTTGTAGCACAAGACACGAAAAACTTGGGCGACAAGATTGACACAGAAACAACTTAGAAATTTGAAATAGAATAGACTTAGATGAAGAACGAAAGATGAAGAATAAAGTATACGAAGAACACGATGAACGAAAAGATAGGAAGATAAGATACTTACTTGACTCAAAACCTTGTCTTTGATACCAAATGATATGAATTTTTAATGTATGGAAGGAAAACACGACTATATTAAAATCGTACCCTCAATCCAATAACAAAAGAAATCAAAAAATTGCCCAATCTTGAAAACAAGTAAAGCTTTTGGGATTATTCACCTCTAGTTTACTTGAAACTAGCAACAAACAATCACGATGGAAACAATTGATCACAACGAAACCTTCAGAAAACCTGTTTCTGACAACCCACGAGGATAATCAATCGACAAACGACACAAAGTATGAACTTTGATATGTTTGATTTTTGAACAAAGCACAAAATTTCAATAAAAATTCTAAAGAGAATTTTATGTATAAAAATCTGAAATCTTAATTCTATATCAATACTGAATTTTTTTGTTGTATTTATAATACAACTACAAATAATAAAAGATATCGCGAAATAATTCAAAATATATCTAAATATATCAAAGATATCTCCTAAAAGTTTTCTAGTAGGAATAAAAGACTAAAAATAGGAAAATAATGCCAAAAATATCAAAAAGTCTCGCACACAAACAAAACGCCGAACTGTGTGAAAGAGAGTGCAGGCGCGGGCGCGCATAAGGTTTTGTCTGGAAATCTTAAAAACACTCGGAACAGGAAAGGGCGCGCGACAAACAGGCGCGGGCGCGCATAAAGTTCTGTCTCCAATCTTCAAATTAGCATGGACGCGTGGGCACACGCGGAACAAGGCGCGGGCGCGCATGATTCACGGACTATGCCATTTATTTTTGTATTTTCTTTGACATTTTATCCACTTTCTTGATGTCTTTGGACTTCAATAATATTGTAACATCCCTCAAAGTGATCTTCAAGCATTCCAATGCCTTCTTGACAATTCATCATCAACGATTGAAGCGCATCTTTGAATCTCTTAGCTCGATCTCTCTTAATTGGTCCTCTTGGCATATCTAACGGATCCTTAGCCACGTGATCAACATGCGAGCTGTAGTAGCCCGAACCCTAATTGAGTAATTAAAGGATTAATGCTAATCAAATAAATTGGGGATTGGATGGATCGGAAGCTTCGAAGGGACGATCGGAAGCTTCGATCGGGATCGGAAGCTCCGATGAGGATCGGAGGCACCGATGATATTACGTCATCCATGACGTGTGGCTGGATCGGAAGCTCCGATCAGGACCGGAGGCTCCGATCACCCCTATCCGGAGTCATCAAGTGATATTTTGACACGTGGCAGATCAGGATCTTCGGAAGCTCCGATGGCAGGATCGGACGTTACGATCGGGGTTCGGACGTTCCGATCAAGGATCGGAAGCTCCGATCGTTGTCTATAAATAGAAGGCCAAGACTTCATTTCTCCTTGCCAATTTCGAGTTCTCCTTTCCTTTCTAGTCCTTTTGGAGCTGTTCTAGTCTTCTTAGGCTTGGTCCGGAGGTCGGAGAGGCGTTCGGTAGTCGTAGCGGAGTTGTGCCCAAGTTCTGGAGGCATCGACATCAAAGGGCTAACGACGGACGAAGGTATAGCTTTTGCTTCCTATAAATATTTAGGAGTATGCTATAGCTTAGTTAAGGCTTTTAGGGTGCTATAATGATAGTAGCATCATTTCGCTGTGTAGGCGGACTTTAGGCTTGGACTTAGAGCTGGTAGTGCCTACCTGGTATATGAGGTACGAAAGTACTGTTCGAGATATCCTGACTGATTATGCATGTATTATATGACTGCATGATTTATATGCCATGATATTATGCTGCATTCATTTGCATCTTGCTGTATCTCCTTCGAGATGTCTGTAGTAGGGTTGTACCCTATCCTGTTAGTGGATGGACTTCCATTGATTTGGGTCCGGCGTATCCACGGTTATCTCGGTATGGGAGCCACCTCCTGAAGCGACGGCACAGCGTGCTACATACCAGGGCCCGGTCTGTCTCTGTTATCTGATCCTTGACCTCGAGTCTATAGGGAGTTCACTTTGCATGCATGTATACTCATACTCTCGCACTGAGCGTTTTATGCTCACGTCTCGTACTCTGTATTTTTTGGACACCCTATTCCATGGGGCAGGTTTGCGATTGGACGAGGAGGGTGGATCCAGGAGGGGCTAGTCAGCGGTTGGCCGGCTGGAGCTTCGCTTAGGTTTTATTACTGATGTTTGGGTTTATACAGCTATTCGATTTGGTTGTATATTATTGGATAATTACAGATTCCTTTACTTGGGATTGTATAATGTTATTTGGATTCCGCAGTTTTATTCTGATATCTGTTTTATTAAGTTAATTGCATGCATAAGTTCTGTTTAGTAGGTGATCCGGGTAAGGGTCACTACATTTATGGTATCATAGCATGCAAAAGATTTCTTGGGATTTAGTCTCATCTTGAGGTATTTTTGTAGATGTCAAATCGTGACGACGGGAGCCTCGTCGAGAACGGCGTCATCGTCACCATGACGACGAGCGTTTCACTGTGCGTCGATTCTTAGCTATGGGTCCTAAGCCCTTAGTTGGAGGTGAGTCTCCGGAGGATGCGGAGAACTGGTTAGACCGCATGGAAACGACTTTTCAGACTTTCCAATGCACCGATGAGCAGAAGGTGGAGACCCTTGGCTATCTTCTGGATGGGCGTGCGCGTAGGTGGTGGAGGTTTACTTATGCACCTTTTGTTACGGCGAGAGGAGTGGCCACCTGGGCCGAGTTCCGCACAGCTTTCCAAAAGCGGTATTTTCCTCCTACACTCCGACAGTCGAAGGCAGGCGAGCTACTGAGTCTGCGACAGGGAACCATGTCTATCGATGAGTATCAGCAGAGGTTCTTTGATCTGCTATCCTATTGCCCCGAGATTGCTGATAGCTCAGAGATGAAGTATAATCTGTTCCTTCAGGGCCTTAACCCTGAGATCCATGACCGTGTGGCGGTTGGCGACGACATGTCCTACGAGGGTTTGGTGAGCCGTTGTCATCAGGCAGAGGACAGCATTCGGCGGAACAGGTCTTTCTCTCAGTCGAGACCTGCTAGTTCTTTGGGTCCCCGTGCCCAAACTTTCAAGAAGTCTGGATCTTCTTCTTCCTCTGGTTCTGGGGGTGTTGTCCGTTTCGGTAAGAAGGACAAGTGTGATCACTGTGGGAAGAACCATCCATCCGACAAGTGCCGCAGAGCTTCTGGAGCTTGTTTCCGTTGTGGAGAGACTGGTCATATCCGAAGGGATTGTCCAATGTCTGGGGGAGGCGGTTCTGGTTCTGGTTCAGGATCGGGTTCTCAGGCCACCGTTCAACAGAGGTCGCAGGGACAGTCTGCTGGGAGTTCTCATTTGAGGCCACGAGCTTCTGGCCAGGTGTTTGCCCTGAGACATGATCAGGCTGTGGAGGAGAATGAGAAAGTCATCGCAGGTACATTTATGCTTTATGGTATACCTGCTCTTGTACTTATTGACACTGGTGCATCTCATTCCTTCATTTCTGCACGTTTTTTTAAGAGGCATAAGTTACCATGCATTGCACTAGATGTAGTGATGTCTGTTTCTACTCCGACGGGCCAATCTGCTTTGGCTAAGCGTCTAGTGATGGTTTGCCCTTTAGAGTTCGAAGGGAACGTTCTGTTGGCGAATCTCATGGTCCTGGCGATGGACGACTTTGATTGCATTCTGGGAATAGATGTGCTGACTACCTATCGAGCTTCAGTGGACTGCTATCAGAGATTAGTACGCTTTCATCCGGAAGGGAGTGAGAGTTGGTTTTTCTATGGTGAGGGAGCGCGACCCCCGATGCCTTTGGTATCAGCTTTGAGAGCCTGTCGAGCTCTAGAGTCTGGCGGGGAAGGCTACCTTATCTATGCAGTTGATTTGTCCGCTGAGAGTTTTGGGATAGAGAGCATTCCTGTTGTGGATGAATTTTCAGATGTGTTTCCTGATGAGATTCCGGGTTTTCCTCCTGCTAGGGAAGTCGAGTTTGGCATAGAGTTGATGCCGGGTACTTCGCCTATTTCTAGAGCACCGTATCGTCTGGCTCCGTCAGAGATGCGTGAGTTGAAGAATCAGCTACAGGATCTTTTGGACAAGGGGTACATTCGTCCTAGTGTATCTCCTTGGGGAGCTCCTGTTCTCTTCGTGAAGAAGAAGGATGGGTCGATGCGGCTGTGCATTGACTATCGGCAGCTGAATCGAGTCACTGTGAAGAACAAGTATCCGTTGCCTCGTGTTGATGACTTGTTTGATCAGCTGCAGGGAACGTCAATTTACTCCAAGATTGACTTGAGATCTGGGTATCATCAGTTGAGAGTCCGTGATCAGGACGTAGCCAAGACTGCATTCCGTACTCGCTATGGTCATTACGAGTTCCTAGTGATGCCATTTGGTTTGACTAATGCGCCGGCTATATTCATGGATCTGATGAACCGTGTCTTCAGGGAGTACTTGGACAAGTTTGTCGTGGTCTTCATTGACGACATCTTGGTGTATTCACGTAATACGGAAGAGCATGTTTCTCGCTTGCGGTTGGTACTGCAGACTCTTCGATATGAGCAATTGTACGCCAAGCTGAGCAAGTGTGAGTTCTGGATGGATAGAGTGGTTTTTCTTGGCCATATCATATCCAGGGAGGGAATTTCTGTTGATCCAAGCAAGATTGAAGCGGTACTTAATTGGTCGCGTCCGACGACAGTTGCTGAGATCCGTAGTTTTCTGGGTCTAGCAGGGTATTATCGTCGCTTCATTCTAAACTTCTCTCAGTTAGCTCGACCATTGACGCAGCTTACCCGTAAGGGTGTGGATTTTGAGTGGTCTGTAAGAGTGGGTGCCCAGTGAGCCAACTGTATGGCTATGGGCTTTGTTGACTCTTTGTATAAAAAATCTTTTGTTTAATATTATTTACACTTTTATGGCAATGACTTTATATTACTTCATATTGTTATATTGTGATATACTATTGTTGTTTTGATAAAGACCTTGAATATACTATAGTGTATGTAAGATGTGGTAGAACATGGAGATGTCTATCATGAAATACATCTTATAGTCACTGTATATTCTAAAACCGTTCCTAGTCGATTGAGCCGTCCGATAATAAGGATAAGGATCGCTCGAGTTTGAGACTAGCATTTGCGATGCGGAGTACCACGTTTCATTGGTAGGGAACATGGAGATGTTCGAAGCATGCAAATGGATATTCATAGGATGAATAGTCGAACTACCCTATCCGGACTTTCCAAGTGGTTATCACTTATCGAGTGGATAAAGTCCGCGGTTTTGGTTGTACACCATTAGTCCTTACGACTTGAAACATCATGGAGACTCTATATGCTAGTACTGTGCTTTGACTCGTTTACCGACTCTGAGGGGGTCATCAGGTGTCGAGATTGGGTACAGTTACGACACATATAGGAGTCAATGCATTGTTGTCAAGGATTCACCACATATTGCGAGTGTGGATATCCTATGCGATCTGAGGAGATATTAGTGTGACAAATCTCTGGCCAGAGTACTTGATGTGATTTAAGAAATGGTTTCTTAGTAGCACATGCGATGTCACTAATTTGATCTTCAAGATGTATTGCATAGTTATCGAATCTTGAGCGACTCTCGATATACCAATGGTTGTTGATTCGATCGGGATATATGGATGAAGGGACCGTACTGTACGTTAACCAAAATCTACTGGTTCTTGTAGGCACTATCAGTGATACCTAGGGAATCATGGGGCGATGTTGCTAGGCGCTTTACCATGATTCGTTGGGCAAGTCGGAAAGTGTTGTTCCGAGTCACAAGGAGTTGTGAGCCCACGGCTAGCTGTATCCCTGAACCATTGAGGGTCACACAGTGTAATGGAGTTTTAATCCCCGTTGAGATAGTTAAATTTAAAGAGTTAAATTTAATGAACTAAGGAGTTGGACTTCTTAAATAAGAGTAAGGGAGTAGGATTTCCTAAAATGACATAGGGATGGACATTTTTGGAAACCACTGAATTCGGATTCAGGAAAATTTATTTTGACTTTAAAACGTGCAGAAATGGTTTCTGTGCACATTGGTGAAATCGTTTCATCAATCGGAGTCACGATGAATTTTATATTAATTTCTGAACGAGCGGGCTTTGCTTGTCGGGCCCCAGCTTATGATTAATGGGCCCTAAGGTGTTAGTGGCCTGCATTATAAATAAGTTATTTCAGTACAGAAATTACACACACAACAGGTCATAATTTTGAGAGACAAAATTTCAAAAACCCTAGCCCCTATTTCTCTCAATTCGGCCGATCACCCTCCCACTCTGTCAGAGAAAATTCCGGTCTGTGATTTTGAATCGCAGTAAGGAATAACGAATCAAATTCGTGTATTCTCTTCGCAGAAAACTTCTGATAGATTTTCTAGTGCAATCTATCAGAGGGATTAAACCTCTGTTCGTGGACCTGATTGAAGGCGTTCATCGGTTCCAGGGAGAGACAACAAGAGCAGAATTGTTCTGTTGGTGTCCATTAATCTCGTTGCGAGATTTGAGGTAAAATTTATTTAATTGTTATTTAAATTTTACACACACGTAATTCAATCGATGAACGGTTGATACCCATACCATGGAAACGTTCCATGAAAAATTTTTAAACTTCCGCTGCACCGGGTATCAATCGTAATTGGTCTGGGAACTCGCCAGTTTTACAACAGTGGTATCAGAGCCAGGTTGCTCAGATCAATCGATTGAATTAATCAATTGTACAAAATTTTTGAGTCTCGGTTTTTGAAACAAAATAAATATTTTTAAATAAAAAAAAATTTTTTCGGGGCAAAACCCGGGCAGCGATTGGATCGCTGCCCGGTGGGGCAGCAATTGTTGCTGCCCCGGGCGGCGCACGGCGCCGCCCAAAGGGGGCGCACGGCGCCGCCCAAGGCGGCGACCGTCGCCGCCCAAGGCGGCGACCGTCGCCGCCCAGGGCGGCGCACGGCGCCGCCCAGGGCAGCGCTGTGCGCTGCCCAGGGCAGCGCTGGGCGCTGCGCAGGGCAGCGCTCGGCGCTGCACAGGGGCGGCGCTCGGCGCCGCCCAGCGCAGCGCTGGGCGCTGCGCAGGGCGGCGCTCGGCGCCACCCAGGGCAGCGCACGGCGCCGCCCAGGGGCGGCGCCAGGCGCTGCCCTAAGGGGGCAGCCGGGCTGCCCCCGGCCCGCGCCCCGGGTGCGGGCCGGCCCGGGAGTGTCCCGGGCGGCCCGCGGGAAAAATTATATTTTTATTAATTTTAATATTTAAAATTTTATTTTTGGTCCGGTCAAAAATTGTTTTTGATTGGTTCACGAGATTTCGGATCGAATTGTTCGAGTCCGTAAATTTTAAAATTGATTTTGGATAAATTTGAATTTTTGGAAAATTTTAATATTTTATCCGTAAATTGAATTTTGAAATCAATTATTTTGGTACAATTGATGATAAGATATGATCTTATGATATATTGAGTAAAATATGATTTTATTTGTAAAATTGGATTTTATAGATAAAATATGATTTTATTTGATATGGAGATAAAATATGATTTTATATGTGAAATGTGATTTTATATATAAAATATGATTTTATCTTGTTTAAATTTGAATTGCCACAGCATGTTATCCAATAAATTAATTTTGAATTAAATGTTATTGGATAAGGATGATCGATTGCCATGACCAATTTTGTAGGTGTATGTTAGGAATTTACATTTTGTCTTTATTGTTGTTGGTTTTATTAATGGGCCTGGTTTATGGCCCGATATGAATGTCATATGTAATAAAAGTGGGCTTGGTTTATAGCCCGTTCCCACCCTAAAAATGTATCCCTACTTGTCATTGTTATTTATTGTAAATACATTAGATTTAGTGGGAGATCAAGATTTGAAGATGGTGGGCCCAGCAGACAATGAAGACTGAAGAAATGTAAATTGGAAGCATATGTAATAGGATTGCATTTGCATACTGCATATTACCTAGGATTGGACTAAGACCCGTGATTGGCAACCACGGGTCAATTAGAAATGGAATCGATCATCCTATATAATATGTGATATTATGATTGTATGCATGTTTAGACATAAATTGCGTGAATCCGGCAATGCATGCAATAAATTAAATATGATGAGACAAATATTTTTATAAATAAAATCCCTCATTTTAAATATGATTTAAAATTTATATCAAGATAAATAAAGGAAATTTAAATATTGTTTAAATGTTCCTACCTTCCATCAACGGTCAATGTATGTGATGCTACCCGCGGATACGGTCCGGCTCATATTATTGGGGGGGGCCAGTCCGTCGGAAAGCTGTACATTGGATCGACAAATGTTGTAAGTTGGGTGGAACTCCCATGGGATCGGCTCATATTATTGGGGGATCCACATGGCGACCGTCCATCACAACTTAATATTGATGGGTCATCTTGACATGTCACTTTAAAACGGCGTCATATTATTGGGCCCTTATTGGACATGAGGTAAATACATGGGGGTTGCTTTGGAAGCAATTGGGCTCTACCTTTTGAGAATTATGGTTGGCTGATATTATTCGGGACCATAAGTTTGTCAATTGGACTCCATGTTCTCACTAAGGAAAAAGTTTCCCGTTTTCACTAGAGGGTGGTGAAATCGTTAAAATAGTGGGAGTGAGATTCATAAAATAAAATTCGCCAATTTTATGTCTTAGTAAATTATTTAAACAATCATCGATAATTGTCTGTTTTATCTCAGTAATCCACATGCTTCTGTTCTCCAACAAAACAAACTTATTGACGCAAACAACACAGAATGATTCCATAAGTTAAGATTGTCCTAAGTTCGGAAAAAGATTTTCTAAGTGTTAGAAAAGGCTTCTCCGAAAACAGCCCCGGCTAATGTAACTGCCGAAAGGTTGGCCGAATTAGAGAAATGGTTGGACCATGATCTCAAGGCCAAATGTTACATGAAAATTGGACAAGTCTAAACAAGTTTGCCATCACTGCAAGAAACCCGGTCATTGGAAACGTAACTGCAAGGAATACCTCAAGCAGTTGCGAACTGCAAAGGGTATGTTTTACATTAAAATGTTTTTCTTAATACTACTTCTTGGGTATTGGATACCAGATTAGATCTCATATTTGCAATGAGTTGCAAATGAGACAAGAAGTAATAGGCTAAGGATGGGTGAGACCCAGTCAAGGCTCGGGAATTGTTCCAGAGATAAATCCAAAGCTATAGGAGACATTTTTGCAGAACAATTTTAAGTTTTTGAGAGATGTTTTATTTGTTCCAGATTTGATTAAAAACATTATTTCTGTTTCTATGCTTGATAGAGATAGTTATTCTTGAAATTTTGTGAATGGGATTTGCAATATTTACAAGAATGAATGTTTGATTGGAAATGGACAACTTGAAAACGATCTATACAACTTAAAACTAAAAGACGTTCCAATTAATTATTTTGATAAACCGGCTACAACAAACAAAAGGAAAATCGATAGTCAAAACCCGGCAAACCTTTGGCACGCTAGACTAGGTCATATTTCCTCAAGGAGGATGAACAAGCTAGTGGGAGAGGGCATGTTTGATATGTCTGATATTAACTCTCTACCTACTTGTGAATCCTGGCTAAAAGGGAAAATGACTAAATCTCCTTTTAAGGGGAAGCCTGAGCGTAGTCAAAATCTGTTGGATTTGATCCATACAGATGTTTGTGGTCCATTAAGAGTAGGGACTCAACATGGCCACACCTACTTCATTACCTTTACTGATGATTATTCTAGGTATGGGTATTTATATTTAATGAAATATAAGTCTGAAGCATTTGAAAGGTTCAAAGAATTCAAGGCTGAAGTAGAAAACAAGCTAGGTAAAAGTATTAAAGCACTTCGATCGGATCGAGGTGGAGAATACTTGAGTACCGAGTTTTTGGACTATCTAAAAGAGAATGGGATTCTCTCTCAGTGGACTCCTCCTATGACACCACAGCTTAATGGTGTATCGGAGTGTCGTAATCGAACTTTGTTGGACATGGTTCGATCCATGATGAGCTTCACTGAGCTTCCACCTTCGTTTTGGGGCTATGCGCTTGAAACGGCGGTATTGTTGTTGAACAACGTCCACACTAAAGCAGTGGACAAAACACCATACGAGTTATGGAATGGCAAAGCTCCTAAGTATTCGTACTTGAGGATTTGGGGATGTCCTGCTTACGTGAAGCGGACAGTGGGAGATAAGTTGGATAGTCGATCCAGCTTGTGTTATTTTGTGGGGTATCCGAAGAATTCAATCGGATATTATTTCTATTATCCTGCTGAAACAAAGGTGTTTGTTTCACGGAATGCCACCTTCTTGGAGAAGGAGTTCTTATTGGATAAGAAAGGCGAGATGATGGAACTCGAAGAAGTTCGAGAAGAACCCGAAATACAAAATAACGATCCCACACCTCAGGAACCATTGCTGGACACGCCTGCACCTAGAAGATCCGAGAGGACTTCTAGACCTCCAGTTCGATATGGTCTTCTTCTTGAAGAGGGTCAAGATGAACCCGACATTGGATGTGATCCAAGAAGCTTCAAGGAAGCAATTTCTGATGCGGATTCGAATTTATGGCTTGAAGCTATGCAGTCAGAATTGGATTCGATGCATACTAACCAAGTCTGGTCTTTAGTGGATCCTCCCGATGGAATTGTTCCAATAGGGTGTAAATGGATCTACAAAAGAAAGCTTGGGCCTGATGGTAAGATATTGACTTACAAGGCGCGATTGGTGGCTAAAGGTTATACTCAAAGGCAAGGAGTTGACTATGACGAAACCTTTTCACCAGTTGCAATGTTCAAGTCCATAAGAATCCTTATTGCCATAGCTGCATGGTATGACTATGAGATATGGCAAATGGATGTGAAGACTGCTTTTCTTAATGGAGACATTAAGGAAGAAATCTATATGAGGCAGCCTGAGGGGTTCACATCCATGGGAAGCGAGCATAAGGTATGCAAGCTTCAGAGATCAATTTATGGTCTAAAACAAGCATCAAGAAGTTGGAACCAGAAATTTGATGAAACAATAAAAGATTTTGGTTTCATCAAGAACCCGGAGGAACCTTGCGTGTACAAGAAAGTAGTTAAGGATGCGGTGACATTCTTAATACTTTATGTTGATGACATCCTACTCATTGGGAATGATGTAGGGATGTTGCAGTCAACAAAGATATGGTTATCAGGTAGATTTTCGATGAAGGATTTGGGTGAGGCATCCTACATTCTTGGGATACAGATCTATAGGGATAGATCTAAGAGAATGATAGGACTCACTCAATCAACCTACATAGATACCATATTGAAACGGTTTTCAATGGATGGGTCCAAGAGAGGACATCTACCCATGTGTCATGGAGTTTCTCTATCCAAGTCTATGTGTCCCAAGACTGATGCAGAGATAGAGAATATGACACATGTACCATATGCGTCAGCTATAGGTAGTATCATGTATGGGATGATATCTACCAGACCGGATGTAGCATTTGCTCTGAGTGTCACGAGCAGATATCAGTCTAATCCTGGTCAGATGCATTGGAAAGCCGTGAAGGACATTCTTAAGTACTTGCGAAGGACTAAGAATATGTTCATGGTTTATGGAGGACGAGAACTCAAACTGGAAGGCTATACCGACTCTAGCTTCCAAAGTGATGTGGATGACTCGAAGTCAACCTCTGGATTTGTGTTCATGCTCAATGGCGGTGCTGTCTCTTGGAAGAGTTCCAAGCAGGACACCACAGCGGATTCCACCACTGAGGCTGAATACATTGCAGCATCAGCTGCTGCTAAAGAGGCCGTTTGGATGAGGAATTTCGTCCAAGAGTTGGGCGTCATTCCTGAATTTGTTGGTCCAGTCCCGGTGTACTGCGACAACACGGGTGCCGTTGCTCAAGCAAAGGAACCAAGGTCTCATCAAAGATCCAAACACGTACTGAGGAAATACCACATAATCCGGGAGATTGTGGAAAGAGGAGACATCAGTGTCGAACGAGTGGCCTCTGCAGACAATATCGCTGATCCACTTACTAAGCCTTTGCCAGGACCATTGTTTGACAAACATCGCGAAGCAATGGGTCTACGTAGTATGACTAGTTGGCTATAGGGCAAGTGGGAGATTGTAAGAGTGGGTGCCCAGTGAGCCAACTGTATGGCTATGGGCTTTGTTGACTCTTTGTATAAACAATCTTTTGTTTAATATTATTTACACTTTTATGGCAATGACTTTATATTACTTCATATTGTTATATTGTGATATACTATTGTTGTTTTGATAAAGACCTTGAATATACTATAGTGTATGTAAGATGTGGTAGAACATGGAGATGTCTATCATGAAATACATCTTATAGTCACTGTATATTCTAAAACCGTTCCTAGTCGATTGAGCCGTCCGATAATAAGGATAAGGATCGCTCGAGTTTGAGACTAGCATTTGCGATGCGGAGTACCACGTTTCATTGGTAGGGAACATGGAGATGTTCGAAGCATGCAAATGGATATTCATAGGATGAATAGTCGAACTACCCTATCCGGACTTTCCAAGTGGTTATCACTTATCGAGTGGATAAAGTCCGCGGTTTTGGTTGTACACCATTAGTCCTTACGACTTGAAACATCATGGAGACTCTATATGCTAGTACTGTGCTTTGACTCGTTTACCGACTCTGAGGGGGTCATCAGGTGTCGAGATTGGGTACAGTTACGACACATATAGGAGTCAATGCATTGTTGTCAAGGATTCACCACATACTTGCGAGTGTGGATATCCTATGCGATCTGAGGAGATATTAGTGTGACAAATCTCTGGCCAGAGTACTTGATGTGATTTAAGAAATGGTTTCTTAGTAGCACATGCGATGTCACTAATTTGATCTTCAAGATGTATTGCATAGTTATCAAATCTTGAGCGACTCTCGATATACCAATGGTTGTTGATTCGATCGGGATATATGGATGAAGGGACCGTACTGTACGTTAACCAAAATCTACTGGTTCTTGTAGGCACTATCAGTGATACCTAGGGAATCATGGGGCGATGTTGCTAGGCGCTTTACCATGATTCGTTGGGCAAGTCGGAAAGTGTTGTTCCGAGTCACAAGGAGTTGTGAGCCCACGGCTAGCTGTATCCCTGAACCATTGAGGGTCACACAGTGTAATGGAGTTTTAATCCCCGTTGAGATAGTTAAATTTAAAGAGTTAAATTTAATGAACTAAGGAGTTGGACTTCTTAAATAAGAGTAAGGGAGTAGGATTTCCTAAAATGACATAGGGATGGACATTTTTGGAAACCACTGAATTCGGATTCAGGAAAATTTATTTTGACTTTAAAACGTGCAGAAATGGTTTCTGTGCACATTGGTGAAATCGTTTCATCAATCGGAGTCACGATGAATTTTATATTAATTTCTGAACGAGCGGGCTTTGCTTGTCGGGCCCCAGCTTATGATTAATGGGCCCTAAGGTGTTAGTGGCCTGCATTATAAATAAGTTATTTCAGTACAGAAATTACACACAACAGGTCATAATTTTGAGAGACAAAATTTCAAAAACCCTAGCCCCTATTTCTCTCAATTCGGCCGATCACCCTCCCACTCTGTCAGAGAAAATTCCGGTCTGTGATTTTGAATCGCAGTAAGGAATAACGAATCAAATTCGTGTATTCTCTTCGCAGAAAACTTCTGATAGATTTTCTAGTGCAATCTATCAGAGGGATTAAACCTCTGTTCGTGGACCTGATTGAAGGCGTTCATCGGTTCCAGGGAGAGACAACAAGAGCAGAATTGTTCTGTTGGTGTCCATTAATCTCGTTGCGAGATTTGAGGTAAAATTTATTTAATTGTTATTTAAATTTTACACACACGTAATTCAATCGATGAACGGTTGATACCCATACCATGGAAACGTTCCATGAAAAATTTTTAAACTTCCGCTGCACCGGGTATCAATCGTAATTGGTCTGGGAACTCGCCAGTTTTCCAACATGGTCCTCCGAGTGTGAGGAGAATTTCCTTGAGCTTCGACGGCGGTTGACTTCTGCGCCGGTGTTAGCATTACCGTCAGGATCTGGAGGGTATGTAGTTTACACGGATGCTTCTCTTCAGGGGTTAGGTTGTGTCCTGACTCAGAATGGGCATGTGATCGCATACGCTTCTAGACAGCTGAAGCTTCACGAGGACAACTACCCAGTCCATGATTTGGAGTTAGCAGCCATTGTGTTCGCTTTGAAGATCTGGCGTCATTATCTGTATGGCGAGAAATTTGAGATCTTCACCGACCATAAGAGTCTCAAGTATTTGTTCACTCAGGCAGAATTGAACATGAGGCAGAGACGTTGGATGGATTTGCTTAAGGACTATGATTGCGAGATTAAGTACCATCCGGGAGCTGCTAATCTCACCGCTGATGCTTTGAGTCGCAAGGTGCGACTATCCGCACTTCAGACTTGTTCGATGTCTAGTGCGATCAGTGACTGTTGTACTTCAGGTTTTACCTTCAAGCATAAGAAAGGTATGCAGAGTATCCAGATGTTTGCGATATTATCTGAGCCAGCCTTGTATTCACGGATCCGAGATGCTCAGATGTCTGATTCAAAGACCCAGCGTTTAGCTCGTCTAGCTAACGAGGGTAGCTCGTCTGGATTTCATTATCAGTCAGATGGATTTCTGTGTTTGTCTGGTAGGCTTGTGATTCCGCAGGATGAAGAGTTGCGAGAGGAGATTTTGTCTCAGGCGCATCGCACTAAGTTGAGTATTCATCCTGGGAGCAACAAGATGTACAAGGATCTACGTACTCGTTTCTGGTGGAAGGGAATGAAACGCAGTGTTTATCAGTTTGTTTCGAGATGTTTGGTGTGTCAACAGGTCAAGGCAGAGCACCGACGACCTGGAGGATTGCTTCACAGTCTGCCTATTCCTAAATGGAAATGGGAGTTTATCACTATGGACTTTGTGACCCATTTGCCGGTATCCCCGAGGAACTGTGATGCTATCTGGGTTGTGGTGGACCGACTCACCAAGTCAGCGCATTTCATTGCCTATA
Organism: Henckelia pumila; assembly: GCF_033568475.1. Taxonomy (NCBI): domain Eukaryota; kingdom Viridiplantae; phylum Streptophyta; class Magnoliopsida; order Lamiales; family Gesneriaceae; genus Henckelia; species Henckelia pumila. The sequence continues at coordinate 69,839,844 of NC_133121.1, forward strand.
GCCGGGAGTACAATGTGGATCGTATGGCTCGGATGTACATTCAGGAGATCGTTCGACTTCATGGAGTGCCTGTGAGAATTGTCAGTGATCGGGACCCCAGGTTTACTTCTAGGTTCTGGGGGAGTGTTCAGCGTGCGATGGGTACTACTCTCAGTTTCAGTACAGCCTATCATCCGGAGACTGATGGTCAGTCAGAGCGCACTATCCGTACGTTAGAGGATATGCTTAGAGCGTGCGTCATGGATTTTGGTTCAGCCTGGCAGGATCATTTACCGTTGATCGAGTTCGCTTACAACAACAGCTATCATACTAGTATTGGGATGGCACCTTTTGAGGCGTTGTATGGGCGACGTTGTCGTACTCCACTCTTCTGGGAAGAAGTGGGGGAGAGACAGGCTGAGGGACCGGAATTTATCCAGCAGGCGATAGACATTGTTGATCAGATCAAGAAACGGATTAAGACTGCACAGGATCGTCAGGCCAGTTATGCTAATATCAAGCGTAGGCCTTTGCAGTTCGAGGTCGGGGAGAAAGTGTTTCTGAGAGTGTCACCTTTCCGCAAGATTATCAGATTTGGCCTTAAGGGCAAGTTGTCTCCCAGATTTATCGGTCCGTTTGAGATCTTAGAGAGCATTGGCGATTTGGCTTATCGACTAGCATTGCCACCGCATCTATCTAGTATTCACGACGTGTTCCACGTATCTCTGTTGAGACGGTATGTGGCGGATGAATCTCATGTTCTGCAGCGATCTGAGGTTCAGGTAGACAAGGATTTGACTTATGTTGAGAAACCTCTTCGTATCCTGGATTATAAGGATAAGGTTTTACGAAACAAAGTCATTCCTTTGGTTTTAGTTCAGTGGCAGCGCCGAGGCACTGAGGAAGCTACTTGGGAGCTTGAGGACAGGATGCGTAAAGACCATCCTGAGTTGTTTTGATTTCATTCTTTAAGTTGTATTCAGTTGCAAACTCTGTAAACGTTTGATTTGAATAAAAGAATGTTTCTGATTTCTGTATTTGCATTCGGTACTTAAGATCTGATTTCGAGGACGAAATATCTTAAGTGGGGGATAATGTAGTAGCCCGAACCCTAATTGAGTAATTAAAGGATTAATGCTAATCAAATAAATTGGGGATTGGACGGATCGGAAGCTCCGAAGGGACGATCGGAAGCTCCGATCAGGATCGGAAGCTCCGATGAGGATCGGAGGCACCGATGATATTACGTCATCCATGACGTGTGGCTGGATCGGAAGCTCCGATCAGGACCGGAGGCTCCGATCACCCCTATCCGGAGTCATCAAGTGATATTTTGACACGTGGCAGATCAGGATCTTCGGAAGCTCCGATGGCAGGATCGGACGTTCCGATCGGGGTTCGAACGTTCCGATCAAGGATCGGAAGCTCCGATCGTTGTCTATAAATAGAAGGCCGAGACTTCATTTCTCCTTGCCAATTTCGAGTTCTCCTTTACTTTCTAGTCCTTTTGGAGCTGTTCTAGTCTTCTTAGGCTTGGTCCGGAGGTCGGAGAGGCGTTCGGTAGTCGTAGCGGAGTTGTGCCCAAGTTCTGGAGGCATCGACATCAAAGGGCTAACGACGGACGAAGGTATAGCTTTTGCTTCCTATAAATATTTAGGAGTATGCTATAGCTTAGTTAAGGCTTTTAGGGCGCTATAATGATAGTAGCATCATTTCGCTGTGTAGGCGGACTTTAGGCTTGGACTTAGAGCTGGTAGTGCCTACCTGGTATATGAGGTACGAAAGTACTGTTCGAGATATCCTGACTGAGTATGCATGTATTATATGACTGCATGATTTATATGCCATGATATTATGCTGCATTCATTTGCATCTTGCTGTATCTCCTTCAAGATGTCTGTAGTAGGGTTGTACCCTATCCTGTTAGTGGATGGACTTCCATCGATTTGGGTCCGGCGTATCCACGGTTATCTCGGTATGGGAGCCATCTCCTGAAGCGACGGCACAGCGTGCTACATACCAGGGCCCGGTCTGTCTCTGTTATCTGATCCTTGACCTCGAGTCTATAGGGAGTTCACTTTGCATGCATGTATACTCATACTCTCGCACTGAGCGTTTTATGCTCACGTCTCGTACTCTGTATTTTTTGGACACCCTATTCCATGGGGCAGGTTTGCGATTGGACGAGGAGGGTGGATCCAGGAGGGGCTAGTCAGCGGTTGGCCGGCTGGAGCTTCGCTTAGGTTTTATTACTGATGTTTGGGTTTATACAGCTATTCGATTTGGTTGTATATTATTGGATAATTACAGATTCCTTTACTTGGGATTGTATAATGTTATTTGGATTCCGCAGTTTTATTCTGATATCTGTTTTATTAAGTTAATTGCATGCATAAGTTCTGTTTAGTAGGTGATCCGGGTAAGGGTCACTACACGAGCTATCCATGATCGCATCAAAGAGCTACCATGTGAGATACGTTCTCACCCATGGCAGCCCCTAACTCACCTTCCATACAACAAACAAAACTCGAATCGACACAAATCCAAACAACAAGAGAATTGGAAATAAGGCAGTAGCGATAATGAGCTGAACATCCAAAGCAAATTTATCCTTTAGAAGAAATACGACATGAATCATTCTCAAGCATGAAAAATACGCCATAAGGAAGTTCTGGATTTTTGAACATGCCTAAAATAAAAGAACGAACAACCCGGTCGGCCATCAAGATTCACAGAAACAAAAAAATCGAACAAGCAACCTATAAATCATAAAAATTCGAAAAGCACGCAGGATACACACACAAATGAAAAAATAATCCACTTGGTGGCCAAAGGAATCCATAATCTTGCCTTGGCTTGGAAGAATCAGAAATGAGGGAAAATCGGTTGAGCTGGGAACCGAGATGAGGAACGCCGGAACGAGCTTGATCAATGAGCTCAGGGGAAAGCCACGCCGGGAAGGTCACGCTACGACGGTGAATAAAATCTGGAAATGGAGTAAATGTAGTGACCCAACCCGGATCCACTATATAATCAGAGTTATAGTAAATGCGCACGCAATAAAAGCTTAAAGCGTAAAGAGCGGATAATTAAAATACAACAAATCCAATCGGCAGAATACAACCGACGCTACCACAAGTGTATAAATACTGTTTATACAACCAAATCGAAGGTTCAGGGTAAATAAATCCCTACCCTCTACAACCTCGCACTCCCCCAAAGCTCAATCCTGTTGAGAGCCGCCTGGACCGTCCAACCTCAAACCTGCCCCGCCACAAGTTACACAATACCCAAACACAGGGGTGTGAGCTAGAACGCTCAATACAAAGCAATGATATAAATACGAATATGCGCACACAGATGATTTAAAACTCAATTGAAAACTCTTTCTCATGGCACCGAGAATATACAGTACCGGCTAGAGAGCTACTCCGCGGGGTACTCGTATATTCCATATCAGGGCTGAGCCAACCCCATCCTGACCCGAATCCAAAATAGGATACAAGTCCCATATGGAAACTGTCATACCTGACTCGAGTCCAAAATGAGATCATCGTTCCCTATGGAGACTGTCAATGACTCACATCTCTCCGGATGCAGTCACACGTAAAATCATGTATGTGCTAAGACGGTAAAACATGCTAAAACATGATAAAACATATAGCACATACTCATGCAACATATAAGCAAATATATCATGCCGGCTATCTCGGTCAGTACTTACGTACCTCTAACACTGCTGGTCAAACCTAGCTCCATTGACCTAGACTCCAAGCCCACAAGTCCAGTCTACTGCTACTACAATGCAAATATCCATGCATCAACAATAAGGCTCTAAAAGCCTTAACTAAGCTATTGCATACTCCAAAATTTTTTTAGGATGCCAAAGCTATACATGCGTCCATCGTTAGCCCTTTGATGTCGATAGCCTCAAAACTAGGCCAAAGCTCCGCGACGACGTCTAGATCACTAAGCCACTTTCGGATTCCCCGTAGGACGCCTAGATCTCCCTAGATCTGAGTTAGAAGACTTAGGAATCAGAGAGAAGAGAGGAAATTGGTGCAAGAAAATGAATTCTCGGACCCTTTATTTATAGGCAACGTTCGGAGCCTCCAAACCCGGTTCGGATCGTCCGAACTCGATCGGAACCTCCGATCGCACCTTCGGTGCGTCCGATCGCTCAATATTACGTCAGCCATGACGTCACCTTGCTGACATAAGCGATGACGCATGCCCTGGTCCAGATTGGAGCTTTCGATCTTGCCGATGGAGCGTCCGATCTCGATCGGAGCCTCCGATCCAGATCGGAGCTTCTGATCCACTTCGGATCGTCCGAACTTCCTCTTCGGACCGTCCGAAACTGCTGAACCAATTCAACTAATTCGAGTGCTCTGAATCCATTTTTGAAGTCCGTTATCCCAATAGGAACTTACTTAATCATGTTTTTACTTAATCTAAACATGATCACGTGATTAATTACTCATTAATCACTAATTATAAATGCGGGTTACTACATTCTCCCTACTTAAAAAATTTAATTCTTAGAGGAAAACATAAATAGCCAACCAAATGTTCTTTATTACAACTGAACAAGTATAAACTCGATACACGAAAGTACAAAATCTCAAAATAACTCGGGGTGCTCGGCTAACATCCGGCTCTTCAACTCCCAAGTAGCTTCCTCTGTACCTCTACGCTGCCACTGTACCATAACCAATGGTATGCGCTTGTTACGAAGTACCTTGTCCTTCTTGTCAAGAATCCGCAGGGGTTTCTCCACATACGATAGATCTCGATCTAACTTAACCTTGGTCGGATGCAAAATATGTGACTCGTCCGCCACATATTGCCTCAACAAGGACACGTGGAACACATCGTGGATCTTCGAAAGATCGGGTGGCAAGGCTAGACGATAAGCAATATCCCCAACCTTCTCGAGAATCTCAAAAGGACCAATAAATCTAGGTGTCAGCTTACCCTTGCGACCAAACCTCATCACCTTCCGGAAAGGTGACACACGCAAGAAAACATACTCTCCTACCTCAAAATGAAGTGGCCTGCGGTGGGTGTTTGCGTAGCTAGCCTGTCGATCCTGGGCTACCTTAATCCTGCGTCGGATCAACTCTACTGCAACAATCATCTGCTGAATCATCTAAGGACCCTCAACCTGACGCTCACCAACCTTGTCCCAAAACAAAGGTGTACGAAAACGGCGTCCATAAAGAGACTCAAATGGTGCCATGTCAATGCTGCGATGAAAACTATTGTTGTAGGCGAACTCCACCAAGGGTAAATGATCATGCCACGCTGGACCAAAATCCATCACCGCCGCGCGAAGCATATCCTCTAAAGTGCAAATAATACGCTCCGACTGTCCGTCCGTCTCTGGATGATAAGCCGTACTTAAGCTCAAAGTAGTACCAAGGGCTCGCTGGAAACTACCCGAAAATCTCGAGGTGAATCTCGGATCTCTATCGCTGACAATGCTCAACGGAATCCCATGCAATCGAACAATCTCCCGCACATACAATTGCGCCATCCTATCAAAGGTGTAATCGCGGTTATAGGGAAGAAAATGCGCTGACTTTGACAACCAATCCACGACCACCCAAATAGCATCACAATTCCTGGAAGACATAGGCAAGTGGGTGACAAAGTCCATCGTCACATGCTCCCACTTCCATTCAGGAATCTCTAAGCTGTGAAGTAAACCTCTGGGTCGTCTAAACTCTGCCTTGACTTGTTGACACACAAGGCATCGGGATACAAACTGATAGACACTGCGCTTCATCCCTTTCCACCAAAATCGAGTGCGAAGATCCTTATACATCTTTATGCTGCCTGGATGTACAGAGAATCGACTGCGGTGATGTAGCGACCCTACCCGGATCCACTACCTAATCAGAGTGATTAGGGCAAGAAATAATAATTAAAGCATTAAATAGCGGATAATTCCAAAGTACAACAAATCCAATCGGCAGAATACAACCGACGATAGAAATAGTGTATAATTCTTTATACAACCAAATCAAAATTTGGTATCAGGATCCCTAACAAACTACCTCTGCAGGTAGCAACCTCAACCCTGCTGGGGACCACCGAGACTGTCCAGCTTCAAACCTGCCCCGCCACAAGGTACACGATACCCAAACACAGGAGCGTGAGCTAGAACTCTCAATACGGAAGCAATTATATAAATACAAATATGAGCATGCACATGACTTAAAAAATCAGGGTTAAATCACTTTACTCATGGCGCCTGGAATACACAGTACCGGGCAAGAGAGCGACTTCGCGTGGTACTCGTATATTCCCAAGACACGAATCCTCAGGAAGAATCGCCTCGACTGATAGAAACTGTCATGACTCACATCTTACCCGATGCAGTCTCCGTAAAAACATATGCATGTGCTAAAAACAGTAAAACATAGCCAATACAGCACATACATCATGCATCACACACATATGTATAAATATCATGCCGGCTATCTCGGTCAGTACTTATGTACCTCTAACACTGCAGGTCAACTCTTAGCACACCCGTCTAGGTCCAAAGCCTACAAGTCTGCTCTACTGCGTCTACACATGCAAAAGTTCATGCATTGCTATAAACGCTCTAAAAGCCTTAACTAAGCTATTTCATACTCCTAAATAGTTTTACGAAGCCAAATTATACCTTCGTCCGTCATTAGCCCGCTGGTGTAGAATCGTCTCAAAACCTAGGCACACCTCCGCTACGACGCCAAGATCGCTAGGCAACTTCCGGATTCCCAATAGGATGCCTAGAACACCGTAGATCTAAGTAAGAAGTTTCGAAAACCAGAGGAAAGGAGGGGAAATCGGTGCACAGAATGAGGGCTCGGACCCCTTATTTATGTAAGAGTGGGTGCCCAGTGAGCCAACTGTGTGGCTATGGGCTTTGATGACTCTTTGTATAAACAATCTTTTGTTTAATATTATTTACACTTTTATTAATGGCAATGACTTTATATTACTTCATATTGTTATATTGTGATATACTATTGTTGTTTTGATAAAGACCTTGAATATACTATAGTGTATGTAAGATGTGGTAGAACATGGGGATGTCTATCATGAAATACATCTTATAGTCACTGTATATTCTAAAACCGTTCCTAGTCGATTGAGCCGTCCGATAATAAGGATAAGGATCGCTCGAGTTTGAGACTAGCATTTGCGATGCGGAGTACCACGTTTCATTGGTAGGGAACATGGAGATGTTCGAAGCATGCAAATGGATATTCATAGGATGAATAATCGAACTACCCTATCCGGACTTTCCAAGTGGTTATCACTTATCGAGTGGATAAAGTCCGCGGTTTTGGTTGTACACCATTAGTCCTTACGACTTGAAACATCATGGAGACTCTATATGCTAGTGCTGTGCTTTGACTCGTTTACCGACTCTATGGGGTCATCAGGTGTCGAGATTGGGTACAGTTACGACACATATAGGAGTCGATGCATTGTTGTCAAGGATTCACCACATACTTGCGAGTGTGGATATCCTATGCGATCTGAGGAGATATTAGTGTGACAAATCTCTGGCCAGAGTACTTGATGTGATTTAAGAAATGGTTTCTTAGTAGCACATGCGATGTCACTAATTTGATCTTCAAGATGTATTGCATAGTTATCGAATCTTGAGCGACTCTCGATATACCAATGGTTGTTGATTCGATCGGGATATATGGATGAAGGGACCGTACTGTACGCTAACCAAAATCTACTGGTTCTTGTAGGCACTATCAGTGATACCTAGGGAATCATGGGGCGATGTTGCTAGGCGCTTTACCATGATTCGTTGGGCAAGTCGGAAAGTGTTGTTCCGAGTCACAAGGAGTTGTGAGCCCACGGCTAGCTGTATCCCTGAACCATTGAGGGTCACACAGTGTAATGGAGTTTTAATCCCCGTTGAGATAGTTAAATTTAAAGAGTTAAATTTAATGAATAAAGAAGTTGGACTTCTTAAATAAGAGTAAGGGAGTAGGATTTCCTAAAATGACATAGGGATGGACATTTTTGGAAACCACTGAATTCGGATTCAGGAAAATTTATTTTGACTTTAAAATGTGCAGAAATGGTTTCTGTGCACATTGGTAAAATCGGTTTATCAATTGGAGTCACGATGAATTTTATATTAATTTCTGAACGAGCGGGCTTTGCTTGTCGGGCCTCAACTTATGACTAATGGGCCCTAAGGTGTTAGTGGCCTGCATTATAAATAAGTTATTGCAGTACAGAAATTACAGACAACAGCTCATAATTTTTGAGACAGAAAATCGAAACCCTCCTCTCTCTCAAAAGTTTTCGGCCGTCCCCTCCCTGTTCTCTGCCCGAGAAATTTCGGTCTGTGATTTTGAATCGCAGTCAGGAATAACGAATCAGATTCGTTTAATCTCTTCGCAGAAAAACTTCTGATAGATTTTCTAGTGCAATCTATCAGAGGGATTTAAACCCCATTCGTGGACCTGATTGAAGGAGTTCATCAGTTCCTGGGAGATACAAGAAGCGCAGAGAAATCTGTGTGGTGTCCATTAATCTCGCTTCGAGATTGAAGGTAAAATTTAATTAATTGTTATTTGAATTTTACACACACAATAATTTAATCGTTGAATGGTTGATACCCACACCATGGAATTGTTCCATGATAAAAATTTTAAACTTCCGCTGCACCGGGTATCAATCGTGATTGATCTGACCGCCAGTTTTTTTCCAACAGTGGTATCAGAGCCAGGTTGCTCAGATCAAACGATTGAATTAATCAATTGTACAAAATTTTTGAGTCTCGGTTTTTGAAACAAAATAAATATTTTTAAATAAAATTTTTTTTTTTTTCGGGGCAAAACCCGGGCAGCGATTGGATCGCTGCCCGGAGGGGGCGGCGATGGTCGCTGCCCCCAAGGGAGGCGCACGGCGCCGCCCAAAGGGGGCGCACGGCGCCGCCCAGGGCGGCGCACAGCGCCGCCCAGCGGCGGCACCAGGCGCCGCCAGGGCAGCGAGAGTCGCTGCCCTAAGGGGGCAGCCGGGCTGCCCCCGGCCCGCGCCCCGGGTGCGGGCCGGCCCGGGAGTGTCCCGGGCGGCCCGCGGGAAAAATTAAATTTTTATTTAAAATTAATTTTAATGTGATAAAATTTTATTTTTGGTCCGGTCAAAAATTGTTTTTGATTGGTTCACGAGATTTCGGATCGAATTGTTCGAGTCCGTAAATTTTAAAATTGATTTTGGATAAATTTGAATTTTTGGAAAAATTTTAATGTTTTATCCGTAAATTGAATTTTGAAATCAATTATTTTGGTACAATTGATGATAAGATATGATCTTATGATATATTGAGTAAAATATGATTTTATTTGTAAAATTGGATTTTATAGATAAAATATGATTTTATTTGATATAGAGATAAAATATGATTTTATATGTGAAATGAGATTTTATATATAAAATATGATTTTATCTTGTTTAAATTTGAATTGCCACTGCATGTTATCCAATAAATTAATTTTGAATTAAATGTTATTGGATAAGGATGATCGATTGCCATGACCAATTTTGTAGGTGTATGTTAGGAATTTACATTTTGTTTTTATTGTTGTTGGTTTTATTAATGGGCCTGGTTTATGGCCCGATATGAATGTCATATGTAATAAAAGTGGGCTTGGTTTATAGCCCGTTCCCACCCCTAAAAATGTATCCCCTACTTGTCATTGTTATTTATTGTAAATGCATTAGATTTAGTGGGAGATCAAGATTTGAAGATGGTGGGCCCAGCAGACAATAAAGACTGAAGAAATGTAAATTGGAAGCACATGTAATAGGATTGCATTGCATACTGCATATTACCTAGGATTGGACTAAGACCCGTGATTGGCAACCACGGGTCAATTAGAAATGGAATCGATCATCCTATATAATATTTGATATTATGATTGTATGCATGTTTAGACATAATTGCGTGAATCCGGCAAGCATGCAATAAATTAAATATGATGAGACAAATATTTTTATAATTAAAAATCCCTCATTTTAAATATGATTTAAAATTGATATCAAGATAAATAAAGGAAATTTAAATTTGTTTAAATGTTCCTACCTTCCATCAACGGTCAATGTATGTGATGCTACCCACGGATACGGTCCGGCTCATATTATTGGGGGGGCCCGTCCGTCGGAAATCTGTACATTGGATCGACAAATGTTGTAAGTTGGGTGGAACTCCCATGGGATCGGCTCATATTATTGGGGGATCCACATGGCGACCGTCCATCACAACTTAATATTGATGGGTCATCTTGACATGTCACTTTAAACGGCGTCATATTATTGGGCCCTTATTGGACATGAGGTAAATACATGGGGGTTGCTTTGGAAGCAATTGGGCTCTACCTTTTGAGAATTATGGTTGGCTGATATTATTCGGGACCATAAGTTTGTCAATTGGACTCCATGTTCTCACTAAGGAAAAAGTTTCCCGTTTTCACTAGAGGGTAGTGAAATCGTTAAAATAGTGGGAGTGAGATTCATAAAATTAAATTTCGCCTATTTTATGTCTTAGTAAATTGCTTAAACAATCATTGATATTTGTCTGTTTCATCTCAGTAATCCACATATTTCTGTTCTCCAACAAAACAAACTTATTGGCGCAAACAAATACAGAATGATTCCATAAGTTAAGATTGTCCTAAGTTCGGAAAAGATTTTCTAAGTGTTAGAAAAGGCTTCTCCGAAAACAGCCCCGGCTGATGTAACTAGAGAAATGGTTGGACCATGATCTCAAGGCAAAATGTTACATACAAAATTGGACAAGTCTAAACAAGTTTGCCATCACTGCAAGAAACCCGGTTATTGGAAACGTAACTGCAAGGAATACCTCGAGCAGTTGCGAACTGCAAAGGGTATGTTATACATTGAAATAAATATTTTTAATACTACTTCTTGGGTATTGGATACCAGATGTAGATCTCATATTTGCAATGAGTTGCAAATGATGATAAGAAGTAATAGGCTAAGGATGGGTGAGACCCAGTCAAGGCTCGGGAATGGTTCCAGAGTTAAATCCATAGCTATGGGAAATATTTATTTAAATTTTGCAGAACGGTTTTAAGTTACTTTTTAAGAGATGTTTTATTTGTTCCAGATTTAATTAAAAATATTATTTCTATTTCTATGCTTGATAGAGATGGTTATTCTTGCAATTTTGTGAATGGGATTTGCAATATTTACAAGAATGAATGTTTGATTGGAAATGGACAACTTGAAAACGATCTATACAACTTAAAACTAAAAGACGTTCCAATAAATTATGTTGATAAACCGGCGACAACAAACAAAAGGAAAATCGATAGTCAAAACCCGGCAAACCTTTGGCACGCTAGACTGGGTCATATTTCCTCAAGGAGAATGAACAAGCTAGTGGGAGAGGGCATGTTTGATATGTCTGATATTAACTCTCTACCTACTTGTGAATCCTGCCTAAAAGGAAAAATGACTAAATCTCCTTTTAAGGGGAAACCTGAGCGTAGTCAAAATCTGTTGGATTTGATCCATACAGATGTTTGTGGACCATTTAGAGTAGGGACTCAACATGGCCACACCTACTTCATTAGCTTTACTGATGATTATTCAAGGTATGGGTATTTATATTTAATGAAATATAAGTCTGAAGCATTTGAAAAGTTCAAAGAATTCAGGGCTGAAGTAGAAAACAAGCTAGGTAAAAGTATTAAAGCACTTCGATCGGATCGAGGTGGAGAATACTTGAGTACCGAGTTTTTGGACTATCTGAAAGAGAATGGGATTCTCTCTCAGTGGACTCCTCCTATGACACCACAGCTTAATGGTGTATCGGAGCGTCGTAATCGAACTTTGTTGGACATGGTTCGATCTATGATGAGCTTCACTGAGCTTCCACCTTCGTTTTGGGGCTATGCGCTTGAAACGGCGGTATTGTTGTTGAACAACGTCCACACTAAAGCAGTGGACAAAACACCATACGAGTTATGGAATGGCAAAGCTCCTAAGTATTCGTACTTGAGGATTTGGGGATGTCCTGCTTACGTGAAGCGGACAGTGGGAGATAAGTTGGATAGTCGATCTAGCTTATGTTATTTTGTAGGGTATCCGAAGAATTCAATCGGATATTATTTCTATTATCCTGCTGAAACAAAGGTGTTTGTTTCTAGGAATGCCACCTTCTTGGAGAAGGAGTTCTTATTGGATAAGAAAGGCGAGATGATGGAACTCGAAGAAGTTCGAGAAGAACCCGAAATACAAAATAACGATCCTACACCTCAGGAACCATTGCTGGACACGCCTGCACCTAGAAGATCCGAAAGGACTTCTAGACCTCCAGTTCGATATGGTCTTCTTCTTGAAGGGGATCAAGATGAACCCGACATTGGATGTGATCCAAGAAACTTCAAGGAAGCAATTTCTGATGCGGATTCGAATTTATGGCTTGAAGCTATGCAGTCAGAATTGGATTCGATGCATACAAACCAAGTTTGGTCTTTAGTAGATCCTCCCGATGGAATTGTTCCAATAGGGTGTAAATGGATCTACAAGAGAAAGCTTGGGCCTGATGGTAAGGTATTGACCTACAAGGCGCGATTGGTGGCGAAAGGTTATACTCAAAGGCAAGGAGTTGACTATGATGAAACCTTTTCACCAGTTGCAATGTTCAAGTCCATAAGAATCCTGATTGCCATAGCTGCATGGTATGACTATGAGATATGGCAAATGGATGTGAAGACTGCTTTTCTTAATGGAGACATTAAGGAAGAAATCTATATGAAGCAGCCTGAGGGGTACACATCCATGGGAAGCGAGCATAAGGTATGCAAGCTTCAGAGATCAATTTATGGTCTAAAACAAGCATCAAGAAGTTGGAACCAGAAATTTGATGAAACAATAAAAGATTTTGGTTTCATCAAGAACCCGGAGGAACCTTGCGTGTACAAGAAAGTAGTTAAGGATGCGGTGACATTCTTAGTACTTTATGTTGATGACATCCTACTCATTGGGAATGATGTAGGGATGTTGCAGTCAACAAAGATATGGTTATCAGGTAGATTTTTGATGAAGGATTTGGGAGAGGCATCCTACATTCTTGGGATACAGATCTATAGAGATAGGTCTAAGAGAATGATAGGACTCACTCAATCAACCTACATCGATACCATATTGAAACGGTTTTCAATGGATGGGTCCAAAAGAGGACATCTACCCATGTGTCATGGAGTTTCTCTATCCAAGTCTATGTGTCCCAAGACTGATGCAGAGATAGAGAATATGACACATGTACCATATGCGTCAGCTATAGGTAGTATCATGTATGGGATGATATCTACCAGACCGGATGTAGCATTTGCTCTGAGTGTCACGAGCAGATATCAGTCTAATCCTGGTCAAATGCATTGGAAAGCCGTGAAGGACATTCTTAAGTACTTGCGAAGGACTAAGAATATGTTCATGGTGTATGGAGGACGAGATCTCAAATTGGAAGGCTATACCGACTCTAGCTTCCAAAGTGATGTGGATGACTCGAAGTCAACCTCTGGATTTGTGTTCATGCTCAATGGCGGTGCTGTCTCTTGGAAGAGTTCCAAGCAGGACACCACAGCGGATTCCACCACTGAGGCTGAATACATTGCAGCATCAGCTGCTGCTAAAGAGGCCGTTTGGATGAGGAAGTTCGTCCAAGAGTTGGGCGTTATTCCTGAATTTTGTTGGTCCAGTCCCGGTGTACTGTGACAACACGGGTGCCGTTGCTCAAGCAAAGGAACCAAGGTCACATCAAAGATCCAAACACGTACTGAGGAAATACCACATAATCCGGGAGATTGTGGAAAGAGGAGACATCATTGTCGAACGAGTGGCCTCTGCAGACAATATCGCTGATCCGCTTACTAAGCCCTTGCCAGGACCATTGTTTGACAAACATCGCGAAGCAATGGGTCTACGTAGTATGACTAGTTGGCTATAGGGCAAGTGGGAGATTGTAAGAGTGGGTGCCCAGTGAGCCAACTGTGTGGCTATGGGCTTTGATGACTCTTTGTATAAACAATCTTTTGTTTAATATTATTTACACTTTTATTAATGGCAATGACTTTATATTACTTCATATTGTTATATTGTGATATACTATTGTTGTTTTGATAAAGACCTTGAATATACTATAGTGTATGTAAGATGTGGTAGAACATGGGGATGTCTATCATGAAATACATCTTATAGTCACTGTATATTCTAAAACCGTTCCTAGTCGATTGAGCCGTCCATAATAAGGATAAGGATCGCTCGAGTTTGAGACTAGCATTTGCGATGCGGAGTACCACGTTTCATTGGTAGGGAACATGGAGATGTTCGAAGCATGCAAATGGATATTCATAGGATGAATAATCGAACTACCCTATCCGGACTTTCCAAGTGGTTATCACTTATCGAGTGGATAAAGTCCGCGGTTTTGGTTGTACACCATTAGTCCTTACGACTTGAAACATCATGGAGACTCTATATGCTAGTGCTGTGCTTTGACTCGTTTACCGACTCTATGGGGTCATCAGGTGTCGAGATTGGGTACAGTTACGACACATATAGGAGTTGATGCATTGTTGTCAAGGATTCACCACATACTTGCGAGTGTGGATATCCTATGCGATCTGAGGAGATATTAGTGTGACAAATCTCTGGCCAGAATACTTGATGTGATTTAAGAAATGGTTTCTTAGTAGCACATGCGATGTCACTAATTTGATCTTCAAGATGTATTGCATAGTTATCGAATCTTGAGCGACTCTCGATATACCAATGGTTGTTGATTCGATCGGGATATATGGATGAAGGGACCGTACTGTACGCTAACCAAAATCTACTGGTTCTTGTAGGCACTATCAGTGATACCTAGGGAATCATGGGGCGATGTTGCTAGGCGCTTTACCATGATTCGTTGGGCAAGTCGGAAAGTGTTGTTCCGAGTCACAAGGAGTTGTGAGCCCACGGCTAGCTGTATCCCTGAACCATTGAGGGTCACACAGTGTAATGGAGTTTTAATCCCCGTTGAGATAGTTAAATTTAAAGAGTTAAATTTAATGAATAAAGAAGTTGGACTTCTTAAATAAGAGTAAGGGAGTAGGATTTCCTAAAATGACATAGGGATGGACATTTTTGGAAACCACTGAATTCGGATTCAGGAAAATTTATTTTGACTTTAAAATGTGCAGAAATGGTTTCTGTGCACATTGGTAAAATCGGTTTATCAATTGGAGTCACGATGAATTTTATATTAATTTCTGAACGAGCGGGCTTTGCTTGTCGGGCCTCAACTTATGACTAATGGGCCCTAAGGTGTTAGTGGCCTGCATTATAAATAAGTTATTGCAGTACAGAAATTACAGACAACAGCTCATAATTTTTGAGACAGAAAATCGAAACCCTCCTCTCTCTCAAAAGTTTTCGGCCGTCCCCTCCCTGTTCTCTGCCCGAGAAATTTCGGTCTGTGATTTTGAATCGCAGTCAGGAATAACGAATCAGATTCGTTTAATCTCTTCGCAGAAAAACTTCTGATAGATTTTCTAGTGCAATCTATCAGAGGGATTTAAACCCCATTCGTGGACCTGATTGAAGGAGTTCATCAGTTCCTGGGAGATACAAGAAGCGCAGAGAAATCTGTGTGGTGTCCATTAATCTCGCTTCGAGATTGAAGGTAAAATTTAATTAATTGTTATTTGAATTTTACACACACAATAATTTAATCGTTGAATGGTTGATACCCACACCATGGAATTGTTCCATGATAAAAATTTTTAAACTTCCGCTGCACCGGGTATCAATCGTGATTGATCTGACCGCCAGTTTTTTTCCAACAATTTATAGACGGCGATCGGAACGTCCGATCCCTCATTGGAACGTCCGATCGTGAACGGAGCGTCCGATCGTGACATCGGAACGTCCGATGTCACCTCACGTGCGTAAGCAGTGACGTCATCTTGCTGACGTCGGCGATGACGCCAACCTTAGCCAGAACGGAACCTCCGATCTTCCAACGAAACGTCCGATCCCGATCGGAGCTTCCGATCCGTGCTTCGGAGCTTCCGATCCACTTCGGATAATTTTAGGCAAAATTTAGTAATTAATTTCCTTAATTACCTTGATTAATTGCGGGTCACTACATTCTCCCCCACTTAAGAAATTTTGTCCTCGAAATTACATCTTAAGGAAAACATAGTATGCAAAATCAATGCTCTTATTATGACTGAACAATATACATTCGATACCACAGAGTACAAAATCTTAAAACAAGTCGGGGTGCTCGGCTAACATCCGACTCTCCAACTCCCAAGTAGCTTCCTCTATACCTCTGCGTTGCCACTGTACCATCACCAACGGTATGCGCTTGTTATGAAGCACCTTGTCCTTCCTGTCGAGAATCCTGAGAGGTTTCTCCACATATGAAAAATCGTGGTCTAGTTGCACCTCAGTCGGTGGCAAGATGTGGGACTGATTCGCCACGTACTGTCTCAACAAAGACACGTGAAACACATCATGAATCTTCGAAAGATTCGGTGGCAAGGCTAGACGATAAGCCACGTCTCCAACTTTCTCGAGAATCTCGAAAGGACCAATAAATCTTGGTGACAACTTACCCTTGAGACCAAATCTCATCACCTTTCGGAAAGGTGATACACGTAAGAATACATACTCTCCTTCTTAAAAATAAAGTGGCCTGCGGTGAGTGTTCGCGTAGCTAGCCTGTCGATCCTGGGATGTCTTAATCCTGCGTCGGATCAATTCTACTGCATCAGTCATCTGCTGAATCATCTGAGGACCCTCCACATGCCGCTCACCATCCTTGTCCCAAAACAATGGTGTACGACAACGACGTCCATAAAGAGCCTCAAATGGTGCCATGCCAATGCTGCTACGGTAGCTATTGTTATAAGCAAACTCCACCAATGGCAAATGATCGTGCCATGCTGGGCCAAAATCTATTACGGTAGCTCGAAGCATGTCCTCGAGAGTACGGATAGTCCTCTCCGATTGTCCATCAGTCTCTGGATGATATGCTGTGCTCAAACTCAAAGTGGTACTAAGAGCACGCTGAAAACTCCCCCAAAATCTTGAGGTGAAACGAGGATCTCTATCGCTCACAATACTCAGTGGAATACCATGCAAATGGACAATCTCTTGCACATACAGCCGTGCCATCCTGTCGAAGGTGAAATCCCGGTTATATGGTAAGAAATGCGCGGATTTCGACAATCGGTCAACAACAACCCAAATCGCGTCGCAATTCCTGGAAGACATAGGCAAGTGGGTGACAAAGTCCATCGTCACATGCTCCCACTTCCACTCAGGAATATCGAGGTTGTGAAGTAGACCTCCGGGTCGACGATACTCTGCCTTGACCTGCTGACACACAAAGTTTTGGGACACGAACTGATAAACGCTGTGCTTCATTCCTTTCCACCAAAATAGAGTACGTAGATCCTTGTACATCTTCATGCTACCAGGATGTACTGAGAACCTACTATGATGAGCTTGAAATAAGATCTCGTCTCTAAGTGTGGAATCGTCAGGCACAACCACACGGCCAGAAAGACACAACAAACCATCCGCCTGAAAATGGAAACCAGCTGAATTCTCACCCTCAGTGAATCGGGCAAATATCTGAATCTTGAGATCAACACCCTGTGCCTCACGAATACGTCTATACAAGGCTGGCTCGGCAAGCACAGACGCAACACGAACTTCCTGTTGTTCCTTCTTATGACGGAAAGTGAAACCCAAGGAACAACACTCTTCGACCATTCGTGACACTGCACTGGTACGAAGGGAACTCAAATAAATCTTGCGACTAAGCGCATCAGCAACCGGATTAGAAGATCCTGGATGGTAATTGATTTCGCAATCATAGTCCTTCAGCAAGTCCATCCAACGGCGCTGTCGCATGTTCAACTCTGCCTGAGTGAACAGGTACTTAAAACTCTTATGATCAGTAAAAATCTGGAATCGTTCACCGTACAAATAATGACGTCATATCTTCAGAGCAAATACAATGGCTGTAAGCTCTAGATCATGTACGGGATAATTCCCCTCGTGAGTCTTTAGTTTCCTGGAGGCATAGGCAATCACATGCCCATTTTGAGTCAAACACACCCCAAACCCTGAAGAGAAGCATCGGTGTGGACTACGAAACCACCAGATCCAGTCGGCAAGGATAGTACTGGAGCAGTCGTCAATCAACGTCTCAACTCACGAAAACTGTCTTCGCACGCGGAAGACCACTCAAAAGAAACATCCTTTCGCGTCAACTGTGTCAAAGTCCTGGCTATCTGAGAGAAATTCTCCACGAATCGACGTTAGTATCCGGCCAAACCCAAGAAACTACGAATCTCAGATGTTGTCGTCGGGCGCGACCAATTAAGAATAGCCTCTGTCTTGCTAGGATCCACTGATACTCCATCTCTAGAAATGACATGACCAAGGAACACAACTCGGTCAATCCAGAAGTCACACTTGCTGAGCTTAGCATACAACTGATGCTCTCGCAAGGTCTGTAAAACAGTACGAAGATGAAAGGCATGCTCATCCATGCTACGAGAATACACAAGGATGTCATCGATGAACACCACCACAAACTTATCCAGAAAGTCGCGGAAAACTCTGTTCATCAGATCCATAAAAACAGCTGGAGCATTCGTCAGACCAAATGGCATCACTAAGAACTCATAGTGCCCATATCGAGTACGAAATGCTGTCTTCGAAACATCCTCGTCTCTAACTCGCAACTGATGATACCCAGAACGCAATGGAATAGACAGTAGTACCCTGCAATTGATCAAACAGATCATCAATCCGCGGGAGAGGATACTTGTTCTTTACTGTCACTTTGTTCAACTGACGATAGTCAATGGACAAACGCATCGAACCATCCTTCTTCTTGATGAATAGAACCGGGGCTCCCCAAGGTGAAACACTGGGTCGAATGTTGCCCTTATCAAGAAGATCCTGCAACTGCTGCTGCAACTCTTGCATCTCAGATGGAGCTAATCGGTACGGTGCTCGGGAAATCGGCGCTGTCCCTGGCAACAAGTCAATGCCAAACTCGATCTCTCGCACAGGTGGTAACCCTGGAATCTCGTCAGGAAACACATCCGGGAACTCACTGACTACTGGTATCTCCTCCATGTCTGGACCCTCTAAGGATGCATCAATCGCATAGATCAGGTAGCCTTCCCCGCCAGACTCTAAAGCATGTCGGGCTTTCAGAGCAGAAACCACTGGCATCGGGGGTCGCGCTCCCTCACCATAGAAATACCAAGCATCCTCAGCCTCGGGGCAAAACTGGACAAATCTCCGGTAGCAATCCACTACCGCTCGATACGAAGTCAGAAGATCAATCCCGATGATACCATCAAAGTCATCCATTGCTAAAACCATCAGGTTAGCGCTCAACAGATGTCCCTCAAATCCCAAAATACAACCCAAAACAAGACGCTTAGCTAAGACTTCCTGACCCATCGGAGTCGAAACCGCTAACAAGACGTCTAAGGAAACAAAAGGTAATCTATGCCTCTTAACAAACCGAGCTTATATGAATGAATGCGAGGCACCAGTATCGATCAAAAGATAAGCAGGAAAACCGCACAAACTAAAAGTACCTGCAATCATGTTCTCACTGTCTGCCTGAGCCTGCTCCTGGTTCAGCGCAAACACCTGCCCCTGAGCACGCGGGCGCGATGACTGTCCTCTCAAAGAAGACAGAGAATGATGTCGCTGCAATGGCTGCGACTGCTGACGCTGCTGCTACGAAGGCTGCTGCTGATACTGCGGTGGCTGATAGATAGTGGTCTGAGAACCACCAACACACCCCGAACCACTCACTGTACCGACCAAAGTGGGACAATCTCTTTTCACGTGACCCTCCTGGCCGCACTGAAAACAAACACCAGTGATATGAGGACACGGTCCTGGGTGATGCTTCCGTTTACACTGACGACAACGTCGTGAATCACCAAAACGATGAACACCGCCAGATCCGAAAGAAGAAATAGAAGTACCACCCTGTCTCTTAAAAGACTGGGCACTTGGACCCAAAGAGCTAGATGGTCTGGTTGCAGAAGATCCGAAAGTCCTGTTCCTTTGTAGACTGTCCTCTGCCTGGTGACAATTGTTCACCAAATTCTCGAAGTTCCTCTCTCTGCCCACGGCAACCAACTGATGAATGTCAGGGTTAAGGCCCTGAAGAAATAGATCGTGCATCGTCTCTGAGCTACTCGCAATATGGGGACTGAAAGAAAGAAGCTCAAAGAATTTCTGCTGGTACTCATCAATGGTCATAGTACCCTGTCGCAAACTCAGCAACTCGCTCGCCTTCGTCTGACGCAAAGCTGGAGGAAAGTAATGCTTCTCGAAAGAAGACTTAAACTCAGCCCAAGTAGTGGTACCCCTGGCAGCAATAAACGAAGTAGAAGTAGCTCTCCACCACCTCTTCGCATTTCCCTCTAGAACAAAAGCTAAAGTCTCCATCTTCTGGGCTTCAGTACACTGATACTCCCGAAAACAACTCTCCATACGCTCCAACCAGTCCTAAGAACCTGCAGGAGCCTCGCCACCCACCAATGGCTTAGGAGCCATCTAAAGAAAACGGTTCATACTAAAACGCCTATGATCCTCATGATGATGTCTACGGTGATGTCTCTTTGGTGGATCACCCCAACGACCACCGCTAGCCTGACTCTCATAATCATCTTCTGACATCTGTCAATAAAAACAGACAACTCTTAAAATCCGCTTTACTAATTCCCAGTTGCAATGCGCTCTGATACCAATGAATGTAGCGACCCTAACCGGATCCACTACCTAATCAGAGTGATTAGCGCAAGAAATAATAATTAAAGCGTTAAATAGCGGATAATTCCAAAGTACAACAAATCCAATCGACAGAATACAACCGACGATATAAACAGTGTATAATTATTTATACAACCAAATCAAAATTTGGGTATCAGGATCCCTAACAAACTACCTCTGCACGGTAGCAACCTCAACCCTGCTGGGGACCACCGAGACCGTCCAGCCTCAAACCTGCCCCGCCACAAGGTACACGATACCCAAACACAGGGGCGTGAGCTAGAACACTCAATACAGAAGCAATGATATAAATACAAATATGAGCATGCACATGACTTAAAAAATCAGGGTTAAATCACTTTACTCATGGCGCCTGGAATACACAGTACCGGGCAAGAGAGCGACTCTGCGTGGTACTCGTATATTCCCAAGACACGAATCCTCAGGAAGAATCGCCTAGACTGATAGAAACTATCATGACTCACATCATACCCGATGCAGTCTCCGTAAAAACATATGCATGTGCTAAAAACAGTAAAACATAGCCAATACAGCACATACATCATGCATCACACACATATGTATAAATATCATGCCGGCTATCTCGGTCAGTACTTACGTACCTCTAACACTGCAGGTCAACTCCTAGCACACCCATCTAGGTCCAAAGCCTACAAGTCTGCTCTACTGCGTCTACACATGCAAAAGTCCATGCATTACTATAAACGCTCTAAAAGCCTTAACTAAGCTATTTCATACTCCTAAATATTTTTAGGAAGCAAAATTATACCTTCGTCCGTCGTCAGCCCGCTGGTGTAGAATCGTCTCAAAACCTAGGCACACCTCGGCTACGATGCCGAGATCGCTAGGCAACTTCCGGATTCCCAATAGGATGCCTAGAACTCCGTAGATCTAAGTAAGAAGGTTCGAAAACCAGAGGAAAGGAGGGGAAATCGGTGCACAGAATGAGGGCTCGGACCCCTTATTTATAGACGGCGATCGGAACGTCCGATCCCTCATCGGAACGTCCGATCGTGAATGGAGCGTCCGATCGTGACATCGGAACGTCCGATGTCACCTCACGTGCATAAGCAGTGACGTCATCTTGCTGACGTTGGCGATGACGCCAGCCCTAGCCAGAACGGAACCTCCGATCCTCCAACGGAACGTCCGATCCCGATCGGAGCTTCCGATCCGTGCTTCGGAGCTTCCGATCCACTTCGGATAATTTTAGGCAAAATTTAGTAATTAATTTCCTTAATTACCTTGATTAATTGCGGGTCACTACATGTGAGCTTGCGATAAGATCTCATCCCTTAAAGTAGAATCCTTGGGTACCACAACTCGACCAGAAATACACAACAGACCGTCTCCTTGCAGATGAAAACTAGAAGTATTAACACTCTCAGCCAGCCGTGCTAACTTCTGAGTTTTCAGGTCAGAATTCTGAGTTTCTCGGATTCGTCTGTATAGCGCTGGCTCTGCAAGAACAGAAGAGACACGAATCCCTTGTTGTTCTTTCTTATGACGGAATGTGAATCCCAAAGAACAACACTCCTCCACTGCCTTCGAAACTGAACTGGTACAAAGGGAACTCACATAAACCTTGCAACTAAGCGCATCCGCAATGGGATTTGAGGAACTTAGATGGTACTTGATCTCACAGTCATAATCCTTCAACAGATCCATCCAACGACGCTGCCGCATGTTCAACTCATCCTGAGTGAACAGATATTTCAAACTCTTATGAACGATGAAGATCTCATATCATTCTCCGTACAAATAGTGACGCCATATCTTAAGAGCAAAGACAATGGCTGCAAACTCTAAATCATGTACGGGATAGTTCTCCTCGTGAGTCTTCAGCTGTCTGGAGGCATAAGCAATCATGTGGCTATTATGAGTCAACACGCACCCCAAACCCTGGAGAGAAGCATCAGTGAAGACTACAAAACCACCTGATCCAGACGGTAAAGCAAGAACTGGAGCTATCGTCAGACGACGTCTCAACTCACGAAAACTGTCTTCACAAGCATCAGACCAAACGAAAGAAACGTCTTTCTTCGTTAACTGAGTCAAAGGCTTAGCTATCTGAGAGAAATTCTCCACAAAACGACGATAGTATCCTGCTAAACCAAGGAAACTACGAATTTCAGAAGCTGTAGTCGGACGTGACCAAATCAAAATAGCTTCTGTCTTGCTAGGATCAACAGATACGCCCTCCTGAGAAATGACATGACCAAGGAACACAACTCGGTCAATCCAGAAGTAACACTTACTCAGCTTCGCGTACAACTGTCTCTCCCTCAAGACCTGTAGTACCGTATAGAGATGGTAGGCATGCTCATCCATGCTGCGAGAATACACCAAAATGTCATCGATGAACACCACCACAAACTTATCCAGAAAGTCGCGGAAAACTCTGTTCATCAGATCCATAAAAATAGCTGGAGCATTCGTCAAACCAAACGGCATCACTAGAAACTCATAGTGTTCATACCGCGTACGAAATGCTGTCTTAGGAACATTCTCTTGTTGAACTCGCAACTGATGATACCCAGACCAAAGATCAATCTTCGAGTAGACAGAAGTACCCTGAAACTGATCAAAGAGATCATCTATCCGCGGAAGAGGATACTTATTCTTCACTGTCACTTGATTCAACTGACGGTAGTCAATACACAACCGCATCGAACCATCCTTCTTCTTGACAAACAATACTGGGGCTCCCCATGGCGAAACACTAGGTCTAATATAACCCTTATCAAGAAATCTTGCAATTGCTTCTGCAGCTCTTTCATTTCTAACGGTGCCAATCGGTAAGGAGTTCTGGAAATCGGTGTAGTCTCTGGCACTAACTCAATGCCAAACTCAATCTCCCTTACTGGTGGCAAACCTGGAATCTCCTCCGGAAACACATTTGGAAAGTCACGAACCACTGGTATCTCTTGGATATCTAGTTCTCCTAAGGATGCGTCAATGGCGTAGAGAAGGTAGCCTTCCCCGCCAGACTCTTAAGCACGCCGGGCCTTCAGAGCTGAAACCACTGGCATCGGGGGTCGCGCTCCCTCACCATAGAAATACCATGACTCGTCATCCTCTGGACGAAATTGAACAAACCTCTGATAGCAATCCACTATCGCTTGGTAGGTAGTCAATAGATCTATCCCAATGATGCAATCGAAATCCTCCATCGCTAGAATCATCAGGTTAGCATTAAGCTGATTACCCTTGAAATCCAAAACACAACCCACAACTAGACGCTTGGCTAAAAACTCGCTCCCCATAGGAGTAGAAACCACTAGCAATATGTCTAAAGGAATAAACGGCAATCTATGCTTCTTAGCAAAATGTGCTGAGAGAAAAGAATGCGATGCACCGGTATCAATTAAAACATATGCAGGAAAACCACATAAACTACAGATACTTGCAATCATCCGGTCACTGTTAGCCTCTGCCTGCTCCTGGTTAAGCGCAAAGACCTGACCCTGGGTACGTGGCCTCAAAGAAAAATGACCCCGAGAAGGAGTCTGAGTAGGCTGTCTCTAAGACTGCTGCGGCTGATGGTGCTGCTGCGAATACTGCTGCTGGAAAGGTGGCTGCTAGTACTGAGGTGGCTGAACAGATGCCTGAGAACCTCCGAAACCACTCGCTGTTCCAACCAGCATAGGACAATCTCTCTTCATGTGACCCTCCTGGCCACACTGGAAACACGCATTGGTCGATCGACCACACTAACCTGGCGGATGTCTGCGTCGGCACTGACTACATCGGTTCGGTCTCTGTCCACCAAAACGATGCACTCCCCCAGATCCAGAGGAAGAAGAAGAAGTACCTCCTGGCTTCTTGACGGACTGCCCCCTAGGGCCCTAAGCACTAGCACTCGCTGGCCTGGAAGAAGAAGAGTAAAGTCCTCTGTTCCTCCGAATACTGTCCTCGGTTTGGCGACAACGGTCCACAAAATCCTCGTAAGTCCCATCGCCCCCCACAGCAACCATCCGATGAATATCATTATTCAAACCCTGAAGGAAATGCTCAAACTTCGCCATAGAACTATCAGCAATATGAGGACAAAAGGGTAGCAGATCAAAGAACTTCTGCTGGTACTCCTCGATCATCATCGTCCTCTATCTCAAACTCAACAACTCGCTGGCTTTCGCCTGACGAAGAGCTGGAGGAAAATACAACCTCTGGTAAGCAGTACGGAACTCAACCCACGTAGCTTCACCTCTAGCTGCTATGAACGGTGCGGAAGTAGATCTCCACCACTTCCTCGCTCTGCCCTCAAGAATAAAGGCAAGAATCTCCATCCTATCCTCAGCCGTGCAATGGAACTCCTGGAAGCACTGCTCCATCCTCTCAAGCCAATCCTCCGCCTCTTCGGCTGACTCACCACCCGTCAAAGGCTTCGGGCTAACCTCCTTGAATCTACGCATGCTCACTCGCCTGCGCTCCTCGGGTTGTCCCCGACGTCTACGATCATCCGGATCGCCCCAACGACCGCCGTCTATGCTACCGTGGCTCTCGTCGTAATCTGCCATCTGTTGCACAAGAACAGATAATTACTAAATCCTCTTTACAATATTCCCAGTGCAATGTGTCGCTCTGATACCAAAAATGTAGTGACCCAAATCCAATCGGCAGAATACAACCGACGCTACCACAAGTGTATAAATACTGTTTATACAACCAAATCGAAGGTTCAGGGTAAATAAATTCCTACCCTCTACAACCTCGCACTCCCCCAAAGCTCAATCCTGCTGAGAGCCGCCTAGACCGTCCATCCTCAAACCTGCCCCGCCACAAGGTACACAATACCCAAACACAGGGGCGTGAGTTAGAACGCTCAATACGAATCAATGATATAAATACAAATATGCGCACACAGATGATTTAAAACTCAAGTGAAAATGCTTGCTCATGGCACCGAGAATATACAGTACCAGCTAGAGAGCTACTCCGCAGGGTACTCGTATATTCCATATTAGGGCTGAGCCAACCCTATCCTAACCCGAATCCAAAATAGGATACAAGTACCATATGGAAACTGTCATACCTGACTCGAGTCCAAAATGAGATCATCGTTCCCTATGGAGACTGTCAATGACTCACATCTCTCCGGATGCAGTCACACATAAAATCATGTATGTGCTAAGACGGTAAAACATGCTAAAACATGATAAAACATATATCACATACTCATGCAAAATATAATCAAATATATCATGCCGGCTATCTCGATCAGTACTTACGTACCTCTAACACTGCTGGTCAAACCTAGCTCCACTTACCTAGACTCCAAGCCTACAAGTCCAGTCTACTGCTACTACAATGCAAATATCCATGCATCAACAATAAAGCTCTGAAAGCCTTAACTAAGCTATTGCATACTCCTAAATATTTTTAGGATGCCAAAGCTATACCTGCGTCCAACGTTAGCTCTTTGCTGTCGATAGCCTCAAAACTAGGCCAAAGCTCCACGACGACGTCTAGATCACTAAGTCACTTTTGGATTCCCCGTAGGACACCTAGATCTCCCTAGATCTGAGTTAGAAGGCTTAGGAATCAGAGAGAAGAGAGGAAATTGGTGCGAGAAAATGAATTCTCGGTCCCTTTATTTATAGGCAACGTTCGGAGCCTCCGAACCCGGTTCGGATCATCCGAACTCGATCGGAACTTCCGATTGCACCTTCGGAGCGTCCGATCGCTCAATATTACGTCAGCCATGATGTCACCTTGCTGACGTAAGCGATGACGCATGCCCTAGTCCAGATCGGAGCTTCTGATCTTGCCGACGGAGCGTCCGATCTCGATCGGAGCCTCCGATCCACTTCGGATCGTCCGAACTTCCTCTTTGGACCGTCCGATCCTGCTGAACCAATTCAACTAATTCGAGTGCTCTGAATCCATTTCTGAAGTCCGTTATCCCAATAGGAACTTACTTAATCATGTTTTTACTTAATCTAAACATGATCACGTGATTAATTACTTATTAATCACTAATTAGAAATGCGGGTTACTACAGTAAATGGGAGGGAAGATCGCGAGGGAGGAGATTGAAAATGGAAGATGTATGTATCGAGTTTGAGGCTTGGAGAAGGGGATAGGGAGAATGGGACGAGATTGGGCCTGAGAATTCTTTTAATGGCCGATGAAATGGGCTAGGGGAAATCTCTTAAAGGGCTGGGATAATTTCTTAACGGGCCGAGCCACACATATAATTAAGTGAGCAAGTGAATAATATATAATATGCGGTATTTTATATTGCGCGAGTAAAAGTGTTTGGCTCAGATTTCCCAAATACTCAAATTTGAAAATTCAAGAATTAAACACTTTAAATATTCTGATGTCACGTCAACGAGAAAAATATTTAAATAACAAACCGAGCGATTAAAATAATTTTAAACAAACTAGACAATCATTTAAAATAAATTTAAATAAATACACAAGCGGAAATAAAAACCTTTAAAATGATTTGAAAAATTAAAGAGAATTTAAATAAATAATCTATGCATTTAAAATAATTTAAAATAACTAACCGCTAAACTTAGGTTATTTAAAATAAATAAGTTGGACACTCAAAAATATTTAAACAAATAAGCTAAACAGTTAAAATCTTTTAAATGAATAAACTAAACAATTAAATCATTTAAATATGAAAGCTTAAACTTTTAAAATATTTAAACAATTAAATTGCACAATAAAAATTATTTTGACAAATAAATTTAAACAATTAAAAATATTAATTAAATAGTTAGTACAAAAAAAATTATTTGAATAAATAATAAAATATTTTATTAGCACGTAATTCAAATAAAGAATTTAAGTCAATTAAACTTTAATATTTATTTTATTAGCACGTAATAACCATAATATTTATTTAATTTAATATATGCGAATTAGTAAATTGGATTTTTGGTACTACAGATGAAGCTCAAGTTGATCAGTTCATAAACGGATTGAATCCGGATGTCTTCACTTTAGTGAATGCTGGACGACCAAACAACTTTTCCGATGCTCTTAATCGTGCAAAGGGAGCAGAAGCTGGTATACTAAGATATATTGTACCACCGCCAGAAAGACCATCCCAGGATCAGGCACAAATTCCACCGCCACCACCTAGATTTGAGAAAGGAAGTGGTAGTAGCATAAGAGATTTCTTCAGAGATGAAGGGAAGCAGTTTAAGAAAATAGGTAGCAGTTCTTCTAGCTCTAGTTGACAAAGGAAGTTTCAGTTTGGACAGAGTTTAGGTTCCTCTGGAGTTTACTGAAAAATGTGGAGGTCTTCATGTCAGTGACCAATGTAGAGGTGTATTTGGTACTTGTCATATTTGTAACCAGACGGGACATTTTGCGAGAGTTTGCCCACAATGTGGTTCTGGAAGTTCACAGGGTGCTGGATCATCTAGAGCAGTGACACAGCCAGAGAGGCAAGCATCCTCTGTTCATTCTTTTCAGTCACAACCACCATCTCAGAGTCGAATAGGAGGAAGCCAGACAGGGAGTCAACCTCCAAGACAGCAAGCTCGAGTCTTTCCATTGACTGAGGCTCAAGCAGCACCTGATGATGTGATTGCAGGTAACTGCTTTATTTATGGTTATCCTGCTTATGTGCTAGTAGATACAGGTGTTTCACATACGTTTATTTCTGAAAAAATTGTTATATCACATGATTTGTTTGTTGAGCCATTATCTATTGTAGTGTCCATCTCTTCACCTTTGGGGATAGGTATAGTATCTGTGAAATCCGTTAGGAATTGTATGCTACAATATGAAGGCAATGTGATTGAGATAGACTGTATTATGCTTGGTTTGTCAGACTTTGATTGTATTATCGGCATAGACAAGTTAACCAAGTACAGGGCTATAGTTGATTGTTTTCAGAAGGTTGTGAGATTTGGAGATGGCTGACGAATGGAAGTTTTATGGTAAGGGTTCACGATCTAGAATCACTTTGATATATGTATTGTCTATGACTCACTTATTGTAGAAAGGAGCAAAGGAATTTCTTATATATGTCATAGATATGCTAAAAACTATCCCGCAATTGGCAGATTTTCCAGTGGTTAGTGAATTTGTTGATGTATTTCCTGATGAGATCCCAGGATTGCCTTCAGCTTGAGAGGTAGACTTTAGCATTGAACTGATGCCAGGTACTCAACTTATTTCAAAAGATCCTTACAGAATGGCACCGGTTGAATTGAAAAAATTGAAGGATCAACTTGAGGATATTCTTGTCAAAGGGTACATTAGACCGAGCGTTTCTCCTTGGGGCGCTCTGGTACTATTTGTACGAAAGAAGGACAGATCGATGAGGCTTTGTATTTACTACCAAAAACTAAATAAAGCAACGGTAAAGAATCGTTATCCTTTGCCTATAATCGATGATTTGTTTGATCAGTTGCAGGGTTTGTCAGTATATTCTAAGATTGATTTGAGATCCGGCTATCATCAGCTGAGGGTACGAGATAAGGATGTATCAAAAACTGCTTTCAGAATGAGGTATGGTCACTATGAGTTTATTGTTATGCCATTTGGTTTGACGAATGCCCCAGCAGTTTTTATGGGACTGATAAATAGAATATTTCAGAGATATCTTGACGAATTTGTTTTTATTTTCATTGACGATATTCTGATTTATTCGAAGAATATGTGTGATCATGCTGAACATCTACGAACTTTTTTGAAAACTTTGAGAGCAGAGACATTGTATGACAAGTTATCCAAATGTGAATTTTGGTTGCAGAAAGTTGTGTTTCCTGGGCATATCATTTCAGGTGATGGTATTTCAGTCGATCCAAGCATGGTTGAGGCAGTGATTAGTTAGCCTAGACCTACATCTGTACCAGAGATACGGAGTTTTATGGGCCTAGCAGGTTATTATCGAAGATTTATCAGAGATTTCTCTAGTATTGCAAAGCCTTTTACTCAATTGACACAGAAGAACACACCGTATATCTGAACGGAAGCATGTGAAGCTAGTTTTATTGAGCTAAAGAAGATATTAACGACTGCACCGGTCTTGATGATTCCCTCAGGTTTTGGTGATTTCACTGTATACTGTGATGCTTCTCACAGGGGATTGGGATGTGTTCTTATGCAACGAGGACATGTTATTGCTTATGCCTCGAGATAGTTGAAGCCGCTTGAGACTCGATATCCAATTCATGATCTTGAATTGGCATCCATTGTCTTTGCATTGAAGATATGGCGACACTATTATACGGTGAGAAATTTGAAATTTATTCTGACCATAAAAGCTTGAAATATCTGTTTTTGCAGTCTGAATTGAACATGAGGCAACAAAGATGGCTTGATTTATTGAAGGAATTTGATTGCGAAATCAAATACTATCCAGGGAAATCTAATGCAACGGCTGATGCATTGAGTCAAAAGATATGTTCCCTATCTTTATCTACTATCAGTGTTTCTCATTTGATAGATGATTGTTGTACTTCTGGACTAGTATTCAAAACAAATGTGAAGCATATCCGTGTTTGTGCTATTCGAGCTGAGCCTGTGTTATTGATTCGAATTAAAGAAGCACAGAAAGATGATCAGAGTGTTTAGAAGTCGATAGAGATGGTCAGAGCAGAGCATTGATCAGAATATCAGGTTAGTACTGATGATATGTTATTTGTGAATAACAGAATTGTTGTTCCCGATGTTTTTGATTTGAGACAGGAGATATTGAAAAAATCCCACAGCAGTAGATTCAGTATTCATCCTGGTGGCAGAAAAATGTGAAATTACTTGAAGAATCAGTATTGGTGGAAACAGATGAAGTCTGATGTCACCGAATATGTATCCCGTTGTTTGAATTGTCAGCAGGTGAAGGCAGAAAGAAAAAAATCGAGTGGTTTACTGCACACCTTGTCTATTCCTGAGTGGAAATGGGATCACATTTCCATGGATTTCATTACGAAGCTACCACGTTCACCCAAAGGGCGTGATGCTATTTGGGTGATTATTGACAGATTGACGAAAACCGCTTGTTTCATTCCATACAAGATGACGTATCGACATTATCAGATGGCATAAATATACATCATAGAAGTTTTAAGATTGCACGGTGTGCCTAAGTCTATTGTATCTGATCGATATCCTCGATTCACATATCACTTTTGACATAGTCTGCAGTAAGCTCTTGGTACTCATTTGCATTTGAGTACTTCTTACAATCCTCAAACTGACGGACAGTCAGAACGAACTATTCAGACCTTGAGGATATGTTGAGAGTTGTAGTGTTAGATTTTAACTTTTCTTGGCAAGATTCGTTACCACTTGTGGAGTTCTCGTACAATAACAGTTATCATACGGGTATCGAGATGGCTCCATTTGAAGATTTGTAGGGTAAGAAGTGCAGATCTCATCTATACTGGGATGATATCTCAGAGGTACCTGATACTGGACCGGATATGATCCGAGAGATGACTGAAAAAGTGAAACTGATTTAGAAGCGAATGAATACAGCTCAAGATCGACAAGCGGAGTATGCCAATGTTCGACGCATGCCTTTGTGTTTTGAACAGGGAGAACGAGTGTTTTTGAAGATTTCTCCGTTCAAAGGCACAATCAGATTTGGAAAGCGAGGGAAGTTGTCTCCATTATCCATAGGTCCTTATGAGATTCTTGAGAAAATAGGTGATCTTGCCTATAGACTTGCATTACCTCCGTCTTTATCTGGAATACATGTTGTGTTTCATGTTTCTTTTCTCCGAAAGTATCAGAATGGTGTTTCTCATATACTCCAACCTGATGAAGCTGAACTTGATGAAAATCTGAGTTATTTTTAACAACCTATTCAGATACTTGATCAAAAAGCAAAACAGCTCAAAAACAAGACGATACCGTTAGTCAAGGTTCAGTGGAGTCGACATGGAGTTGAAGAAGCGACATGGGAGACTGAAGACGATATGAGACAGAGATTTCCTCATCTATTTCACTGATGTGAGCCTTATTAATTATTTCCATTATTATTTATCTTATGTGTATGCTGACTGTATGCGATTTCGAGGGCGAAATCATGTCTTAGAGGCGGAGAATTGTTTGACCGGGGATTATTTGATTTAATCTGAGATTATTTAATTTTAATCCTAGTATATTTTAATTTGAGAATTTTTAGAGTTTATATTTAAATTCTTATATTTTTAAATTATTTAGGATTTAAATTGAATTAAAAAGAAGGCCAAGGTCTGTTTTGCAATTTTTGAAGTTTCTGGGACTAAATTGCAATTTGGCTTGAATATATATTTTAACCCAATTTCTTAGTCTGCTTATGCACGTGTATATGCGTATCTTATTCAGAACATTTGAGCAGCAAACATCGAAAATCCTCTGTTCCTCATTTCCAAGAAATTTCATCATTTTCAGAGTTTCATATCTTTTGATCCGGTTATCAGAATTTAATTTCGAGCATAGTTCTGGAATCCTTGCAATGAGAGCTTTGATTTTGTGTAAGTATATATTTGCTGATATGAGTTGGTTGAAGTATGTTAGATTGGTATATTGGATTCGATATCATTTTGGTTACCGATTTTCAGTCGTTAAACCACCGGTTTATGATTTGAGACTGTCTTATTATTAAGCTGAAGATTATATAACTTCATGGCTGATGTCTCTTGTTTATAAACACTATATTTCTGATTATTTGAAGGGTTATCGACTCGAGAAGTCCGTCTTCGAACCGAAGAAGAAGTTGAGCTAGGTTTGAAGTTGTTTTGATATGAGATTGAATTATGTGGTTGGATAGATTATGATATATGTGTTCTTGATGAATATTTGCAAAGTTGAAGCACTCAAGAACCAAGAAGAAATGAGAAGGTATAAGATGACATCGAGTGAAAGGGATATGATACTCAAGATCGATGATCTCTTGTGTATTCCCAAAGAAAATCACATACTTGTTGTTTATGTGTTCTTGCTTTAGAACTAGAATTGTGATCCATCAGAGGTAGTGGATATTTAATTATATTGATTGTTTGTGATATCGTATCGGAGATGTACTATCGAGAATGGATCCATCCAAGGTTCAGATGTGAATCTTGATGCCTTGAGCGGCTTTAAATCTCTATCCAAGATCAGGTACGAGTCTTGAGGCCTAGAGAGGCTTTAAATCTCAAAATCCCAAGGTTGTATACGAATCTTGAGACCTGGAGAGCCTTTAAATCTCAATGAACGAAGTTTGATTACATTATGCAATTTACTTATTATATCTTGAAGTTGATATATATGAATCTTGCATGTATATGTCTTTTATACTGAGAATCCTATTCTCACCGGATGTTTCGGCTATTTTTTTGTTTGTATGTGTGCATGACAATAGGAGGGGCTGGAACAGGTCAAAGACAACCTTGAAAGAAGATGATCGAGATAAAAATGTGGACTCGGGTTTGTAGCAAAAACGAGGAGATCTAGATACTTAGCAATCATGTTAGAAATTCTAAGTTTGGTTGTAGTTGAAGAAATCTTGTTCTTTTGATAGATTGTAAGTTACTAGATGAATTTAGGAAATGTTTGTAAACATG
The DNA here is from genome assembly GCF_033568475.1 of Henckelia pumila. Classification (NCBI taxonomy): domain Eukaryota; kingdom Viridiplantae; phylum Streptophyta; class Magnoliopsida; order Lamiales; family Gesneriaceae; genus Henckelia; species Henckelia pumila. Next base: position 69,873,224 of record NC_133121.1, read on the forward strand.
TTTAGAACATGAAATATATACATATATATATATATATATATATATATATATATATATATATATGTCTGTGCAGGTTTTAGATTGGAAGAACATGTTCTGAAGAGGTTTGTAAGATCAAACCATGATTTGCTGAAAACAGGGCAGAAATCTGCCCATATCAGGCCCGAGCTGCAGAAAATGCAGCCGGAGCGGACCCCTTTTAAACCCAACCCAAGGTTGGGAAATATGGGGGCGCTCGAGCGGCCAAAATGGGCACCCGAGCGCACCCCTTCATGATAAAAAAAATTGTCTGATTCTTTCACCTTCATTGTGTAGTTAATTATGGTTAATTACTAATAGCCCCGTGATTGAGATTAGCAACCCAAGGCCCCACATTGACCACAATCATCTACTTCTTAACCCGAGTGTCCACTTCTAATCTTTCAATCTCGAGCCTTAAAGTCTCGTCTGACTCGTACATGCCCAACCTATTTCAATGCACACATACAAAGAAGAAACAATAGCCAGATAACTTCGATGAGAATAAATCTCAGTATGAAAGACCTGTATATAAAGCATATACGCATAGAAATTTCATACCAATCATTCCATATATCATCTCTAGAACAAAAGCACATAAACATATATGCACTTACCATTCTTGCTTTGACAATCATAAATTTGTGTCTAAAGAAATATCATGAATACAAAGCATGCTACCTATCAAGCGATTCATCAATCCGCAAAGAATCTAGATAGCAACACGTATAATCTCATGTCATATCGTATCTTAACATTTCAATGAATCCTAACATCTTGGAATCAACTTCTGAAACAATTAATCTCGTATCATATCAACACATTCAAATCTGGAATAAAATATCATAACATTTTAGCATTCACAAAATCATAAGCAATTGAAATGCATAATTTAAAAATCGGTTGATATACTCAGTATCGGTTTTTTGGAATGCCTAGGAATAAGAATCACGACAACTCTTCCACCTACTCTCCCGATCGAGGTGGCATTGAGTTTTCTCCCGAACTTTGGCCCACTATATCGAGATTCTACAAGAGGAGTGAATCTATCTCCTAAGACATCGATATAAGTCCAAACAACCATATTTTTTCAGAAAATTTGCCATTCAAAAGCTCGAGGAATAGTTGGTTCAATATGATTGAAACATACTCTAGTAGCATTAACGTAACGCCAACAACAAATACATGCAAATTCTAGCAAGTATTTGACATATTTTATAACAAATATTTCACAATCAAATAGATGCTTAACAATCTCTAAGCATCATATCTCAACAATATACATGCATAAACAATCTATATGAATTAATCTAAATCAATCAGGCATACTAAAAGCCACAATCATCATATAAGAGCAAATAAGCATGCAAGTATGTGATTTGAGAAACTCAAAAACCACCACGTTCTCGAGTTATTATACATATCGAGAATAATGTCAAATCATACCTTTCTTTTGAATCTTTGAGGCTCCAAATATGGACAATTCAACAATAAGAACACATATAAAATTTTGCTCAACTCTCAACTCAATCTTCAAGGTAAAAGTGACTTCAACCTTGACCTGTCTTCACCGAATCGAAATCTGAATTCCCGATCTCCAAACACTTTAATAACAAGCTGAAATAAATGATAACAAGCCACAATATCAACTTTGAATCTCAAACAAAGCTCAGCTCAAATACAATACGGAAATCTTGACAATTCTTGAACCGGCGGCAAAGCGGCTAAAAATCGGCAGTCCAAACTATGTCTATATCAATCCAACAATCAAATACACCACATATCACCAACATATCAGCATGTACACGTTCAAAACCAACATATTTAGAAATGAAGGTTTTCAAAATTCCTAAGAAAAATCATAACAAATCCAAACGGTGTTTTGTTTTTCGATTCGTCTACGAATAAACAATACAAGCTAACTCAAGAACATGAATAAGCAATAATAATCGAATTCCATCATCTTCAAAAAAATTCAAACATGATAGAACTTAAGAAAACGTACACCAAAATGTAGTTCTCGGAGTGGTGATCGCGGATAAATATTCAAATCTGAATTCTAACGGTCGGATAGCAAAAAATCGAAGCTTTAAAAGATGAGAAATGGCGTGAGATAATGTTCAGCTTTCTTCCTCTCTTTGCTACTGATTTCTCACGTGAAATTCTAAGAAAGAGGTGAAATTTAGATATATATTAGTAAATTTGAAGTTTAGTCCCTGAAATCTTTGCTATTTGAAAATCAGTCATCGGACAATATTTTGAACTAAATTTCAATCCTAAATAATTTAATAATATTAGAATTTAATTCTAAACTCTATATTTCTCAAATTAAATAATCCCGAGCCTTACAGTTCTCCCCCTCTAAGATATGATTTCGTCCTCGAAATCGCATTCAATATTACTATGGAATCTGATAGACTGAATGAATAACTAAAGTGATATTCACATCAATCCTGTCGCTCTGAATCTTTTATCTCACCTCTTAATATCCTTTTAGGTTTTCTCTTCCATTCTGTGTCTATTCTATTGTAGTTTGATTAGCTGAGGAGAATTCTCTCTGAGCTATTTCTCTGCCCAATTAAGGATCTGTCAAATACTCGACTTAGCTCAGAATCTTATCAGACTCTGTCATGTCTAATTGAAGTACATAGGAAGAATCTAACTGATACTTCCTTAGCTGAGACACATGGAACATATCTGATATATCTTATCGAGCTGTAAAGAATATATCAGTCGGTGAAATCACTAACTCTGTTTGAAATCTTATACAGTGAAATTCAACTTTGTTGACGACTTGTTTTATATATATATATATATCGTTCTCTGCTCTGCAAGGAACATATATCAAGTCTACACTATCATTCTGCTTATAGCTTTAAGATCTGAATCCACCATTCACATTCTGAATTTGTATATCATACACTGTTCTTTTCTGAATCGGATAATGTTCTAGAAAAGAACTTTCTTGCTGATCACTCTATTCAAGCTTTAAAATCTGTATATGTCATTCAATTTCTAATTCTATCTATTCTGCTCTAGTCTTATTCTTTAGGGATCAATCTTCATATTCTCTGTATTTTTCAAACCACATGTGGTCTGATCACTGATATTTCAGAATTACTGTATTAAAACAGAGAAATTATGATTTTCTTATCATCAAATAATCAAAAACACTATCTCTATATATATTTCAGATAGCTGTTACAAGAATCAACATAATCAAGTGACAAAATTCAGTCAGCTAGTACCAAATCTAGTACTATAGTTTTGAGTATCTCCTCGGTAATCTAGATAGTCACGTTAGACAGTCCACCAATCGGAGGATGGTATAATGCAATCACATACAACCAACACCCATAACATCTGACAATCTGTGTCACAATCTATCAAATAAATCTAAAGTTTCTATCTCGAAAATATATTTCAATAATTCCTGTAATCTCATCATATCAATAACTTCTTAATATCTATCTTCTCATATCTGTTTCACATTGAATACAGCGTATTCTTGGCTCTGTCGAAATCTACCACAATTCCAATCACAAATTCATGACGATCTGAGTAGTTTTGATCAAAAATCTTTTGAATTTCAATCTCATTCCGATAATGGAGTTGTTAATCTATCACTGAACCCATCTGGTCTGTAGTGACCCTACCCGGATCCACTACCTAATCAGAGTTAAGAGCATAATTAAACATGCATTAAATAAATCGCTGCGAAAGACTTTAAATAAAAACAGACCGGCAGAATACAACCGGTTAAATAAATTCGATTATACAACCCAATCGAATAAATAAACCCTAAAGGCAAAACCTACAGCTAATCCTGTTGTCTTCACTGGTCACTGGCTACTCCAAGCTCCTGGTGCTCAATCCTGCACCTACACCTGCCCCGTCGAATGGGGTGTCCAGGTACACAGAAAAGACTGGACGTGAGCTCTAAGCTCAATACGAAAGCACTGGGTAAAACATACAAATATGATGCATGCAAATGATAGGGTATCCATATCTGGGATAACTGTATATAACTGCTCAGTAATGGCGCCTAGGATATTGAAGGGGATCGGTTAACTCGTGCCCGGAAACGCAGCGGAAATATAAAATTTTTAATAAAAGAAATCCGAGCACTTGTGTAGTATTCAAAAACTCAAACAACCATAGGGTGTTTAGAATTTTACCTATCAATCTCAAAGATTGATTTATGGCTCCAACCAAGTTGATAAACAACTAGGCTCTTGAAAAATGATAGACTCAATCTACAAGCTTCCAAGAGCACTCCTTGCTCAAAATGGATTCAACTCTTCGAGCCTCCGAATTAGGTCCACGACTAGACGATCTAAATCCACTCTAAATATGCACTAGAATATTTAGAGGATTTTTCATTGAGATATCATTTTAATTCTCCCTCAAAATGAAAGAAAAATTTGGAGAAAATTTCAATGGAGTGTTCGGCCACTTCAACCATTAAATTGGAATGGAATGGATTGTGTGTATGTATATATTATTCCAAATAATATATTAAAGGAGAGGGATTAATGAGTACAATTAAGCCATGCATGGAAAATTGCAAGACATGCATGGAAAATTGCAAACCATCTTACAACCCTTCAAATTCCATACACACATATATATATATCATATATATATATATATATATACACGCCTATATATATACATATATAAATATTTATATTCAAATGTCATTTGAACTTATTTTTAATTAATTATTAAACCTAAACCCATTTAAGTTTAATCAATTAATTAAATTTAACTTGAACCCATTCAAGTCCACTAGTATCAATAATTATACAACACTATATTAATTTGAGCTCTACTAAACTCAATAGTGTTTAATTAATTCAACACTTGAATTAATTTAATTATTTGTACATTAAAATGTCTACTAGTGTTAAATTAATTCAACACTTGAATTAATTAACTAAGTTCAAAATAATAGTTTAGAAAATCACCATTTTCATAAAATAATTATTTTAAGTCAACTTTTAATCTTGGAACACATTCACAAATTAAAAGTTACTTATTCCATTCATTCTCCAATTTAGAAGTCAAACTTCTAATTTATTTTACTTATAAACTCCTTTATAAGTTGTTCAACACAATGAACTAATTTTAATCTCAACGGGATCTAGAAAGCCAGTACTTGTGTGACCCTCAATGGTTCACTGATACAACTAGCAGTGGGTTCACATCTCCATGTGATTCGGGATCAACAAGTCCCTTATATGAGCATATCCTATATAGCTCCATTCTTATTAATCAACACATTGATAATAAGAACGTTAGAAAACTCAAGTCTGATAGTACCTAACCAGTCATGTAAACATCTAGCAGCATTGCTTACATGACTCCCTAGGTATCAAATGATAGTACCTTCAAGAACCAATCAATTATGGTTAGCGTACAGTACGGTCCCTTCAACTCATATATCCCGACCGATTCGACAACCATTGGTTTATCGAGAGTTGTCATTGAATCGATAACTATGTGTCATGCCGTAGTTGCATCGAAAATGTAATTCAAGAAACTCCTTTCTTAATTACACTTACTCTGATCAGAGATTTCAAGCTACGTATGCATGATATAACATAGGATATCCATACCCGTAGGTAAGCGGTGAATCCCTGACTACAATGCATTGACTCCTATATGTTTCGTCACAACACCCAACATTGCCACCTGATGACCCCAGATGAGTCGGTAAACAAGTCAAAGTGAAGCACTAGCATATAGAGTCTCCATGTTGTCCCGGGTTATAGGACTAATGGTGTACAACCATAAACTAGGACTTCTCCACTCGATAAGTGAGAACCACTTGGAAAATCCTTTAGGGAGGGTTGTTCAGTGCACTCTACAAGGAGCACCAATTTGCATGCTTGGACATCTCCATGCCCCCTACCAATGAAACATGGTACTCACATCGCAAATACTAGTCTCAAGCTCGAGCGGCCTTTATCCTTCTTTATGGTGGCTGAATCGACTAGGAACAGTTTAGAATATACAGTATTCCAATATGAGTTTCATGATAGTCATCACATAACCATCTCATATTCTTTCTACTATTTGTATATTCAAGGGCTTTATCTATGCAGCTAGCATGGGTATAAAGATAAAGATGTGCCAAATTAAATAATGTCAAATATTATTAAAATAAAGATTGTCATACAAGAGTTCTCTCAAGGACCATCGGCCAACACATTGGCTCGACGGGCACCTACTCTAACAATCTCCCACTTGCACTAGAGCCAACTACCCATATTCTTCAAACTCATTGATTCGCGATGCTTTTCGATTAATGGTCCTGGTAAAGGCTTAGATAGCGGATCAGCAACATTATCTGCGGAGGCGACTCTGTCTAACAAGACATCTCCTCGTTCCACAATTTCCCGGATGATGTGGTATTTTCTCAGTACATGTTTGGATTTCTGATGAGACCTTGGTTCTTTTGCCTGAGCAACTGCACCAGTGTTGTCGCAGTACACCGGGACTGGATCAACTCCATTAGGAATAACGCCCAACTCTTGGATGAAATTCCTAATCCAAATAGCTTCCTTTGCAGCAATATATTCTGCCTCAGTGGTTGAATCCGCAGTGCTATTTTGCTTGGAACTCTTCCAACAAACAGCAGCACCATTGAGCATGAATATAAAACCGGAAGTTGACTTCGAATCATCAACATCGCTTTGGAAGCTAGAGTCGGTATAGCCTTCCAATTTTAGTTCTCCACCCCCATAAACCAAGAACATATTCTTAGTCTTTCTCAAATACTTGAGAATGTCTTTCACAGCATTCCAGTGTGGAAGACCAGGGTTCGATTGATATCTACTTGTAACACTAAGTGCAAAGGCCACGTCAGGACGTGTAGATATCATCGCATACATGATACTACCAATTGCAGATGCATATGGAATGTGTGTCATCGTCTCTATCTCTGCATTATTTTTGGGAGACATGGACTTGGATAGAGACACGCCATGACACATTGGTAGATGTCCTCTCTTAGACTCATCCATCGAGAACCTCTTCACGATGGTATCAATGTATGTGGACTGGGTGAGACCAAGCAATATTTTCGATCTATCCCGATAGATTTGTATTCCCAATACAAAAGATGCTTCACCCAAGTCCTTCATCGAGAACTTACTCGATAACCATACTTTAGTTGATTGCAACATTCCTACATCATTCCCAATGAGTAGAATGTCATCAACATAAAGTATCAGGAATGTCACAGCACTCCCACTGACCTTCTTATACACACATGGTTCCTCAGGATTCTTAGTAAACCCAAATTCTTTGATTGCACCATCAAATCTGAGGTTCTAGCTCCTAGATGCCTGTTTGAGACCATAGATAGATCTCTGAAGTTTGCATACTTTATGCTCACTTCCAATAGATGTGAACCCTTCAGGTTGAGACATGTAAATTTCTTCCTTAATATCCCCATTAAGAAAAGCTGTCTTCACATCCATTTGCCATATTTCATAGTCATACCATGCGGCAATGGCAAGCAATATCCTTATGGACTTGAACATTGAGACTGGAGAAAAAGTTTCTTCAAAGTCAACTCCTTGCCTTTGAGTATAACCTTTTGCCACCAATCGAGCCTTGAAGGTCAGAACCTTCCCATCCGTCCCAAGCTTCCTCTTGTAAATCCATTTACACCCTATAGGAACAATTCCTTCAGGTGGATCCACAAGATTCCACACTTAGTTCGAATACATGGAATTCATCTCAGATTCCATAGCTTCAAGCCACTTAGATGAATCGGCATCAGACAATGCTTCCTTGAAGGTCCTTGGATCACATCCATGGTCAGGCTCATCTTGGCCCTCTTCAAGAAGCAGACCATTCCTCATAGGTGGTCTTGAGATCCTCTCGGATCTTCTAGGAGCTTGTATCTCCTCTCTTGGCTGTTGGGTGTGGGTTCCACAATCGTGGGTGTTTCTCGAACTTCTTCGAGTTCTATCATCTCCCATTTTCTATCCAATAGAAATTCCTTCTCCAAGAAGGTTGCATTCCTAGAAACAAACACCTTTGTTTCTTTGGGATGATAGAAATAATATCCAACCGAATTCCTTGGATATCCCATGAAGTAGCATAAAATGGATCGAGCATCCAATTTATCTCCCACTATCTGCTTCACATAAGCAGGGCATCCCCATATTCTTAGATAAGAATACTTTGGAGATTTTTCCATCCATATCTCATATGGTGTCTTATCAACTGTCTTTGAATGGACATTGTTCAACAACAGTGCCGCTGTCTCAAGTGCATATCCACAAAAAGATGGCGGCAACTCCGTGAACCCCATCATAGACCGAACCATGTCCATCAAAGTTCGATTACGACGTTCTGAAACACCATTCAACTGAGGTGTACCAGGAGGAGTCCACTGTGAGAGAATCCCATTCTCCCTAAGATACTCTTGGAATTCAGTACTCAAGTATTCACCACCTCGATCCGATCGAAGTGCCCTGATGCTTCGTCCCAATTGTTTTTCTACTTCATTTCTGAATTCTTTGAACTTTTCAAAAGCTTCAGATTTGTATTTCATCAAATACACATACCCATACCTAGAGAAGTCATCGGTAAAGGTAATGAAGTAAGAATGTCCGTGCTTAGTGGTGATGCTAAGTGGACCACACACATCTGTATGGATCAAATCCAACAGTCCCTTGGCTCGCTCCACATGGCCCTTAAAGGGAATTTTGGTCATCTTTCCTTTTAGACAGGGTTCACAAGTAGTAAGAGAATTAATATCAGACATATCAAACATGCCTTCTCCCACTAGCTTGTTCATCCTTTTAAAAGATATATGACCTAATCGAGCATGCCATAAGTGTGCTGGATTTAGAGTATCTTGTTTTTTTTTGGATTTTGTTGATATCTCTTGGACATTATACATAGGAATATCTTTTAATTTTAAATTATAGAGATCATTTTCCAATTGTCCTGTACCAATTAAACATTCATTCTTGTAAATATTGCAAACACCTTTGCCAAATAAACAAGAATATCCATCTTTATCAAGCATAGAAATGGAAACAATGTTTTTCACCAAATCTGGTACAAACAAAACATCTCTCAAACATAATTTAAAATCATTGTCCAACAATAAGTAAACATCTCCAATAGCTTTGGCTGCAACTCTTGCCCCATTGCCCATCCTCAAGAAGGTCTCACCATCTCTGAGTCTCCTACTTCTTGCCATCACCTGCAAATCATTACAGAGATGTGAGCCACAGCCGGTATCCAATACCCAAGAAGAAGAGTTAAGTGAAATGTTTACTTCAATGTAGAACATACCTTTTCCAGAACCATTCTGGTCAAGATATTCCTTGCAATTACGCTTCCAATGTCCAGGTTTCTTACAGTGATGACAGACGTCATTAGTCTTGTTAGCCTTAACTGGTGTGGCTATCACAACGGGACTCGGAGCTTGCCTCTTCAAGGGCACGTTCTTTTTGGGAGCTTGGAAGGAACGCTTCTTTCCTTTCCCATGTGGTCTATTCTTTGAACCAGATGAAGATCCCACATAAAAAACCGACTTCTCTTTCTTGATTGTGGATTCAAACGTAACAAGCATGTTAACCAACTCCTCAAGGGTTGGATCTAACCTGTTCATGTTGAAATTCACCACAAAAGGATCAAATGAGCTAGGCAGTGACAAGAGCAACACGTCTGTGGTCAACTCAGTTGGTAGCACAAGATCCATGCTAACGAGTTTCTCCACGAGCCCAATCAACTTCAGGCCATGCTCATGGACCGAAGCCCCATCTCGCATGCGCAAAGTGATTAGCTCCTTGACAATCGCATGTCGAAGTGGGCGTGTTTGTTCACCAAAGAGTTCTTTGAGATGCAAATGAATGTCAGCATCATGCTTTGCACTCTCAAAACGTCGCTGAAGCTCATCATTCATAGAAGCCTGCATATAACACTTGGCTTTCAAGTCATGGTCACACCAATCCTTGTAAGTCTGTAGCTCCTCAGGGCTACAATCAATCGGAGCCGTATCAGGGGGCGACTCATCAAGTGTGTATGCAATCTTTTCCGAGTTCAAGACGATTTTCAGATTTCTTAGCCAATCAAGATAATTTGGACCGGTCAGTAAATGTTTGTCGAGTATTGCAGACAACGGATTGCGAATTGATGACATTTTCAAAACTTGTACTGAAAAATAATAACAGATAAATGTCAATGACTATTTTAAAATATTCAATAAGATATAAAGTGTGGACTTTAACTTTATAAATATTTACTCCCACTGTTTTGACATTTTTACTACCCTCTAGTAAAAACGGGAAACTCCTTTCCTCAGTAGGTACATAAGGTCCAATTAGCCAATTACGATCCCGAATAATATCAGCCAATCATAATTTCTAAAAGGTAGTTTCCAATTGCATCTCCATGCAACCCTTACGTAAACTTTTGTCTCACGCTTGATTAGGACCCAATAAAATGACGTCGTTCATCTTTCGTGTCAAGCCTTACCCATCAATATCGAACCTTAATGGACGGTCGCCATGAGTTCCCCCAATAATATGAGCCGAAGTCATGGGAGTTCCACGTAGTTCACATCACCATGTCAATGGATGTCACAGCTTTCCGGCATCCAAGCCCCCCCAATAATATGAGCCGAGAATTGAATACGGGTAGCGTTCGTCATGCATCCATTGTTGATGGAAGACATGGAAATTATAAACAAATTTATAATTCCCCTTTTCGGGCTTGATATAAATTTTGAATCTAATTCAAAATGAGGGTTTTTTAATTTTGAAAAAGTCTCATCATTAATTTTAAAGATCGCCATGTTTGATCGTATGTTTGCCGGATTCATGCAACTTTGTTATTATAAAATAATAACGCACATACTAATTAACAAGGATGATCAATCACCCCAAAAAACTATTTGGCCCGTGTAAGCCAAACACGGGCCTAGGTCCAATTCCTAGGGAATGCATGGGATGCAAATGCAACAATTACATAAGCTTCCAATATTTACATGTCTTGGATCTTCATAATTCATCATGGCCCACCATCTTCCAATCTTGAACTTCCGCTATCAAATATTTTACATGAAAATATCCATGGCAAATAGGGATACATCTCATAGGGTGGGAACGGGCCATAAACCAAGCCCAATTTGTAATTTGATAATTATTACAACCATTCAACACAAAATATCCTAGCATACACCTAGCAAATTGGTCTTGAGCTTTTAATCATCCTTCATGCACAATATCACATATCATACACCATCAATTAATTATCTCAATAATTAATTGATCAAATATTATATATCTTGGTCCAATCACTAACCACCACAATTATAAAATAAATTAACAAAATAAACAAACACCTTTGTTTACTTTCAAATTAATTTATTTATAATTGAATTTCTTGTAAATCACAATTTACTATAAATAATCAAAGTCACACTTTAACTATTTATTTTATGAGAAAAATCACATATTATAAAGTTTAATTTTTTCATAAAAATCAACTATAATATATTTAACAATTTAGGGCCTATGACACATGATATTCCAAAACACCTTTTGAAAAACTCAAGTCGTCATAGTCGTCACCGAAACTCCGTCGCCGGATTCCAGCCAAATTTATTTATTTTTTTTATTAAAAATATGGGGCAGCCCAAGGGCTTCCCGAAAATAAAAAAAATTAATTTTAATAAAATTTGCCCTAAAAGTTAAAATATTGATTTTCTCATGCGGTTAGAAATTGACCTCAACATAATATCCAACAAATACTACACAAAAGAGTAACCTTGGCTCTGATACCACTGAAGGGGATCGGTTAACTCGTGCCCGGAAACGCAGCGAAAATATAAAATTTTTAATAAAAGAAATCCGAGCACTTGTGTAGTATTCAAAAACTCAAACAACCATAGGGTGTTTAGAATTTTACCTATCAATCTCAAAGATTGATTTATGGCTCCAACCAAGTTGATAAACAACTAGGCTCTTGAAAAATGGTAGACTCAATCTACAAGCTTCCAAGAGCACTCCTTGCTCAAAATGGATTCAACTCTTCGAGCCTCCGAATTAGGTCCACGACTAGACGATCTAAATCCACTCTAAATATGCACTAGAATATTTAGAGGATTTTTCATTGAGATATCATTTTAATTCTCCCTCAAAATGAAAGAAAAATTTGGAGAAAATTTCAATGGAGTGTTCGGCCACTTCAACCATTAAATTGGAATGGAATGGATTGTGTGTATGTATATATTATTCCAAATAATATATTAAAGGAGAGGGATTAATGAGTACAATTAAGCCATGCATGGAAAATTGCAAGACATGCATGGAAAATTGCAAACCATCTTACAACCCTTCAAATTCCATACACACATATATATATATCATATATATATATATATATATACACGCCTATATATATACATATATAAATATTTATATTCAAATGTCATTTGAACTTATTTTTAATTAATTATTAAACCTAAACCCATTTAAGTTTAATCAATTAATTAAATTTAACTTGAACCCATTCAAGTCCACTAGTATCAATAATTATACAACACTATATTAATTTGAGCTCTACTAGACTCAATAGTGTTTAATTAATTCAACACTTGAATTAATTTAATTATTTGTACATTAAAATGTCTACTAGTGTTAAATTAATTCAACACTTGAATTAATTAACTAAGTTCAAAATAATAGTTTAGAAAATCACCATTTTCATAAACTAATTATTTTAAGTCAACTTTTAATCTTGGAACACATTCACAAATTAAAAGTTACTTATTCCATTCATTCTCCAATTTAGAAGTCAAACTTCTAATTTATTTTACTTATAAACTCCTTTATAAGTTGTTCAACACAATGAACTAATTTTAATCTCAACGGGATCTAGAAAGCTAGTACTTGTGTGACCCTCAATGGTTCACTGATACAACTAGCAGTGGGTTCACATCTCCATGTGATTCGGGATCAACAAGTCCCTTATATAAGCATACCCTATATAGCTCCATTCTTATTAATCAACACATTGATAATAAGAACGTCAGAAAACTCAAGTCTGATAGTACCCAACCAATCATGTAAACATCTAGCAGCATTGCTTACATGACTCCCTAGGTATCAAATCATAGTGCCTGCAAGAACCAATCAATTATGGTTAGCGTACAGTACAGTCCCTTCAACTCATATATCCCGACCGATTCGACAACCATTGGTTTATCGAGAGTTGTCATTGAATCGATAACTATGTGTCATGCCATAGTTGCATCGAAAATGTAATTCAAGAAACTCCTTTCTTAATTACACTTACTCTGATCAGAGATTTCAAGCTACGTATGCATGATATAACATAGGATATCCATACCCGTAGGTAAGCGGTGAATCCCCGACTACAATGCATTGACTCCTATATGTTTCGTCACAACACCCAACATTGCCACCTGATGACCCCAGATGAGTCGGTAAACAAGTCAAAGTGAAGCACTAGCATATAGAGTCTCCATGTTGTCCCGGGTTATAGGACTAATAGTGTACAACCATAAAATAGGACTTATCCACTCGATAAGTGAGAACCACTTGGAAAATCCTTTAGGGAGGGTTGTTCAGTGCACTCTACAAGGAGCACCTATTTGCATGCTTGGACATCTCCATGTCCCCTACCAATGAAACATGGTACTCACATCGCAAATACTAGTCTCAAGCTCGAGCGGCCTTTATCCTTCTTTATGGCGGCTGAATCGACTAGGAATAGTTTAGAATATACAGTATTCCAAATATTTTCATGATAGTCATCACATGACCATCTCATATTCTTTCTACTATTTGTATATTCAAGGGCTTTATCTATGCAGCTAGCATGGGTATAAAGATAAAGATGTGCCAAATTAAATAATGTCAAATATTATTAAAATAAAGATTGTCATACAAGAGTTCTCTCAAGGACCATCGGCCAACACATTGGCTTGACGGGCACCTACTCTAACAGATATGAGTGGTACAACCCGGGGAGCAAACCCTGCATACACTGCTCATTCCTACAGGACGTGGACTGTGTCCCCTGATGCTAATCACCCACGACCCGTCAGTCGCTGGGCACTAGACATCAACCGTCCAGACAGGGCTGAGCGGCCCTACATGGCTCATCTCACAAGATGGGTAGGCACAATATGATATGCACATGCTGCATAATAAATGACATAAAAATGCAACATATAAGCATGCAAAACCCGCTGGCTATCTTAGTCAGTACTTACGTACCTTTCTACAGGCAGTTCCTAGCAGTCCCACTCTAGGTTCCAAGCCTATATCAGCTCTACAATGCAAATACCCATGCATCATTCATTAAGCTCTAAAAGCCTTAACTAAGCTATTGCATACTCCTAAATAATTTTAAGAAGACCATAGCTATACCTGCGTTTGTCATCAGCCCGCTGATGGCGACTATCTCGCAACTAGGGGTACACCCCTGTTGCAGCTCCACAGCCTCGAGCACTGCTCCGCTACACGAGCACTGCTCCGCTACACGAGCACTGCTCCACTACTATGTCAGACACTATCCGACTATACTATAATATGTTCCTTACTCCAACTCTAAAATAAGAGTACCCAAAGCCCTAAAATAGAGCCACGAGGGCGAATGAGAGGAATTCGGTGCGCTTTGAAATGAAGCCCTTGCACCTATATTTATAGACAACGATCGGAAGCTCCGTTCCTGATTGGAAGCTCCGAACGTGTAGATCGGAAGCTCCGTTCCTCCGATCGGAAGCTTCGATGCCACGTGTCAAACCCAACCACATGCAACCACACACCTGTCACCGACAGCCGATCGGAAGCTCCGATTGCTGATCGGAAGTTCCGATCTCCATGCTTCCGATATGGTTCTGATTTGGTTCCGATGTCACCAAGATCGGAAGCTCCGATCCTGGAACGGTGGTTCCGATCCCACTCGAGTCTTGGGGCGTTCTAAGCCATTTTCGAGTGTCCTGGATCCATTTATGAACTCCGTTAACCCTTCTGGAATTTCCTTAATCATGTTTTACTTAATCCAAACATGATTACTTGATTAATTACTCATTAATCGTTGATTCAGGATACGGGTTACTACATTCTCCCCCCCTTAAAATATTTCGTCCTCGAAATCTAGGGTAAAACCTCGAGAACGTACTAGTAACCCTTGCTCGAGTGTCTGGTCGATATATCCTCCGACACACTCAGACTCCCGTCGAATTCTATGCAAGCTTCATTAATGCTGAACCGCATTAACATTTTCCCAGCTGAAAATTACTTCGCTACTGGTCGACAGTCGAACTCCTCTAGCACTAGTATATCACAACACTGATACGCCTTCCATCCTGACCAAGATCTCCCTGATCACGAAGGATACAAACACCCGTTTGATCGAGATCATTGCCCCAAGGAAAAAGTCTTAGACTGACGAAAACCAAATCACAACCTGATTGGTTTACGACAATCGTCGAATCACTAATCAAATTAACCATCTAATGGTTCCAAAAGTTCCCGGTGATCAACACCTCTAGTTAGGAAAACACTAATCCCCAACCTTGTGCTGACACATTCTAACATGAATATCGCTTTAAGATAATCCAGTTGACTCAAGTCTATACTTCAACGTAACTGCTCATAATGTTCCCTAGACTAGTTACCCTCCCCACTCTCCCTGAAGCACAACCGGCTTCCCAAGGAATACTGGGAACTTAAACCATCATGTCTAGTACATTTTGTTGTCCACGTTTCTCAGTATAACCTCACACTGTGCCCTAATGATAACTATCATCACTTGCAATTCATGACACTACGTCATCTCCTAGCCATTGGCCTGCGAAGTCATGCATACATTGCAATGGAAGTCATCATGCCGCTGATGATCTACATCTCCTCGATCATAGGTTATTCGCCTCATGAATTTCAATCGTTGGACATCCTCTGGTTAGTTATACATACTCGCAATCACTGTACACACATCAAGACTAAGGCAAGCTCCCACCAATATGCTCGACTGGGACATTCCACAGTGCACAGACATATGGAAATGCTTCCTATTTCATCTCGAAACTTGACAGTCATTGCACCTGGTATAACTCAACTCAGAGTCTTTGATAATACCATCAGCTCATACCAACCTTCCAAGGTCGAATCATAAAGATCCTGAAAACTAAATCCCAATGGATTCTCAATAATCAAATCGCTCCCTTGCCGAACGCATTGTTGGAAAACGCTGGCGGTCAGATCAATCACGATTGATACCCGGTGCAGCGGAAGTTAAAAATTTTTATCATGGAACAATTCCATGGTGTGGGTATCAACCATTCAACGATTAAATTATTGTGTGTGTAAAATTCAAATAACAATTAATTAAATTTTACCTTCAATCTCGCAACGAGATTACTGGACACCAACAGATTTTATCTGCTCTTGTTGTCTCTCCCTGGAACCGATGAACTCCTTCAATCAGGTCCACGAACAGAGGTTTAATCCCTCTGATAGATTGCACTAGAAAATCTATCAGAAGTTTTTCTGCGAAGAGAATAAACGAATCTGATTCGTTATTCCTTACTGCGATTCAAAATCACAGACCGGAAAATCTCGGGCAGAGTATGGGGAGGGTTCGGCCGAAACAATCTTTGAAAGGAACTAGGGTTTTCGATTTTTGCTCTCAAAAATTATGACCTGTTGTGTGTAATTTCTGTACTGAAATAACTTATTTATAATGCAGGCCACTAACACCTTAGGGCCCATTAGTCATAAGTTAGGGCCCGACAAGCAAAGCCCGCATGTTCAGAAATTAATATAAAATTCATCGTGACTCCGATTGATGAACCGATTTCACCAATGTGCACAGAAACCATTTCTGCACATTTTAAAGTCAAAATAAATTTTCCTGAATCCGAATTCAGTGGTTTCCTAAAATGTCCATCCCTATGTCATTTTAGGAAATCCTACTCCCTTACTCTCATTTAAGAAGTCCAACTCCTTAGTTCATTAAATTTAACTCTTTAAATTTAACTATCTCAACGGGGATTAAAACTCCATTACACTGTGTGACCCTCAATGGTTCAGGGATACAGCTAGCCGTGGGCTCACAACTCCTTGTGACTCGGAACAACACTTTCCGACTTGCCCAACGAATCATGGTAAAGCGCCTAGCAACATCGCCCCATGATTCCCTAGGTATCACTGATAGTGCCTACAAGAACTAGTAGATTTTGGTTAGCGTACAGTACGGTCCCTTCATCCATATATCCCGATCGAATCAACAACCATTGGTATATCGAGAGTCGCTCAAGATTCGATAACTATGCAATACATCTTGAAGATCAAATTAGTGACATCGCATGTGCTACTAAGAAACCATTTCTTAAATCACATCAAGTACTCTGGCCAGAGATTTGTCACACTAATATCTCCTCAGATCGCATAGGATATCCATACTCGCAAGTATGTGGTGAATCCTTGACAACAATGCATTGACTCCTATATGTGTCGTAACTGTACCCAATCTCGACACCTGATGACCCCCATAGAGTCGGTAAACGAGTCAAAGCACAGCACTAGCATATAGAGTCTCCATGATGTTTCAAGTCGTAAGGACTAATGGTGTACAACCAAAACCGCGGACTTTATCCACTCGATAAGTGATAACCACTTGGAAAGTCCGGATAGGGTAGTTCGATTATTCATCCTATGAATATCCATTTGCATGCTTCGAACATCTCCATGTTCCCTACCAATGAAACGTGGTACTCCGCATCGCAAATGCTAGTCTCAAACTCGAGCGATCCTTATCCTTATTATCGGACGGCTCAATCGACTAGGAACGGTTTTTAGAA
The DNA here is from genome assembly GCF_033568475.1 of Henckelia pumila. Classification (NCBI taxonomy): domain Eukaryota; kingdom Viridiplantae; phylum Streptophyta; class Magnoliopsida; order Lamiales; family Gesneriaceae; genus Henckelia; species Henckelia pumila. The sequence continues at coordinate 69,891,114 of NC_133121.1, forward strand.
TATACAGTGACTATAAGATGTATTTCATGATAGACATCTCCATGTTCTACCACATCTTACATACACTATAGTATATTCAAGGTCTTTATCAAAACAACAATAGTATATCACAATATAACAATATGAAGTAATATAAAGTCATTGCCATAAAAGTGTAAATAATATTAAACAAAAGATTGTTTATACAAAGAGTCATCAAAGCCCATAGCCACACAGTTGGCTCACTGGGCACCCACTCTTACAATCTCCCACTTGCCCTATAGCCAACTAGTCATACTACGTAGACCCATTGCTTCGCGATGTTTGTCAAACAATGGTCCTGGCAAAGGCTTAGTAAGCGGATCAGCGATATTGTCTGCAGAGGCCACTCGTTCGACAATGATGTCTCCTCTTTCCACAATCTCCCGGATTATGTGGTATTTCCTCAGTACGTGTTTGGATCTTTGATGAGACCTTGGTTCCTTTGCTTGAGCAACGGCACCCGTGTTGTCACAGTACACCGGGACTGGACCAACAAATTCAGGAATGACGCCCAACTCTTGGACGAACTTCCTCATCCAAACGGCCTCTTTAGCAGCAGCTGATGCTGCAATGTATTCAGCCTCAGTGGTGGAATCCGCTGTGGTGTCCTGCTTGGAACTCTTCCAAGAGACAGCACCGCCATTGAGCATGAACACAAATCCAGAGGTTGACTTCGAGTCATCCACATCACTTTGGAAGCTAGAGTCGGTATAGCCTTCCAATTTGAGTTCTCGTCCTCCATAAACCATGAACATATTCTTAGTCTTTCGCAAGTACTTAAGAATGTCCTTCACGGCTTTCCAATGCATTTGACCAGGATTAGACTGATATCTGCTCGTGACACTCAGAGCAAATGCTACATCCGGTCTGGTAGATATCATCCCATACATGATACTACCTATAGCTGACGCATATGGTACATGTGTCATATTCTCTATCTTCATCAGTCTTGGGACACATAGACTTGGATAGAGAAACTCCATGACACATGGGTAGATGTCCTCTTTTGGACCCATCCATTGAAAACCGTTTCAATATGGTATCGATGTAGGTTGATTGAGTGAGTCCTATCATTCTCTTAGACCTATCTCTATAGATCTATATCCCAAGAATGTAGGATGCCTCTCCCAAATCCTTCATCGAAAATCTACCTGATAACCATATCTTTGTTGACTGCAACATCCCTACATCATTCCCAATGAGTAGGATGTCATCAACATAAAGTACTAAGAATGTCACCGCATCCTTAACTACTTTCTTGTACACGCAAGGTTCCTCCGGGTTCTTGATGAAACCAAAATCTTTTATTGTTTCATCAAATTTCTGGTTCCAACTTCTTAATGCTAGTTTTAGACCATAAATTGATCTCTGAAGCTTGCATACCTTATGCTCGCTTCCCATGGATGTGTACCCCTCAGGCTGCTTCATATAGATTTCCTCCTTAATGTCTCCATTAAGAAAAGCAGTCTTCACATCCATTTGCCATATCTCATAGTCATACCATGCATGGCAATTAGGATTCTTATGGACTTGAACATTGCAACTGGTGAAAAGGTTTCGTCATAGTCAACTCCTTGCCTTTGAGTATAACCTTTAGCCACCAATCGCGCCTTGTAGGTCAATACCTTACCATCAGGCCCAAGCTTTCTTTTGTAGATCCATTTACACCCTATCGGAACAATTCCATCGGGAGGATCTACTAAAGACCAAACTTGGTTTGTATGCATCGAATCCAATTCTGACTGCATAGCTTCAAGCCATAAATTCGAATCCGCATCAGAAATTGCTTCCTTGAAGTTTCTTGGATCACATCCAATGTCGGGTTCATCTTGATCCCCTTCAAGAAGAAGACCATATCGAACTGGAGGTCTAGAAGTCCTTTCGGATCTTCTAGGTGCAGGCGTGTCCAGCAATGGTTCCTGAGGTGTAGGATCGTTATTTTGTATTTCGGGTTCTTCTCGAACTTCTTCGAGTTCCATCATCTCGCCTTTCTTATCCAATAAGAATTCCTTCTCCAAGAAGGTGGCATTCCTAGAAACAAACACCTTTGTTTCAGCAAGATAATAGAAATAATATCCGATTGAATTCTTCGGATACCCTACAAAATAACATAAGCTGGATCGACTATCCAACTTATCTCCCACTGTCCGCTTCACGTAAGCAGGACATCCCCAAATCCTCAAGTACGAATACTTAGGAGCTTTGCCATTCCATAACTCGTATGGTGTTTTGTCCACTGCTTTAGTGTGGACGTTGTTCAACAACAATACCGCCGTTTCAAGCGCATAGCCCCAAAACGAAGGTGGAAGCTCAGTGAAGCTCATCATAGATCGAACCATGTCCAACAAAGTTCGATTACGACGCTCCGATACACCATTAAGCTGTGGTGTCATAGGAGGAGTCCACTGAGAGAGAATCCCATTCTCTTTCAGATAGTCCAAAAACTCGGTACTCAAGTATTCTCCACCTCGATCCGATCGAAGTGCTTTAATACTTTTACCTAGCTTGTTTTCTACTTCAGCCTTGAATTCTTTGAACTTTTCAAATGCTTCAGACTTATATTTCATTAAATATAAATACCCATACCTTGAATAATCATCAGTAAAGGTAATGAAGTAGGTGTGGCCATGTTGAGTCCCTACTCTAAATGGACCACAAACATCTGTATGGATTAAATCCAACAGATTCTGACTACGCTCAGGTTTCCCCTTAAAAGGAGATTTAGTCATTTTTCCTTTTAGGCAGGATTCACAAGTAGGTAGAGAATTAATATCAGACATATCAAACATGCCCTCTCCCACTAGCTTGTTCATCCTCCTTGAGGAAATATGACCTAGCCTAGCATGCCAAAGGTTTGCCGGGTTTTGACTATCGATTTTCCTTTTGTTTGTTGTCGCCGGTTTATCAACATAATTCACTGGAACGTCTTTTAGTTTTAAGTTGTATAGATCGTTTTCAAGTTGTCCATTTCCAATTAAACATTCATTCTTGTAAATATTGCAAATCCCATTCACAAAATTGCAAGAATAACCATCTCTATCAAGCATAGAAATAGAAATAATGTTTTTAATTAAATCTGGCACAAATAAAACATCTCTTAACAATAATTTAAAACCGTTCTGCAAAGTCAAACAAACATCTCCAATGGCCGTAGCTTCAACTCTGGAACCATTCCCGAGCCTCAGCTGGGTCTCACCCATTCTAAGCCTGCGACTTCTTGTCATCACCTGCAAATCATTGCAAATGTGAGATCCACATCCGGTATCCAATACCCAAGAAGTTGTATTAAGTGACATGTTTATTTCAATATAGAACATACCCTTTGCAGTTCCCAACTGCTCAAGATATTCCTTGCAGTTGCGCTTCCAATGACCCGGCTTCTTGCAGTAATGGCAAACATCCTTGGATTTTCCATTGTTTGAAGCCTTTGTCTTTTGCTTCTTCTCGGGCTCAACTTTCTTGGGTGGGGTAGAACGTTTCTTGCCCTTCATACTTGGCCCCTTCTTCGCAGAAGATGAGGAGCCCACCAAGAAAGCTGGCTTATCCTTCTTAAGTGTGGATTCATATGTAACGAGCATATTGACCATCTCTTCAAGGGTGGCCTCTATCTTGTTCATATTAAAATTTATCACAAATCCATCAAATGAAGAAGGAAGAGACAGAAGCAATAAATCCACATTGAGTTCATGCTCCAACACCAAATCTAGGGTCGCCAACTTCTGTATGAGCCAAATCACTCGTACCCCATGATCACGGACCGAAGTCCCTTCACGCATGCGGCACGTCATCAACTCCTTAACAGTAGCGAACCTTTCAGCCCTCGACTGAGCCCCAAAAAGTTCCTTGAGTTGCGTGTGAATGTCAGCAGCATTCACCGTGTCCTCAAATCGCCTCTGGAGTTCATCAGACATCGAGGCTTGCATATAGCATTTGGTCTTGATGTCATGGTCACACCATGCATCAAGTTTGGCCAATTCCTCCGGACTTATGTCAGCTGGTGCTTCCTTCGGAGGTGCTTTCTCTAACACGTAGAGCATTTTCTCCGAAGTTAAGACAATCTTCAACTTCCGGAACCATTCCGTATAGTTGGCGCCAGTCAACTTGTTTTGTTCGAGGATCGAGAATAAAGGATTTCGCGAATTCATTGTATGAAATACTGAAAAGGAAAACAGACATATATCAATGATTGTTTAACAATTTACTAAGACATAAAATAGGCAAATTTAATTTTATGAATCTCACTCCCACTATTTTAACGATTTCACCACCCTCTAGTGAAAACGGGAAACTTTTTCCTTAGTGAGAACATGGAGTCCAATTGACAAACTTATGGTCCCGAATAATATCAGCCAACCATAATTCTCAAAAGGTAGAGCCCAATTGCTTCCAAAGCAACCCCCATGTATTTACCTCATGTCCAATAAGGGCCCAATAATATGACGCCGTTTAAAGTGACATGTCAAGATGACCCATCAATATTAAGTTGTGATGGACGGTCGCCATGTGGATCCCCCAATAATATGAGCCGATCCCATGGGAGTTCCACCCAACTTACAACATTTGTCGATCCAATGTACAGCTTTCCGACGGACGGGCCCCCCCAATAATATGAGCCGGACCGTATCCGCGGGGTAGCATCACATACATTGACCGTTGATGGAAGGTAGGAACATTTAAACAATATTTAAATTTCCTTTATTTATCTTGATATAAATTTTAAATCATATTTAAAATGAGGGATTTTATTTATAAAAATATTTGTCTCATCATATTTAATTTATTGCATGCATTGCCGGATTCACGCAATTTATGTCTAAACATGCATACAATCATAATATCACATATTATTTAGGATGATCGATTCCATTTCTAATTGACCCGTGGTTGCCAATCACGGGTCTTAGTCCAATCCTAGGTAATATGCAGTATGCAAATGCAATCCTATTACATATGCTTCCAATTTACATTTCTTCAGTCTTCATTGTCTGCTGGGCCCACCATCTTCAAATCTTGATCTCCCACTAAATCTAATGTATTTACAATAAATAACAATGACAAGTAGGGGATACATTTTTAGGGGGTGGGAACGGGCTATAAACCAAGCCCACTTTTATTACATATGACATTCATATCGGGCCATAAACCAGGCCCATTAATAAAACCAACAACAATAAAAACAAAATGTAAATTCCTAACATACACCTACAAAATTGGTCATGGCAATCGATCATCCTTATCCAATAACATTTAATTCAAAATTAATTTATTGGATAACATGATGTGGCAATTCAAATTTAAAAAAGATAAAATCATATTTTATATATAAAATCTCATTTCACATATAAAATCATATTTTATCTCTATATCAAATAAAATCATATTTTATCTATAAAATCCAATTTTACAAATAAAATCATATTTTACTCAATATATCATAAGATCATATCTTATCATCAATTGTACCAAAATAATTGATTTCAAAATTCAATTTACGGATAAAATATTAAAATTTTCCAAAGATTCAAATTTATCCAAAATCAATTTTAAAATTTACGGACTCGAACAATTCGATCTGAAATCTCGTGAACCAATCAAAAACAATTTTTGACCGGACCAAAAATAAAATTTTATCATATTAAAATTAATTTTTAATAAAAATATAATTTTTCCCGCGGGCCGCCCGGGACACTCCCGGGCCGGCCCGCACCCGGGGCGCGGGCCGGGGGCAGCCCGGCTGCCCCCTTAGGGCAGCAACAATTGGTGCCCTGGCGGCGCCTGGCGCCGCCGCTGGGTGGCGCCGAGCGCCGCCCCTGGGCGGCGCCGTGCGCCGCCCTGGGCAGCGCCGAGCGCTGCCCTGCGCAGCCCAGCGCTGCGCTGGGCAGCGCACAGCGCTGCCCTGGGCGGCGCCGTGCGCCGCCCTGGGCGGCGACGGTCGCCGTCCTGGGCGGCGCCGTGCGCCGCCCGGGGCAGCAACAATTGCTGCCCCACCGGGCAGCGATCCAATCGCTGCCCGGGTTTTGCCCAGAAAAAAAAAATTTTTTATTTAAAAATATTTATTTTGTTTTCCAAAAACCGAGATTCAAAAATTTTGTACAATCGATTAATTTAATCGTTTGATCTGAGCAACCTGGCTTTGATACCACTGTTGGAAAACGCTGGCGGTCAGATCAATCACGATTGATACCCGGTGCAGCGGAAGTTAAAAATTTTTATCATGGAACAATTCCATGGTGTGGGTATCAACCATTCAACGATTAAATTATTGTGTGTGTAAAATTCAAATAACAATTAATTAAATTTTACCTTCAATCTCGCAACGAGATTACTGGACACCAACAGATTTTATCTGCTCTTGTTGTCTCTCCCTGGAACCGATGAACTCCTTCAATCAGGTCCACGAACAGAGGTTTAATCCCTCTGATAGATTGCACTAGAAAATCTATCAGAAGTTTTTCTGCGAAGAGAATAAACGAATCTGATTCGTTATTCCTTACTGCGATTCAAAATCACAGACCGGAAAATCTCGGGCAGAGTATGGGGAGGGTTCGGCCGAAACAATCTTTGAAAGGAACTAGGGTTTTCGATTTTTGCTCTCAAAAATTATGACCTGTTGTGTGTAATTTCTGTACTGAAATAACTTATTTATAATGCAGGCCACTAACACCTTAGGGCCCATTAGTCATAAGTTAGGGCCCGACAAGCAAAGCCCGCACGTTCAGAAATTAATATAAAATTCATCGTGACTCCGATTGATGAACCGATTTCACCAATGTGCACAGAAACCATTTCTGCACATTTTAAAGTCAAAATAAATTTTTCCTGAATCCGAATTCAGTGGTTTCCTAAAATGTCCATCCCTATGTCATTTTAGGAAATCCTACTCCCTTACTCTCATTTAAGAAGTCCAACTCCTTAGTTCATTAAATTTAACTCTTTAAATTTAACTATCTCAACGGGGATTAAAACTCCATTACACTGTGTGACCCTCAATGGTTCAGGGATACAGCTAGCCGTGGGCTCACAACTCCTTGTGACTCGGAACAACACTTTTCGACTTGCCCAACGAATCATGGTAAAGCGCCTAGCAACATCGCCCCATGATTCCCTAGGTATCACTGATAGTGCCTACAAGAACCAGTAGATTTTGGTTAGCGTACAGTACGGTCCCTTCATCCATATATCCCGATCGAATCAACAACCATTGGTATATCGAGAGTCGCTCAAGATTCGATAACTATGCAATACATCTTGAAGATCAAATTAGTGACATCGCATGTGCTACTAAGAAACCATTTCTTAAATCACATCAAGTACTCTGGCCAGAGATTTGTCACACTAATATCTCCTCAGATCGCATAGGATATCCATACTCGCAAGTATGTGGTGAATCCTTGACAACAATGCATTGACTCCTATATGTGTCGTAACTGTACCCAATCTCGACACCTGATGACCCCCATAGAGTCGGTAAACGAGTCAAAGCACAGCACTAGCATATAGAGTCTCCATGATGTTTCAAGTCGTAAGGACTAATGGTGTACAACCAAAACCGCGGACTTTATCCACTCGATAAGTGATAACCACTTGGAAAGTCCGGATAGGGTAGTTCGATTATTCATCCTATGAATATCCATTTGCATGCTTCGAACATCTCCATGTTCCCTACCAATGAAACGTGGTACTCCGCATCGCAAATGCTAGTCTCAAACTCGAGCGATCCTTATCCTTATTATCGGACGGCTCAATCGACTAGGAACGGTTTTTAGAATATACAGTGACTATAAGATGTATTTCATGATAGACATCTCCATGTTCTACCACATCTTACATACACTATAGTATATTCAAGGTCTTTATCAAAACAACAATAGTATATCACAATATAACAATATGAAGTAATATAAAGTCATTGCCATAAAAGTGTAAATAATATTAAACAAAAGATTGTTTATACAAAGAGTCATCAAAGCCCATAGCCACACAGTTGGCTCACTGGGCACCCACTCTTACACGCATCAGTCTCAGCACTGAACAATCCAATTCGTCGATTCCCTAGTCAATCCTGGGAATACTTGTGCTCGAAGCAACTTGTCACACAATGCATCTCTGATTGTCGTTTATTGCTACAACGCAATATTCTTTGACAAGCAGTATGCATAGATGTGACTCACTGATTCGAAAGAACAAACTCAATCCTTGACTATCTCAGTCACATATCGCACATCACTCGCTGGAAGATTAGTGACACAACCTGCTGGATCTCGAAAATTAGATCCCAGCTAATGTCACATAGATCAGACAACTGATGTTCCTTGCTAATGTCCATTAGCATTTCTAACTACTCGTCGGATCCAAACACAACGTCATACATAGGTGTCCTCACTTAACCGAAATGTCCGGTCAACAATCTTCACTATTGTTGTTCAATGGAACACTCTCACATGAAACAACAACATGATCCTTTCCTGACCTATTGCTATCACTAAGAAATTGATTGGATCAATATCAGCTTCCTTCTCAAAAGAATGTACTATACTGGAACTACCAACTCCCTTGCTTGTCTCCACTGTCAAGTTAGCACCTAACCTGATCATACAATTCCACTTGCAATCGTTCCCGATTACAGCAATCCCAGAAGATTCATCTCTAGCGATCATTGAGACTAAATAACTCAAATATCCGATTTCTCTGAGATGGTATTCAGTACTCATCCCAAAGGCATTACTTGACAAAATACTATTCCAAGTATTTCTTAATTGCTATATCCTGATCAACCCTGATTGGCTCAACCAATCGAATTCGTCGATCTACTTAAGCTCGCACTTATCAGATCAGACCACCACTGATCATCCAACCTACATGGCTTGGTCAATAACCAAGACTCAGCTGCCACAAAGAACCATTTCCAAACGGTGTCAGATCATGGTACATATGTAGTTAACTTGGCACAAGTCCTGCGCCTTTTCAGCACTACTAACCGCTGCTTCGTATTCTGAACTTAACCATCCTAACTCTGACAGAGTTACCCAATAACCACTAGTAGTCACTAGCACAGATCCCGTGCCACCTTAGCACTACTAATCGTTGTCTTGTTAACCCAAGGCAAACATAAACTAAGCCCATTCCATCCCATGTAAAATCCTACGCTCAATTTCTGAAAATATCAGACAGTACTTAGCGCAACCACTGGACTCACTATCCTTACCTCGTTCATTCCGAATGAACACCACGGCTCGTCAAGTCCAAGAAGAATAACTAAAGAATCCCAAAGATTTCCACAATCTTTGGACACAATCTCGATTATATCCCTCGCTAAGATTGTTCAACAAATTAAAACCGAGGTAGCCTACCACCATGTCCCACCTAGAATCACCACCAAGCGTATACTGGCATCACGTTTCCCTCATTCCTCAATTAGTCTTATACAATCCATAGCGTCTGATACAACCCCATTACTGATGAAAGACTAACATCGCTGGAAATACTCACCTCCGAGTCAACGTCTCAGATAGTCTTTACTCTCCCCTCCTAAATAAGTCTCATATCAGGAGAATCCAATCATATTTCTAATATGATACTAGTCAGATGATATCCCCAATCATCATGGTGTAGTACTCGTATTCGAGTCAAAGTCTCGTAACAACATCCCATCCAATATCTTGGATAATTCCTATCACAAGGAAATTCTAACCACAATTTTGATGACAACCCATAGCCATCGCTGGTAGAATCCGTCCACCTACTAGATCCATACGTCTAGCAGTAACCCAAAGGTTAAAACCTATCTGCCCAGAGTACACACTTGTCAAGAAAATCCCTCCATGACTGGTTCCTACAGCAGAATACTCAAACTATATCTCTGGCACACCAGAAGATATCGAAACATTGATATCAAACCTGATATCTAATCCAAGGTCATACCCTGTCGTGACTGTCACCAAATCCCTAGACTGAACAGCCTTTCCACCGCCAATCCTGAAGCACATGGCTCCCAGATAACCTCTGAAGTACAAGGACTCCCAGAGTAACACTGGCATAGGGTCGCGCCCCATCACGTCTAGTCCTGGTCATGGTCCACAACTCTTGGCACATACTGGACCTGGTATCCTGATGACAATCCATCATCACAAGTCTCAATCCAACGAAGGTCAGACAGCCTACTGTTCCAAGAAACAACCTAGAACAAAGCCCAAATGTTCTAAACCGAACAATACCCTTATGCCCCTAGATGAGTCCACTCATCGTTGGCACTAACATAGTCCACTGACTAACTAGGTCAATCCTAGGAAAACGCCTAGACTAACCACAAGTAAAACTGTCACAGTCGGCCCACTCAAATCTCATGAGCTACAGCAGTTGAACACTAATCAACTAAAACAATGTCAATCCTAGCAAAATCACTTGCAATCATTCACGAATTGCTGGATAAACATGTATCATTGTTTTCATTTATGTAAAATTTCTCAATTACAATATCATGTAATACATACAGTATTCAAAATACAATGAAATGTACAATCGAACTTGAAATGATACAACCAAAGTATGATGATTCATTACAACTGAAATACTGTTTACAACTACATCAATACAGTATTTAAATCATCGTACTAGTCTTCGTTTCTTGAGCATGAAGCTTCTAATCGACACACGCATCGATACAAGCATACTCCCGACCAAGTCTCTCTACATGTCCTCCTACGAAGAACTCCGGAGAAATGGCAAGTGATAGCTAACCAGCTATGCTCTGCGTCAGTGCATGTCAGTCGACCTCTTCTGCTCACGATCTACTATCAGCGTTCTTCTTGTATTCATATCATGCTTTTGAACATGAAGTTTTCCGTGTGCCTACCGAATGCATCGGTGCAAGCATACCGGCAAAACCATGTTCTGCATGAGGTTAAAGACCTCACGCTCGAAACCTGTCATGTTTTAGGCACTCGAGGCATTCTTTGGTGAAGGTCTATCTGACAATCTCTCCAACTATGACTGGAGAATCTTCAGATTAGTGTCATCATGGTATGGACGATACAGATGCAAGCATCAAGTGCGTCCCATCCAATGCTCTGCCACTGCCTCTGACATCCGGTACTCGATCCAAAGCTAGAATCCACATTAGTAGAAGTCTTGAAAATTCGGACACGATCCATCACCCCTGTCCGCACTTGCTAGTATCCCATAAGCCAAATCTTTAGAAATCTTGCTGATGATGATAGTTTCTGGGCAAACTAATTGCCGCATCATTACCTCTTCCAAGGTCTCATCCATCCTATAAGGATAACCCAAAATCTCATTACTATATCCCAAGTCTCTTGCATGCATATGCTCTGATACCAATAAATGTAGTGACCCTACCCGGATCCACTACCTAATCAGAGTTAAGAGCATAATTAAACATGCATTAAATAAATTGCTGCGGAAGACTTTAAATAAAAACAGACCGGCAGAATACAACCGGTTAAATAAATTCGATTATACAACCCAATCGAATAAATAAACCCTAAAGGCAAAACCTACAGCTAATCCTGCTGTCTTCACTGGTCACTGGCTACTCCAAGCTCCTGGTGCTCAATCCTGCACCTACACCTGCCCCGTCGAATGGGGTGTCCAGGTACACAGAAAAGACTGGACGTGAGCTCTAAGCTCAATACGAAAGCACTGGGTAAAACATACAAATATGATGCATGCAAATGATAGGGTATCCATATCTGGGATAACTGTATATAACTGCTCAGTAATGGCGCCTAGGATATGAGTGGTACAACCCGGGGAGCAAACCCTGCGTACACTGCTCATTCCTACAGGACGTGGACTGTGTCCCCCGATGCTAATCACCCATGACCCGTCAGTCGCTGGGCACTAGACATCAACCGTCCAGACAGGGCTGAGCGGCCCTACATGGCTCATCTCACAAGATGGGTAGGCACAATATGATATGCACATGCTGCATAATAAATGACATACAAATGCAACATATAAGCATGCAAAACCCGCTGGCCATCTCAGTCAGTACTTACGTACCTTTCTACAGGCAGTTCCTAGCAGTCCCACTCTAGGTTCCAAGCCTACATCAGCTCTACAATGCAAATACCCATGCATCATTCATTAAGCTCTAAAAGCCTTAACTAAGCTATTGCATACTCCTAAATAATTTTAAGGAGACCATAGCTATACCTGCATCCGTCGTCAGCCCGGTGATGGCGACTATCTCGCAACTAAGGGTACACCCCTGCTGCAGCTCCACAGCCTCGAGCACTGCTCCGCTACCATGTCAGACACTGTCCGACAATACTAAAATATGTTCCTTACTCCAACTCTAAAATAAAAGTACCCAAAGCCCTAAAATAGAGCCACGAGGGCGAAGGAGAGGAATTCGGTGCGCTTTGAAATGAAGCCCTCGCACCTATATTTATAGACAACGATCGGAAGCTCCATTCCTGATCGGAAGCTCCGAACGTGTAGATCGGAAGCTCCGTTCCTCCGATCGGAAACTCCGATGCCACATGTCAAACCCAACCACATACAACCACACACCTGTCACCGACAGCCGATCGGAAGCTCCGATTGCTGATCGGAAGTTCCGATCTCCATGCTTCCGATATGGTTCCGATTTGGTTCCGATGTCACCAAGATCGGAAGCTCCGATCCTGGAACGGTGGTTCCAATCCCACTCGAGTCTTGGGGCGTTCTAAGCCATTTTCGAGTGTCCTGGATCCATTTATGAACTCCGTTAACCCTTCTGGAATTTCCTTAATCATGTTTTACTTAATCCAAACATGATTACTTGATTAATTACTCATTAATCGTTGATTCAGGATACGGGTTACTACATGGTCAATGCTTTTCAACTTTAACTGAAACTCTCTATACGTTGTGACTCTAAATCGCCCAAATTTTGTCACACTTGCTTTCTTTCTTTTTTGACAAAAGGATTTTTTTTAGATGGATATTGAACTTCTTGTTTTGCGTCTCTTTCACAATCTGGTATCTCCTATCTGAAATATCAGGCACGATCATATAATAATTTAGAATAGAATCCATGTACTATGATCTGAGGCTTCAATTCGTATCTTGAATTAACATTCTCTACTCAATTCTAAATGTTTTGATCTACTTTCTATGTTTCTATTCTAAATCATTTTTGGTTGAGAACTAATTCTGGTTGTTTGTGCATTTGTCCGAAAATTCAAGTCAGAATACACAGAAATCTGTAATCAATTGATCGAATGACCATCTCATTCTTTCTTTCTGTTTCCCAAGTGCTGATAAGTCATACAATCAACCCATAAATCTGGATAATACTCTAATCCCTCTATTAGTTACGAGCCAACAATCTCAAAATACGTTGAAATATCCATCAAAGGATCAATAATTCTCTAAATCCAAAAAAAAGAGTCAAGATCGAGAAATCTCTCAGTCAGGGTCATCCATAATCAAATCTTCTGGACAAACTCTACTAAGTGAAAACAACTCACTTGCATTTCATAACTCAAAGCGAGTAAATCAAATCAGGATCTACGAATAAAGAAATGAGATCCAATCAATATAAATTGAGGTTAAATAACAAGAACCCCAAAATCTATATCAAGCAATACAAGAATCATATCTCCATTCTGATGTAATAGCTTCAGCATAATCAAAGACAAAGCTCAACTGTAACTGATTTTCTTATCTTTATATAATCTATAAACTCGTATTATCCATATTCAATTCATAATCTTATCAACTCTTTATTTAATTCCAGTTCACCACTTAAAATCAAATCTAAAATCTGATCTGGACATATCTGCAAATTTTAAACAATGCATATCTATCAATTCTGGTTTAGTTCTTTAACATCTATAGTGTATAGAATATACTTAATTCGGAACTTTTCTATAGTCAAACTTAATATATACCGTACCGAAATGAAAAGAATCTAAGGTCTAGATCCCATACCATAACATCATATTCATAGGCACTTTTTGCTCCCGCTGATCTAGCTTAATCGTTTCTTGAAATCAATCTTCGGCTACTTCTCCTATTCTGTACTTGGTTAGTGCATCATTATCCATAATACAACATAAATAGATATCCCAAGTATGAACAAAAGCATTTTCAATCTCATTTCTTTAAAAATGTAGCTCCATTCTTTAATTCAATTCACGGATTATCTCTTCTTATGCGGAGGTTTAAACACTATCAATATATATCTTGCACGAATAACATAAACAGGTTAACAAATCAAAATAAATATGTTACCTGCAATCTCATTCTCAGGTGCATCTTAAGTCTGATCCTCTGTATGCCTCTGGGACTTTTCCTCATTCTGATTTCCTCTGAATCTGCTTTGGTTAGAACAAATTCTAACAAAATGTCCCACTTGCTTGCACCTAGCACATCTGCCCGACACTCCTTTGCACTGATCACTTGGAGGTCTCCCTCCACAATTAGTGCTATAACGGCTAGAATACTCTGCATTCGGACCCAAACAAAACTGTCTCGGCCGCTAGAGCTAGAAGAACTACTCTCATACCTCTTAAACTTGTCACTCTTAATCTTAAGTTGATCTTTGCTACTGCTGCCACTATCTCTTGCCTCATACCTGCTCTATCTGCAATGGAAAATAACCGTTGATGAAATTCTGTTCTAACACCGGCCAAGTATTTAAGATAACTCCATCGGTGTGAGAATAGCATACATTGGTTCTATGGTATACTATTTTGTTCAGTTTGAGGTGCTTACTTCACCTGAGGATTACTATTCTATTCAGTCTGCGGTGCTTACTTCACCCGAAGAACCTGTCTTACTCTATAACAACAGTTATAAACAAACTAGAGATTATAAAATATAATCAGTATAGCACACTTATAATCTTAGTGTAATAACCTCATGTTTTTAAGAAATAAAACATGCTTATAATGCATTCACATAATCATGTAAACACTTAATCAACTAAGCATATAATTCTTAAATCAATAAGACATGCATTTCTTTAAATAGTAGATCATACTCGCATGCAATTCATCAACTCAAGTAAAGAATTAATCATGCAATATTATAAATTCATGCGACTCAATCTACCCCGCTCAACTTCTATCTTAGTCCTAGAAACTTTTAGCTCTGATACCACCTGTTGTGGGGACCTCGGTTTACTAATCTCATCCTAGGGCAATAAATGATTAAACATAATTAATCAAAGATAATAAAGTCAAAACAATAATTTTTTTAAAAAAATATACACTGACTCTGTACACACCTCCGTGCATAGGTTCGTGTATTAACCTGTAGCCAAAATTCTTTGCATTTAAAGTACACGGACCCCGTGCCACCTCTATGTCAAGGTCCGTGCCCAGATTTCAAAAGTTTCCAAGTTATTGCCTCGACTCAAGACCACACCGACCCTTGCAATGAGGTATTCACGGGGTCCGTGCATAGCCAAAACTCAAACATAAACAAATACGAAGGTACACGGACCCAGGCACAGAGGCAAGTCCAGAGTCCGTGCCATGCTAAAAACATCTAGGTTTCCAAGGCTGTTCAAACTTCTGAAACATGCATATACACTCTTAACATGTCCAAGCATAAACACATGCATATCTAGACATAACAATAATCTTATAAATGATTCTAAAGGTGTCATACAATAATTGTAAATCTAGCTCAAATCTCAAACTAGTCTACAACCTTTTAACATGCATTGACCGCAATCATCTACTTCTTAACCCAAGTTTCCACTTCTAATCTTCTAATCTCGAGCCATCCAAGTCTCGTCTGACTCGCTCCTACCCAACCTATTGCAATGCACACATACAAAGACAATGCAATAGCCGGATAACTCCGATGGGAATAAATCTCATTATGAAAGACATGTATATAAAGCATATACACATAGAAATTTCATTCCATTCATGCCATATATCATCTCTAGAACAAAAGCACATAAACATATATGCACTTACCATTCTTGCTTTGACAATCATAAATTTTCGTCTAAAGAAATAGCATGAATACAAAGCATGCTACCTGTCAAGGGATTCATCAATCCGCAAAGAATCTAGATAGCAACACGTATAATCTCATGTCATATCGTATCTTAACATTTCAATGAATCCTAACATCTTGGAATCAACTTCTGAAACAATTAATCTGATATCATATCAACACATTCAAATATGGAATAAAATATCATAACATTCTAGCATTCACAAAAGAATAAGCAATTTAAATGCATGATTTAAAAATCGGTTGATATACTCGGTATCGGTCTCTGGGGATCCCTGGGAATAAAAATCACGACAACTCTCCCACCTACTCTACCGATCGAGGTGGCATTGAGTTCTTTTTCTGGAGTTTGGCCCACTATATCGAGATTCTACAATAGGAGTGAATTTATCTCCTAAGCCATCGATATAAGTCCAAACATCCATATTTTTTCGGAAAATCTGCCATTCAAATTCTCAAGGAATAGTTGTCTCAATATGAATGCAACATACTCTAGTAGCATTAATGTAACACCTCAAAAATTTATTACCGAATTAATTGGTAATTAGAATAATTATGGAGTGGATAAAATATTTATTGCGGACAACTGAGTTACTGAGTATATTTATAAAATACACGTGCCAATTATTCAATGTGTTTAACCATTTCTGGATATCTGGTAATATTGACATTTTTGAGATAGTTATTGAGATATCGGAATTAAAATAATTATTTATGCTAGATAATTTAACTTAGAAGAATATTTGACCGAATTGACAGGTAAAATTATGTGTTGACTGGTCATGGTCTTAGTGAGATTCAACAATTAATTTGAAAAATTTTAAGTCTAATTGACTAGTCAAAGTCAACAATTTCAGAAAATAGTGTTAATAGTTGTGGGGTGTGTGTACCAAAAAATTATCAGAATAGGGACTAATTTTACCAGTTGGATATCAAACAAATTAGTCCGGATCAAAAAATTATTGACTTGATATAGATCGCAAAACACACACTAAAACACACTAAAAAAAACACAGATCAAGGATTTTCTCTCGAATTTTTCCCTCAATTTTCTTGTGACTGTAGCAGCCCTTGAGTTTGGTGTTGCCGGACGTTCTTCGAAGCTCCGATCAAAGATCCAATCAATCATATTTTAGCCAACATCAAGACGAAGCTATTGATGTAAAGTAATCGACGATCGAACAGTTGGATTGTCGAGAAATCGACGAAGAACATACGGGTTCGGCATAGGTACTATTCATTTTCTCTTTCGTCTAAAATTTCGTGATTCAAGCTCGTTTTTGTTAGTTTTTGAGTTGCTACAGGGTAGTAGGATGTGTGAAGATCATTTCCCAGGGTTTTTTCAGCATTTTTTGTGAGAAAATCGGACGGATCTGAGCTCGGAAGCTCACACCGCCGTCGGCTGTTTTTCCCCGATCTACGCTGCCTCGGTGGTCCGATCCGGTCGTGGCCTAGTGCATTGGAATCGTCTCATCAAGATCTACAATCTTGTAAAATTTCAGAATTTTTGGAGCTCTTTTGAGATTTTCCGACGACCATCGCCGCGCCGCCGCCATATTCTCCGTCGAGCCACCAACCTCCGATGTGTTAACCATTTTTGACCGGTTTGACATGATAGATCCGAATATCCAAGGTTCGAGTCAAGATTCGAAATCGTTAAGCGGTGAGAGCGCAATAAAGTTCGATAATTTTTTGTCAAGTTTGATGAGAGTTGACTAGGATTGACTTTTGACCATTGTGTGATTTTTCGTAGATCGGGAACTAGTTGAAGATATGTAGTGGCAGAAATCAACTGTTTAGGGATTTGAGCTTCCAAAATTGGAAGTTTTTAGATTCCTGAGTCTCGATATACGCAACCGCAACTATATAAGTTTTTCGTGCATTTAAAATGCAAAGACATGTTATACACATCATTGCTCACCCATTTAGATCAGTATATTCAACATTTTGATGACTAAATCGTGTTGTTGCATTTGTATGTGGATATGGTAACTCAAATTTTAAGATTCATGCATCATTCATGTTTTTATGCATTGTTGATCGATGTTGGATGATTTTTCTATCACGGTTTAGTTTTAGCTGCCGCTCACTGGTTTGATGGTTGGGTTAGGTCCCTTTAGATCTTGGATTAAGATGTCTTAAACTAGTGTTGGCTAGGTAAAGAGCCGGATGGTTGTAAGGGTGGTCTACCTAGAGGGAAGGTCGGGCAGGGCTCGGGCAAGTAGGTTGTTCGGGTCCGATGAAATGCATTAGGGTCATATGTTATGGGTTTGGATCAAGGTCATTTTATTTGGGTCGGGTAATTAATTTAGGAGTCTAAGTGTCAAGTTTATTTTTATTGGGCCAAGTCTGTTTATTGGGCCAAGTTTATTTTATTGGGTCAAGTCTGTTTATTGGGCCAAGTTTGTTTATTGGGTCAAGTTTGTTTATTGGTCCAAGTTGTTGGGCCGAGCTTGTTGTGCTTAAGATATTAATTGGACTTAATTTATTAATTGGGCTAAATTTGTTATGGGCCTAAGTTTTTTAATTAATTTGGTTGAGCTAAGTTTTAAGTTGGGTTAAGTATTTTAATTGGGCCAATCTTAGTCTAATTGGATCAATTTAAGTGTGATTGGGTTAGTCTAAGTATTATTGGGTCAGATTAGTGTTAATAATTCAATCTAAGTATTATCGGACGAATTTAAGTTTAAGGGCTTTAGTTAAGGGGCAGCAACTCGAACCGGCCGTGGCAAACCAAATGGTCCGTAAATATATATTTAATAGACGTATATGTATATTTTGATATAAATATGATTTTTATAAAAATAAATTAAATATATATTTACGGGCAATATTTTAAGGAAAAATAATATTTTTTTTAATTCATGATTTATTCATTTATTTTATGTTAAGTTAATGACATGTGAAGAAAAATATTTGTGGGAAGTTAAGGTGATTTGTGGCACTTATGTTTATGGGTCCACGAATCTCCAAAGGTTGGATGAAGTGGCACTTATGTTTATGGGCCTACGGATCCCCAAAGGTTGGGTAAAGGGACATAAGAGGCGTAGGAGGGCCCCAAAGGTTGGGTGAATCTTGTCGCCACGTATGTTGGTTTTATAGATCGATCAATCGCTTATGTTGTAGTCACACTTCACTGATATGACTCACAAAAAATGATTTTTATGTTTATGACATGTCAATGCTTATGTTATTTATTTACGTTACGTATTATGTTATGATTTAGATTACGATGATGTTTATGTTTACGTTTCAGCATTATGCAAATGTTTTTACGATCATGCATGCATGAGACACTTCAATATATTTTTATATGATATGTGCTTGTATGCGACCTTATTATGAAGTATTTGCTATTAAAGGGTAGAGCATGCTGAGCCTCTAGGCTCAATAAATCTAAATGGTGTGCAGGTGCGTTTGATGTTAGTTAGGAGATTGTGGTCCCGACTGGCGTGAGGACCTCTGAGCATTCGTGGCGAGCTAGCGCACCCATGACCTTCGCGCTTTTATGTTTCAATGATTATAAGATTGTATCAAAATATTTTCCCCATTTTACCTTATTGAATATATACGCATAGATTTATAATGTGTTCGAGTATTTAAGTTTTGACATGAAATCGCTTTTTATTGTGTATTAAATTTTATGAAAAACCATTTTAAGTATAGATGCATATATGTATGGGCATATATATAATATAAAAAAATTTCGAGTAAGGGTCGTTTCAATTAACTTAATGCCAACAACAAATACATGCAAATTCTAGAAAGTATTTGACATATTCTATAACAAATCTTTCTCAATCAAATAGATGCTTAACAATCTCTAGGCATAATATCTCTACAATATACATGCATAAACAATCTATATGCATTAATCTAAATCAATCAGGCATACTAAAAGCCACAATCATCATATAAGAGCAGATAAGCATGCAAGTATGTGATTTGAGAAACTCGAAAACCACCACGTTCTCGAGTTACTCTACCTGTCAAGAATAATGTTGAATCATACCTTTCTGTTGAATCTTTGAGGCTCCAAATCTGGACAATTCAACAACATGGAACACATATAAAAATTTTCTCAACTCTGAACTCAATCTTCAAGGTAAAAGTGACTTCAAAACATGATCTTTCTTCACCGAATAGAAATCTTAATTCCCGAGCTCGAAACACTATAAGACCAAGCTGAAATAAATGATAACAAGCCACAATATCAACTTTGAATCTCAAACAAAGCTCAGCTCAAATACAATACGGAAATCTTGACATTTCTTGAACCGGCCACGTAATGGCTAAAAATCGGCAATCCAAACTATGTCTATATCAATCCAACAATCAAATACACCACATATCTAGAAGAACGGTTATGCGTTAGATTCAAGAATTGATTATGCTTCTATAATCTACATATTTTTAGATGTTTTTGTGATTCAGATTAATATGTAATATAGATTTGCTATGCTTAAAAGATTTATATGCTTGTCGTTCATACTGAAATTTATTCTCATCGGAGTTATCCAAATTTCGCTTTGTATGTGTGCATTAAATCAGGTTGGGGCATAAACGAGTCTGACATGGCCTGGAGAGCTCAAGATTGAAAGATTAGACGTGGAGATTTTGGGTTAAGAGCTAGAGATGTATATAAGTTGATGTCAAATGCATGTTTAGAAGGTGTTAGATTTTTGAGATTTGAAAACTTAGACTTGAGTTTATTGTATTGCACCTTGGAAACATGTATGAGATTCTATACTTTGAGCTTCATGTTTTACCTTGAATCATGTGTTTAGATCATCTTAGAATTGATTTGAGATGCTTAAATGTTGGAAACACATCAGAAATTCATGGGACAACTCTATTTAACATCCTAGTAACTTTGAACTTTGTTGTAGTCTTTGGTAATTTTTGTAAATTTCTGCATCGACCCATCTTGGTAGAATGAGTATAACGTTTTAATAAAAATTCCGATTAGGGTAAGATTGCGGCATTGGAAATCCAACACAGAGATATATAACTTTCATGTTAATCATTTTTTCCAAATTCAATGCGCATGAATTCGGCCAGAGCAACTCTCGCTCGAGCGCATGTAGGCACGCTCGAGCGAGGAACTTGCCTTTGAAAAAAATATTAGTTATTATTCTTACTTGTTCAGATTGGATATTTTTAAATAATTTTTGCTTAATTATCAGATTAATTTGGATTGTGTTTTAAGAATTTAGATTAGGCACCCGAGGTCCCCACAACAGGTGGTATCAGAGCGGAAATTTCTTGGACTGAAATAGAAGTTGAGCGGGGTAGATTGAGTCGCATGCATTTATAGTATTGCATGATTAATTTTTTACTTGATTTAAAAATTTGTATGCGAACATGATTTATTGATAAAATAGTGCTTGCTCTACTGATATGATAATTACATGCTTATATGTTGATGTGCTGTATGAAGAAGCATGAGATTATATGTATGTTATACTGAATTTTATTTTATAATCTCTGCATTATATATTGCTTTTGTTATAGAATAAGACAGATTTTGCAGACAGAATGAGAAATTCAGACAGAACATAGCAGTGTTGTGGTAAGTTTTGAACCGATAGATACGATGATTGCACTGAGGAGGGTGTTAGTTAAACAACTCCAGAGTTATTAATCACCAACTTAGAAAGATACAGAATATGCTATGCCTAGAGGATGTTGATTTGAAGAGCTGGATCAATTGTTCAAGTGGAGAATATTCAGATGAACATAGAACCAGCCTGATTTAATATCAACTCCAGGGCTTAGCAAGAAGTTGGTGAATTGTGAAGAAGAGATTGTTGAAGAGCAGAAGTACTGAAATTTTTTTGGCAGGTATGTAAACAGAATTGTTATCATAAATTTCTATCTGTATTTGATAGAGAAGATAGAATAGTAGAATTTTCCAAACTGAAGCATGGCAACTCGAATGAGTTGGTTGAAACCATTGACAGAACAAAGAAACCTTGAACTGGTTGTATGAGGCTGAGTGGAATTCCATTCACGCCTCCGTAGTTGTGAAAATAATGATCATCACCTTCATTACAGATTTCATAGCAGTACAGCTATGAAGCAAGAGGTAGTGACAATAGCATAAAAGATCGATTCTGTCTAAGGGCCAGTATTTTAAGAAATATGATAATAGATGAAGCAGATCAAGAGGAAATTAGAATAGAGAATAATCTCATAGGCAATAAGCAAGTACAGAAGATTGAGCTCAAGATGTACCAGATAATAAGACTGCAGGTAATTGAGTTAATTCTAATTAACCTGCTTATATATTGATTGCATTGCATACATTCATAGATCACTGATTTTTTATGCTACAATCTTTATCCGATGAGCCTTTACTAATTTTATTTGCTGAGTTTTTGCCTTTGAGTAGATGAAAAGCCTTTGGAAGATTAGACAGAGAAGATGAAATACAGATTTGAGTAAATAAGATTGAACTCGATAATATAGACTCGGGGTACTATGCTCGTATGCCTTATAGATATGAATGCAATTAAGTACTAGTAAACAGTCGATTGTTCTGTTCAGTGATTAAGGAAGATCAGCAATAAAAGTGACTAGAGATTTATGATATGAGTTTCAGAAAATAAGATTCTTTTTATGTTAGTACTGGGTATACCAAGATTAATGCGGAAGAATGTCGGAAGAATTTTAGTCGATGTACTAGACCAGCAGAGAACTAACCTAGAATTGACAGATATGCCAGTGGTTAAAATGTACAAAGACATTTCGATGAGATATTCCAACCTTTTTAGAATATGAATGGAGTTCTATATTAAGTTGGTGTCTAGTACGAAGATATTATGAAAACTCTTATAGAATAGCACCGCATGAACTGAAGAGCTTCAGAAGCAGTTAGAAGATCGATTAGAGAAGAGTTAACCCAGTACCGAAGCGGTTATTAATGGTACAACAATAAGTTGAGTTGATAAGATTATATTTGAATATTGTTAATTGTGAACAAATTGATAAACTCAAATCAATTGAAGATAAGAAAAACCAATTACAGTTGAGCCTTCCCTTCGATTTTGCTGAATTTATTACATCATAAAATCATGATTCTTGAATCTCTGGATATCGATTCTAAGGTTTTGTTTTTCGAACGCGATCAATTTTGATTGGCTTTTATTATTTGTTAGAGTCTGATTTGATTCACTCGCTTTAAGTTTTGAGATGCAAGTGAGTTGTTTTCACTTAGCAGATTTTGTCATTCAGAATATTTGATTTTGAATGACCTTGACTTGAGAGAGTTCCTTTGATTATGAATTTTGAGAGTCGTTGATTATTTGATGTGTATATTCAGTATATTTTGAAGTATTTGGCTCGTAACTGATAGAAATTTTGATATAGAGTACAAGTAAGATTTAGTGGTTGATTGCATGACTTTCCAGTAATTGGGAAATAGAAATAAGGAATTAGATGAAAACTTGATCGATTGATTGCAGATCTTTGTTTTTGTGCTTGAGTTCCTAGACCGATACTAAAACAAGAAGAATTGTTGCAATCCAAGATAAGCTAGATTGTTTTGGAAAGATTAAAGCAATATTGATATTAGATCAAGCAATTAGAATTCGGATTGAGAATGCTAGATCAAGATATGAGATAAGACAGCATGTCAGAATGGATGAATTTTTAGGTGAATAATCATTTGATTATGACAGATGTTCCAGAAATGGGATATCAAATTCTGAAAAAGGAATACTACAACAGATTTAATATCCATCCAGTTGTTCGAAAAATGTATGAATTGCGTAGAAATCAGTATTGGTGAAAAAAAATGAAAGCAGATACGACAGAATTGAAATTTTCGATACTAAATTTCAAGTAGAAGAAGTAGAAAAGAAGAAACCAAGCGGTCTATGTAACAGTTTAGCAACTTTAGAATTGAAATAAGATCAACTTTTCGAAAGATTTTTCTTTTAAAACTCCTCAAATCGTCATGAGTTTGCGATTTGAATTGGGGGTAGATTTCGACAGATTCAAGAATACGCTGTATTAGATGTGATACAGATATGAATAGATAGCTATTAAGAAGTTAGCAATTTTCTGAGATTACAGGAATTATTAAAATCTATTGTCAATATAGAGATTATAGATTTATTTTATAGATTGTGGCACTGATTGTCAAATGTTCTAAAGGTTTGGTTGTATGAGATTTCATTATACTATCCTCTAATCGATGGAATGTCTGAGGTGACTATCCAGATTCCGAGGATATACTCAGAACTATAGTATTAGATTCGGTACTAGCTGATTGACCTTTGCCACTTGATTATTGTAATTCCTGTGACATTTATCTGATAGATACAGAGACAGTGTTTTTTAGTATAAGATGATAAGAAAATCGGAATTGTCTTTATGTTGAGACAGTATTTTAGAAGTATCAGATATGATTCGAGAAAAGACAGAATGTGAATATTGATCCGAACAGAATAAGAATATAGTAGAATAGATAGAGATAGCAAATGAATGACAGATACAGATTTTGATGCTTGAACAGAGTGGTCAGCAAGAAAGTTCTTTTCAGACATCATCCAATTCAGAAAGAACAATAAGATAAGATATAAGAAAATTAAAGATACTTAGAGCTCATAAAATTGAAGTAAGTATTACTTCAGTCAGCTGTACAGTTTACGATATTCAACAGTAATATTGAATGCGATTTCGAAGACGAAATAATTCCTTAGAGGAGAGGAATTTTAAGGCCCAAAAATATTAAATAATTAATTACGGGATTTGAGATTTAAATTTTGAATATGAGAAAATATTAATTTGAGAATTTACGGAATTAGAGATTTAAATTTTGGGTAAAAAATATTTAATTTGGGGATTTACGGATTTTAAGATTTAAATTCCTGAAATTCTTAAATTAAGAGAATAAAATAGTTAAATTGAATATTTATTAGATTTAAGATTTAAATTTTGAGTTTGGAGATATAAAATATTTAATTATAATCAAAGAATTGATCGAGTATTGAATTGCAAATAAGGAAGAAATCAGGGACCAAAATACAATTTTGGCCATGACATAAAATATAATATCTCCACCAGCTTTCCAACAATATAAGAGGCAGAAAGTTTAGAGAATTAGTTCCTTGGCCGATTTCTTACTTTCCAATTTCGGTAAAAATCGATCCGGCCGGTAGAATTTTAAATTGATCATATATTTGCGATCACAGCTTTGAGTGCTACGTTTAGACGTAAGTTTCATTAAGATTTATCAATCTTTGATTTTAAGATGTTGTTAGAATTAAGATTTGATTGTATAAACGTGTTATAGTATATACGACGATAGCATATCTAAGTTGAATCGCGAAAGATCATCGTTCGGACATGTTTATTAATTTTTTAATATTTTTGAATTTCTGAAAATATTATGCTGCTGAATTTGTGTATGGCTGGTGGAATTTGATATGAAAATTAGTCTAAATGATTGAAAAGATGATGTTAGTGCCTTTGGACTTGCCGATTTCGAATCGTTACGACGCCAGTTTGAATTCCGGTCATTTGAATTAAAACTTGAAGTTGTTTACTTCTTTATGGGATTAAGAGCTGATGATTAAGATGATATAACTATCATTTCAGATTTAAGTTGAAAAATATCAAAGTCGAGTCGGCGAGTTCGAATGACTTGAAATTGGAATGACGATTGGAGCAATGAATTCTTGGAGCTATCAAGATTGAATAAGCAAAATTTAATGATAGATTGAAGAGCTTGTGTTGATCAGCATTTGCAAGAGTTTACAAAGATTCGAGACGTTTAAATTAAGACAAAGGAATGAATAGATATTAGATAAGATGGAAAGAACAACACGAGGTCGTTATGACGTCGAGTTTTCTAAATCACATACTTTTATGATTAATTGCTCTTATTTGTGTTACATGATTTATAAGATGATATTATTTGATTGAGCATGTTTTATTTGATGTAGATTTATGTTATAGATTGTTATACATCTACTTGATTGTGGTATGATGCGTATAGATTATTATACATTCATCTTGAGCCACAATCCTTAGAGATATTTTTTGAAGCCAGATTTGCCAAGATTAAGATGGAAGGTTTGGACTTATATAGAGTACCAAGTCCAGGGAATGAAACTCAACGCCACCTCGATCGGGTAAGTAGGTGGGAGATTGTTGTGTATTCTATTCTCGGGATCCCAAAAGAACCTAGATCAGATTTGATTCCAAGAATTCAAAACCCCTTGTGTTTTCAACAAGCATTGCATTTATTCATTAACCTAGAGATTTCTATGATTTAGATTATGCGTTTATAAATGATAGCATGTTATAGTATACCGTTCAAGATGTGATTGCGTTTCTATGATTGGTATGATAATGCCATAGAAGAACGGTTGTGTTAGATTCAAGAATTTATTATGCTTCTATAATCTACATGTTTTTAGATGTTTTTGTGATTCCATATTAATATGGAATATATATTTTCTATGCTTAAAAGATTTATATGCATGTCGTTCATACTGATATTTATTCTCATCGAAATTATCCGGTTGTTACTTTGTTTGAATGTGTGCACTGCATCAGGTTGGGGCATAAGCGAGTCTGAAATGTCCTGGAGAGCTCAAGATTGAAAGATTAGACGTGCAGATTTTAAGTTAAGAGCTATAGATGTATATAAGTTGATGTCAAATGCATGTTTAGAAGGTGTTAGATTAGTTTGAGATTTGAAAACTTAGACTTGAGTTTATTGTATTCTACCTTGGAAACATGTATGAGATTCTATACTTTGAGCTTCATGTTTTACCTTGAATCATGTGTTTAGATCATATTAGAATTGATTTGGGATGCTTAAATGTTGGAAACACATCATAAATGAATGGGACGGCTCTATTTAACATCCTAGTAACTTTGAACTTTGTTGTAGTCTTTGGTAATTTTTGTAAATTTCTGAACCAACCCATCTTGGTAGAATGAGTATAACGTTTTACTGAAACTTCCGATTAGGGTGAGATTGGTGGAATTGGAAAGCCAAGACATAGATCTATAACTTTTATGTTTATCACTTTTCCAAATTCTATGCGCATGAGTTCAGCTAGAGCAACTCTTGCTCGAGCTCATGTAGGCGCGCTCGAGCGAGGAACTTGCCTTTGAAAAAAATATTAGTTATTTTTCTTACTTGTTCAGATTGGATATTTTTAAATAATTGTTTCTTAATTATCAGATTAATTTGGATTGTGTTTTAATAATTTAGATTAGGCACCCGAGGTCCCCACAACAGGTGGTATCAGAGCGGAAAGTTTTTGGACTGAAATAGAAGTTGAGCGGGGTAGATTGAGTCGCATGCATTTATTGAATTGCATGATTAATGCTTTACTTGATTTAAAGAATTGTATGCGAACATGATTTATTGATTAAACAATTCTTGCTCTACTGATATGATAATTACATGCTTATATGCTGATGTGCATACATGACTATTAAATTCATAAGAGTAATTAAATTCGTTGTAAGCATGAATTATTTGGAATACATGAGAAATTTAAAGCATGTGCTGTATGAAGAAGCATGAGATTATATGTATGTTATACTGAATTTTATTTTATAATCTCTGCATTATATATTGCTTCTGTTATAGAATAAGACAGATTTTGCAGACAGAATGAGAAATTCAGACAGAACATAGCAATGTTGTGGTAAGTTTTGAACCGATAGATACGATGATTGCACTGAGGAGGGTGTTAGTTAAACAACTCCAGAGTTATTAATCACCAACTTAGAAAGATACAGAATATGTTATGCGTAAAAGATGTTGATTTGAAGAGCTGGATCAGTTGTTCAAGTCAAGAATATTCAGATGAACATAGAACCAGCCAGATTTTATATTAACTCCACAGCTTAGCAAGTAGTTGGTGAATTGTGAAGAAGAGATTGTTGAAGAGCAGAAGTACTGAAATTTTTTTGGCAGGTATGTAAACAAAATTGTTATCATAAATTTCTATCTATATTTGATAGAATAGATAGAATAGCAGAATTTTCCAAACTGAAGCATGGCTACTCGAATGAGTTGGTTGAAGCCATTGACAGAACAAAGAAACAATGAACCGGTTGTATGAGGCAGAGTGAAATTCCATTCACTCCTCCGTAGTTGTGAAAACAATGATCATCACCTTCATTAAATATTTCATAACAATACAGCTATGAAGCAAGAGATAGTGGCAATAGCAGAAAAGATCGATTCAGTCCAAGGGCCAGTATTTTAAGAAATATGATAATAGCTGAAGCAGATCAAGAGGAAATTAAAATAGAGAATAATCTCGTAGGCAATAAGCAAGTACAAAAGATTGGGCTCAAGATGCACCAGATAATAAGACTACAGGTAATTGAGTTAATTCTAATTAACCTGTTTATATATTGATTGCATTGCATACATTCATAGATCAGTGATTTGTTATGCTACAGTCTTTATCTGATGAGCCTTTACTAATTGTATTTGCTGAGTTTTTGCCTTTGAGTAGATGAAAATCCTTGGAAGATTAGACAGAGAAGATGAAATACAGATTTAAGTAAATAAGATTGAACTCGATAATATAGGCTTGGGGTACTAAGCTCGGATGCCTTATAGATATGAATGCAATAACTAAGTACTAGTTAATAGTCCATTGTTCTGTGTAGTGATTAAGGCAGATCAACAATAGAAATGACTAGAAATTTATGATATAAGTTTCAATAAATAAGATTCTTTTTATGTCAGTACTGGGTATACCAAGATTAATGCGGAAGAATGTCGGAAGAATTTTAGTCGATGTACTAGACCAGCAGAAAACTAACCTATAATTGAAAGATATGTCAGTGGTAAGAATGTACAAAGATATTTCGATGAGATATTTCGACCTTTTTAGAATATGAATTGAGTTCTATATTAAGTTGGTGTCTAGTACGAAGATATTATGAAAACTCGTATAGAATAGCACCGCATGAACTGAAGAGCTTCAGAAGCAGTTAAAAGATCGATTAGAGAAGAGTTACCCCTGTACCGAAGCTGTAACGCCCCACTGTATCAATACGGGTCTTTTCAGCATGCTTATTTCCTCACTCACACGCATCCTGAGAAACTTCCCAGGGGGTCACCCATACTATAATTTCTCCAAGTCAAGCATGCTTAATGTAGTAGCCCGTAACCAAAATCAGTAATTAAGGAATGAATCATAATTACTTGGGTAGAGTTCGGAAGCTCCGAAGGTGAGTTCGGAAGCTTCGATCAGGATCAGAAGCTCCGAACAGGATCGAAAGCTCCGATCGGTATTACGTCAGGCATGACGTGTGGCAAGATCGGAAGCTCCGATCAGGACCGGAAGCTCCGATCACCCCTATCCGGAGTCAACAAGTGATATTTTGACATGTGGCAGATCAGGATCTTCGGAAGCTCCGATGGCAGGATCGGACGTTCCGATCGAGGTTCGGACGTTCCGATCAAGGATCGGAAGTTCCGATCATTGTCTATAAATAGAAGGCCGAGGCTTCACTTTCATTTGCCAATTCCGAGTTCTCCTTTCCATTCTAGTCCTTTGGAGCTGTTCTAGTCTTCTTAGGCTTGGTCCGGAGGTCGGCGAGGCGTTCAGTAGTCGTAGCGGAGTTGTGCCCAAGTTTTGGAGGAATCGACATCAAAGGGCTAACGATGGACGAAGGTATAGCTTTTGCTTCCTATAAATATTTAGGAGTGTGCAATAGCTTAGTTAAGGCTTTTAGAGCACTTTAATGATAGTAGTATCATTTGGCAGTGTAGAGCAGACTATAGGCGTGGACCTAGAGTTGGTAGAGCTTGCACTGTTTTGAGGTACGAAAGTACTGTTCGAGATATCCTGACTGACTATGAATGTATTATGTGACTGCATGATTTATATGCCATGATATTATGCTGCATTCATTTGCATCTTGCTGTATCTCTTTCGAGATGTCTGTTAGTAGGGTTGTACCCTATCCTGTTAGTGGATGGACTTCCATCGATTTGGGTCCGACGTATCCACGGTTATCTCGGTATGGGAGCCACCTCCTGAAGCGATGGCACAGCGTGCTACATACCAGGGCCCGGTCTGTCTCTGTTATCTGATCCTTGACCTCGAGTCTATAGGGAGTTCACTTTGCATGCATGTATACTCATACTCTCGCACTGAGCGTTTTATGCTCACGTCTCGTACTCTATATTTTCTGGACACCCTATTCCATGGGGCAGGTTTGCGATTGGACGAGGAGGGTGGATCCAGGAGGGGCTAGTCAGTGTTTGGCCAGCTGGAGCTTCGCTTAGGTTTTATTACTGTGGTTTTGGGTTTATACAGCTATTCTATTTGGTTGTATATTATGGATAAATTACAGATTCCTTTACTTGGGGTTGTAAATTATTTATGGTTTCCGCAGTTTTATTCTGATATCTGTTTAATTAAGTTAATTGCATGCATAAGTTCTGTTTAGTAGGTGATCTGGGTAAGGGTCACTACATTTATGGTATCAGAGCATGCAAAAGAATTCTTGGGATTTAGTCTCATCTTGAGGTATTTTTGTAGATGTCAAATCGTGACGACCAGAGTTCTCATGGCAGTGTTGGTGGGCGTTGGGGTGATGCCGACCGGGAGCCTCGTCGAGAATGGCGTCATCGTCATCACGACGACGAGCGTTTCACTGTGCGTCGATTCTTAGCTATGGGTCCTAAGAATCATCCATCCGACAAGTGCCGCAGAGCTTCTGGAGCTTGTTTCCGTTGTGGAGAGACTGGTCATATCCGGAGAGATTGTCCACTGTCTGGGGGAGGCGGTTCTGGTTCTGGTTCAGGATCGGGTTCTCAGGCCACCGTTCAGCAGAGGTCGCAGGGACAGTCTTCTGGGAGTTCTCATTTGAGGCCACGAGCTTCTGGCCAGGTGTTTGCCCTGAGACATGATCAGGCTATGGAGGAGAATGAGAAAGTCATCGCAGGTACATTTTTGCTTTATGGTATACCTGCTCTTGTACTTATTGACACTGGTGCATCTTATTCCTTCATTTCTGCACGTTTTGTTAAGAGGCATAAGTTACCATGCATTGCACTAGACGTAGTGATGTCTATTTCTACTCCGACGGGCCAATCTGCTTTGGCTAAGCGTCTAGTGATGGGTTGCCCTTTAGAGTTCGAAGGGAACATTCTGTTAGCAAATCTCATGGTCCTGGCGATGGACGACTTTGATTGCATTCTGGGAATAGATATGTTGACTACCTATCGAGCTTCAGTGGACTGCTATCAGAGATTAGTACGCTTTCATCCGGAGGGGAGTGAGAGCTGGTTTTTCTATGGTGAGGGAGCGCGACCCCCGATGCCTTTGGTATCAGCTTTGAGAGCCTGTCGATCTCTAGAGTCTGGCGGGGAAGGCTACCTTATCTATGCAGTTGATTTGTCCGCTGAGAGTATTGGGATAGAGAGCATTCCTGTTGTAGATGAATTTCCAGATGTGTTTCCTGATGAGATTCCGGGTTTTCCTCCTGCTAGGGAAGTCGAGTTTGGCATAGAGTTGATGTCGGGTACTTCGCCTATTTCTAGAGCACCGTATCGTCTAGCTCCGTCAGAGATGCGTGAGTTGAAGTATCAGCTACAGGACCTTTTGGACAAGGGGTACATTCGTCCTAGTGTATCTCCTTGGGGAGCTCCTGTTCTCTTCGTGAAGAAGAAGGATGGGTCGATGCGGCTGTGCATTGACTATCGGCAGCTGAATCGAGTCACTGTGAAGAACAAATATCCGTTGCCTCGTATTGATGACTTGTTCGATCAGCTGCAGGGCACGTCAGTTTACTCCAAGATTGACTTGAGATCTGGGTATCATCAGTTGAGAGTCCATGATCAGGACGTAGCCAAGACTGCATTCCGTACTCGCTATGGGCATTACGAGTTCCTAGTGATGCCATTTGGTTTAACTAATGCGCCGGCTATATTCATGGATTTGATGAACCGTGTCTTCAGGGAGTACTTGGACAAGTTTGTCGTGGTCTTCATTGATGACATCTTGGTGTATTCACGTAATACGGAAGAGCATGTTTCTCACTTGCGGTTGGTACTATAGACTCTTCGAGATGAGCAGTTGTACGCCAAGCTGAGCAAGTGTGAGTTCTGGATGGATAGAGTGGTCTTTCTTGGCCATATCATATCCAGGGAGGGGATTTCTGTTGATCCAAGCAAGATTGAAGCGGTACTTAATTGGTCGCGTCCGACGACAGTTGTGGAGATCCGTAGTTTTCTGGGTCTAGCAGGGTATTATCGTCGCTTCATTCTAAACTTCTCTCAGTTAGCTCGACCGTTGACGCAGCTTACCCGCAAGGGTGTGGATTTCGAGTGGTCCTCCGAGTGTGAGGAGAATTTCCGTGAGCTTCGACGGCGGTTAACTTCTGCGCCGGTGTTGGCATTACCGTCCGGATCTGGAGGGTATGTGGTATACACGGATGCTTCTCTTCAGGGGTTAGGTTGTGTCCTGACTCATAATGGGCATGTGATTGCATACGCTTCTAGACAGCTGAAGCTTCACGAGGACAACTACCCAGTCCATGATTTGGAATTGGCAGCCATTGTGTTCGCTTTGAAGATCTGGCGTCATTATCTGTATGGCGAGAAATTTGAGATCTTCACCGACCATAAGAGTCTCAAGTATTTGTTCACTCAGGCGGAGTTGAACATGAGGCAGAGACGTTGGATGGACTTGCTTAAGGACTATGATTGCGAGATTAAGTACCATCCGGGAGCTGCTAATCTCACCGCTGATGCTTTGAGTCGCAAGGTACGACTATCCGCACTTCAGACTTGTTCGATGTCTAGTGCGATCAGTGACTGTTGTACTTCAGGTTATACCTTCAAGCATAAGAAAGGTATGCAGAGTATCCAGATGTTTGCGATATTATCTGAGCCAGCCTTGTATTCACGGATCAGAGATGCTCAGATGTCTGATTCGAAGACCCAGCGTTTAGCTCGTCTAGCTAACGAGGGTAGCTCGTCTGGATTTCATTATCAGTCAGATGGCTTTCTGTGTTTGTCTGGTAGGCTTGTGATTCCACAGGATGAAGAGTTGCGAGAGGAGATTTTGTCTCAGGCACATCGCACTAAGTTGAGTATTCATCCTGGGAGCAACAAGATGTACAAGGTAAAAGAGTGGGTGCCCGGTGAGCCAACTTGTGGCTAAGGACTTTGATGACTCTTTGTATAAACAATCTTTTGTTTAATATAATTTACACTTTTATTAATGGCAATGACTTTATCTTTCTTCATATTGTTATATTGTGATATACTATTGTTGTTTTGATAAAGACCTTGAATATACTATAGTGTATGTAAGATGTGGTAGTACATGGGGATGTCTATCATAAAACACATCTTATAGTCACTGTATATTCTAAACTGTTCCTAGTCGATTGAGCCTTCCGTTAATAAGGATAAGGATCGCTCGAGATTGAGACTAGCATTTGCGATGCCGAGTACCACGTTTCATTGGTATGGAACATAGAGATGTTCAAAGCATGCAAATGGATATTCATACGATGAATGATCGAACTACTCTATCCGGACTTTCCAAGTGGTTATCACTTATCGAGTGGATAAAGTCCGCGGTTTTGGTTGTACACAATTAGTCCTTACTACTTGAAACATCATTGAGACTCTATATGCTAGTACTGTGCTTTGACTCGTTTACCGACTCTATTGGGGTCATCAGGTGTCGGGATTGGGTACAGTTACAACACATATAGGAGTCGATGCTTTGTTGTCAAGGATTCACCACATACTTGCGAGTGTGGATATCCTATGCTATCTGAGGAGATATTAGTGTGACGAATCTCTGGCCAGAGTACATGATGTGTTTTAAGAAATGGTTTCTTAGTAGCACATGCGATGTCACTATTTGATCTTCAAGATGTATTGCATAGTTATCGAATCTCGAACGACTCTCGATTTACCAATGGTTGTTGATTCGATCGGGATATATGGATGAAGGGACCGTACTGTATGCTAACCAAAATCTATTGGTTCTTGGAGGCACTATCAGTGATACCTAGGGAATCATGGGGCGATGTTGCTAGGCGCTCTTACCATGATTCGATGGGCGAGTCGGAAATTGTTGTTCCGAGTCACAAGGAGTTGTGAGCCCACGGCTAGCTGTATCCCTGAACCATTGAGGGTCACACAGAGTAATGGATTTTTAATCCCCGTTGAGATAGTTAAATTTAAAGAGTTAAATTTAATGAACAAAGAAGTGGGACTTCTTATTTAAGAGTAGAGGAGTAAGATTTCCTAAAATGACATAGGGATGGGCATTTTTGGAAACCACTGAATTCGGATTCAGAAAAATTTATCTTGACTTTAAAAGGTGCAGAAATGGTTTCTGTGAACATTGGTAGAATCGGTTTATCAATCAGAGTCACGATGAATTTTATATTAATTTCTGAACATGCGGGCTTTGCTTGTCAGGCTTGAACTTATGACTAATGGGCCCTAAGCTGTTAGCAGCTCACATTATAAATAAGTTATTGTAGTACAAAAATTACACAACAGAGGTCACAAAATATTTTTGAAAACCCTAGCCTTGTTTTCTCTGAAGTGGCCGCCCCCTCCCTCTCTCTGTCGGGAAAAATCCAGCCTGTGAATTTTGAATTACAGTCTGGTTTAACAGATCAAATTCGTTAATTCTCTTCGTAGAAACTTCTGATAGATTTTCTAGTACAATCTATCAGAGGGATTAAATCTCTGTTCGTGGACCTGATTGAAGAACAGTTCGTCCATCAGTTCCAGGGATATACAACAAGAGCAGAGTAATCTCTTGGTGTCCATAATCTCGATTCGAGATTGGAGGTAAAAATTTATAATTGTTATTTAATTTTTACACACACAATTTAATCGTAAAGTTTTGATACCCATTATGGAATCGTTCCATATAAAATTTTTAAACTTCCGCTGCACCGGGTATCAATCCTGATTGATCTGATCGCAGTTCTCCAGCAGTGGTATCAGAGCTAGGTTGCTCAGATCAAGCGATTAAATTAATCGATTGTACAAAAATTTTTAAGCCTCGGTTTTTTGAAACAAAATAAATATTTTTTTAAAAAAATAAAATTTTTTCGGGCAAAAACACGGGCAGCGATTGGATCGCTGCCCGGCCCGAGCCCCTTTGGGGTGGGGGCATCCCGGGAGCGTCCCGGGCGGCCCGCGAAAATTAATTTTTAATTTTAAAATTAAAATTTTAATATGTTAAAATTCTATTTTTGATCCGATCGAAAATTGTTTTTGATTGGTCCACGAGGCGTCGGATCGAATTGTTCGAGTCCGAAAGTTTTAAAATTGATTTTTGGATAAATTTGAATTTTTGGAAAATTTATAAATTTTATCCGTTAAATCAGATTTTATGAAATTAATTATTTTTGGTACAATTGATGATAAGATATGATCTTATGGAAATATTGAGTAAAATATGATTTTATGTATAAAATTGGATTTTATATGTAAAATATGATTTTATTTGATAAAAAGATAAAATATGATTTTGTATGTAAAATAAGATTTTATATATGGAATATGATTTTATCCTTTTAATTTAAATTGTCATTGCATGTTATCCAATAAATTAATTTTGAATTAAATGTTATTGGATAAGGATGATCGATTGCCATGACCAATTTTGTAGGTGTATGTTAGGAATTTACATTTGTTTTTATTGTTGTTGGATTTATTAATGGGCCTGGTTTATGGCCCAATATGAATTGTCATATATAATAAAAGTGGGCCTGGTTTATGGCCCGTTCTCACCCCTTAAAATGTATCCCCTGCTTGTCATGGTTATTTATTGTAAATAC
This sequence comes from Henckelia pumila, assembly GCF_033568475.1. Classification (NCBI taxonomy): domain Eukaryota; kingdom Viridiplantae; phylum Streptophyta; class Magnoliopsida; order Lamiales; family Gesneriaceae; genus Henckelia; species Henckelia pumila. The sequence goes on from NC_133121.1 coordinate 69,926,949, forward strand.
ATTAGACTTAGTGGGAGATAAAGATTTGAAGACGGAGGTGGGCCCAGCAGACAATAAAGACTGAAGAAATGTAAATTGGAAGCTCAATGTAATAGGATTGCATTGCATACCTGCATATTACCTAGGATTGGACTTAGACTCGTGATTGGCAACCACGGGTCGATTAGAAATGGAATCGATCATCCTATATAATATATGATATTATAGTTGTATGCATGTTTTAGACAAAATTGTATGAATCCCGCAAGCATACAAATTTTAAAATGATGAGACAAATTTTCAAAATTAAAATCCCTCATTTTAAATATGATTTAAAATTGATATCAAGATAAATAAAGGAAATTTAAAATTGTTTAAATGTTCCTACCTTCCATCAACGATCAATGTATGAGATGCTACCCACGAATACGGTCCGGCTCATATTATTGGGGGGGCCCGTTCGTCGGAAAGCTGTACATTGGATCGACACATGTTGTAAGTTGGGTGGAACTCCCATGGGATCGGCTCATATTATTGGGGGATCCACATGGCGACCGTCCATCACAACTTAATATTGATGGGTCATCTTGACATGTCACAATAAACGGCGTCATATTATTGGGCCCTTATTGGACATGAGGTAAAAACATGGAGGTTGCTTTGGAAGCAATTGGGCTCTACCTTTTGAAAATTATGGTTGGCTGATATTATTCGGGACCATAGTTTGTCAATTGGACTCCATGTTCTCACTAAGGAAAAAAGTTTCCCGTTTTCACTAGAGGGTAGTGAAATCGTTAAAATAGTGGGAGTGAGATTCATAAAATAAATTTCGCCTATTTTATGTCTTAGTAAATTAATTAAACAATCACTGATATTTGTCTGTTTCTTTTCAGTATTTCATAAAGATGAATTCGCGTAATCCACTTTTCTCTATCCTCGAACAAAATAAACTGACTGGCGCAAACTATACGGATTGGTTCCGTAAGTTGAAGATTGTCTTGACTTCGGAGAAGATGCTCTACGTGTTAGAAAAATCTCCTCCGAAGGAAGCACCAGCTAACATAAGTCCAGAAGAGTTGGCCAAACTTGATACATGGTGGGACCATGATATCAAGGCCAAATGCTATATGCAAGCCTCGATGTCTGATGAACTCCAGAGGCGATTTGAGGATACCGTTATGCTGCTGACATTCACGTACAACTCAAGGAACTTTTTGGGGCTCAATCGAGAGCTGAAAGGTTCGCTACTGTAAAAGAGCCAATGACGTGTCGCATGCGTGAAGGGACTTCGGTCCGTGATCATGGGGTACAAGTGATTTGGCTCATACAGAAGTTGGTAACACTTGATTTGGTGTTGGAGCATGAACTCAACGTGGACTTATTACTTCTATCTCTTCCTTCTTCGTTTGATGGATTTGTGGTGAATTTCAATATGAACAAGATAGAGGCCTCCCTTGAAGAGATGGTCAATATACTTGTAACATATGAATCCACTTTAAAGAAGGATAAACCGGCTTTCTTGGTGGGCTCCTCATCTTCTGCTAAGAAGGGGCCAAGTACAAAGGGTAAGAAACGTTCTGCCCCACCCAAGAAAACCGAACCCGAGAAGAAGTACAAGACAAAGGCTTCAAACATGGAAAATTTCAAGGATGTTTGCCATTACTGCAAGAAGCCCGGTCATTGGAAACGTAACTGCAAGGAATATCTAGAGCAGTTGCGAACTGCGAAGGGTATGTTCTATATTGAAATAAATGTTTCACTTAATACTACTTCTTGGGTATTGGATACCGGATGTGGATCTCACATTTGCAATGATTTGCAGGTGATGACAAGAAGTCGCAGGCTTAGAATGGATGAGACCCAGCTGAGGCTCGGAAATGGTTCCAGAGTTGAAGCTAAAGCTGTGGGAGATGTTTATTTAATTTTGCAGAACGGTTTTAAGTTACTTTTGAGAGATATTTTATTTGTTCCAGATTTGATTAAAAACATTATTTCTGTTTCTATGCTTGATAGAGATGGTTATTCTTGCAATTTTGTGAATGGGATTTGCAATATTTACAAGAATGAATGTTTGATTGGAAATGGACAACTTGAAAACGATCTATATAACTTAAAATTAAAAGACGTTCCAATAAATTATGTTGATAAACCGGTAACAACAAACAAAAGGAAAATCGATAGTCAAAACCCGGCAAACCTTTGGCATGCTAGGCTAGGTCATATTTCCTCAAGGAGGATGAACAAGCTAGTGGGAGAGGGCATATTTGATATGTCTGATATTAACTCTCTACCTACTTGTGAGTCCTGCCTTAAAGGAAAAATGACTAAATCTCCTTTTAAGGGGAAACCTGAGCGTAGTCAAAATCTGTTGGATTTGATCCATACAGACGTTTGTGGTCCATTTAGAATTGGTACTAAATTTGGCCACACCTACTTCATTACCTTTACAGATGATTATTCAAGGTATGGGTATTTATATTTAATGAAATATAAGTCTGAAGCATTTGAAAAGTTCAAAGAATTCAAGGCTGAAGTAGAAAAAAAGCTAGGTAAAAGTATTAAAGCACTTCGATCGGATCGAGGTGGAGAATACTTAAGTACCGAGTTTTTGGACTATCTGAAAGAGAATGGGATTCTCTCTCAGTGGACTCCTCCTATGACACCTCAGCTAAATGGTGTATCGGAGCGTCGTAATCGAACTTTGTTGGACATGGTTCGATCCATGATGAGCTTCACTGAGCTTCCACCTTCGATTTGGGGCTATGCGCTTGAAACGGCGGTATTGTTGTTGAACAACGTCCACACCAAAGCAGTGGACAAAACACCATACGAGTTATGGAATGGCAAAGCTCCTAAGTATTCGTACTTGAGGATTTGGGGATGTCCTGCTTACGTGAAGCAAACAGTGGGAGATAAGTTGGATAGTCGATCCACCTTATGTTATTTTGTAGGGTATCCGAAGAATTCAATCGGATATTATTTCTATCATCCTGCTGAAACAAAGGTGTTTGTTTCAAGGAATGCCACCTTCTTGGAGAAGGAGTTCTTATTGGATAAGAAAGGCGAGATGATGGAACTCGAAGAAATTCGAGAAGAACCCAAAATACAAAATAATGATCCTACACCTCAGGAACCATTGATGGACACGCCTATACTTAGAAGATCCGAGAGGACTTCTAGACCTCCTATTCGATATGGTCTTCTTCTTGAAGGGGATCAAGATGAACCCGATGTTGGATGTGATCCAAGAAACTTAAAAGAAGCAATTTCTGATGCGGATTCAAATTTATGGCTTGAAGCTATGCAGTCGAAAATAGATTCGATGCATACAAACCAAGTTTGGTCTTTAGTAGATCCTCCTGATGGAATTGTTCCAATAGGGTGTAAATGGATCTACAAGAGAAATCTTGGGCCTGATGGTAAGGTATTGACCTACAAGGCACGATTGGTGGCGAAAGTTTATACTCAAAGACAAGGAGTTGACTATGATGAAACCTTTTCACCAGTTGCAATGTTCAAGTCCATAAGAATCCTTATTGCCATAGCTGCTTGGTATGACTATGAGATATGGCAAATGGATGTGAAGACTGCATTTCTTAATGAAAACATTAAGAAAGAGATCTATATGACGCAGCCTGAGGGATACACATCCATGGGAAGCGAGCATAAGGTATGCAAGCTTCAGAGATCAATCTATGGTATAAAACAAGCATCAAGAAGTTGGAACCAGAAATTTGATGAAACAATAAAGGATTTTGGTTTCATCAAGAACCCGGAGGAACCATGCGTGTACAAGAAAGTAGTTAAGGATGCTGTGACATTCTTAGTACTTTATGTTGATGACATCCTACTCATTGGGAATGACGTAGGGATGTTGCAGTCAACAAAGATATGGTTATCAGGTAGATTCTCGATGAAGGATTTGGGTGAGGCATCCTATATTCTAGGGATACAGATCTATAGAGATAGATCTAAGAGAATGATAGGACTCACTCAAGCAACCTACATCGACACCATATTGAAACGGTTTTCAATGGATGGGTCCAAGAGAGGACATCTACCTATGTGTCATGGAGTTTCTCTATCCAAGTCTATGTGTCTCAAGACTGATGAAGAGATAGAGAAAATGACACATGTACCATATGCGTCAGCCATTGGTAGTATCATGTATGGGATGATATCTACCAGACCAGATGTAGATTTTGCTCTGAGTGTCACGAGCAGATATCAAGCTAATCCTGGTCAAATGCATTGGAAAGCTGTGAAGGACATTCTTAAGTACTTACGAAGGACTAAGAATATGTTCATGGTATATGGAGGAAGAGAACTGAAATTGGAAGGCTATGCCGACTCTAGCTTCCAAAGTGACGTGGATGACTCGAAGTCAACCTCTGGATTTGTGTTTATTCTCAATGGCGGTGCTGTCTCTTGGAAGAGTTCCAAGCAGGACACCACAGCGGATTCCACCACTGAGGCAGAATACATTGCAGCATCAGCTGCTGCTAAAGAGGCCGTTTGGTTGAGGAATTTCGTCTAAGAGTTGGGCGTTATTCCGGAAGTTGTTGGTCCAGTCCCGGTGTACTGTGACAACACGGGTGCCGTTGCTCAGGCAAAGGAACCAAGGTCTCATCAAAGATCCAAACACGTACTGAGGAAATACCACATCATCCGGGAGATTGTGGAAAGAGGAGACATCACTGTCAAAAGAGTGGCCTCTGCAGACAATATCGCTGATCCACTTACAAAACCCTTGCCAGGACCATTATTTGACAAACATCGCGAAGCAATGGGTCTACGTAGTATGACTAGTTGGCTTTAGGGCAAGTGGGAGATTGAAAGAGTGGGTGCCCGGTAAGCCAACTTGTGGCTAAGGGCTTTGATTAGTCTTTGTATAAACAATCTTTTGTTTAATATAATTTACACTTTTATTAATGGCAATGACTTTATCTTTCTTCATATTGTTATATTGTGATATACTATTGTTGTTTTGATAAAGACCTTGAATATACTATAGTGTATGTAAGATGTGGTAGTACATGGGGATGTCTATCATGAAACACATCTTATAGTCATTGTATATTCTAAACTGTTCCTAGTCGATTGAGCCGTCCGTTAATAAGGATAAGGATCGCTCGAGATTGAGACTAGCATTTGCGATGCCGAGTACCACGTTTCATTGGTATGGAACATAGAGATGTTCAAAGCATGCAAATGGATATTCATACGATGAATGATCGAACTACCCTATCCGGACTTTCCAAGTGGTTATCACTTATCGAGTGGATAAAGTCCGCGGTTTTGGTTGTACACAATTAGTCCTTACTACTTGAAACATCATTGAGACTCTATATGCTAGTACTGTGCTTTGACTCGTTTACCGACTCTATTGGGGTCATCAGGTGTCGGGATTGGGTATAGTTACAACACATATAGGAGTCGATGCTTTGTTGTCAAGGATTCACCACATACTTGCGAGTGTGGATATCCTATGCTATCTGAGGAGATATTAGTGTGACGAATCTCTGGCCAGAGTACATGATGTGTTTTAAGATATGGTTTCTTAGTAGCACATGCGATGTCACTATTTGATCTTCAAGATGTATTGCATAGTTATCGAATCTCGAACGACTCTCGATTTACCAATGGTTGTTGATTCGATCGGGATATATGGATGAAGGGACCGTACTGTACGCTAACCAAAATCTATTGGTTCTTGCAGGCACTATCAGTGATACCTAGGGAATCATGGGGCGATGTTGCTAGGCGCTCTTACCATGATTCGATGGGCGAGTTGGAAATTGTTGTTCCGAGTCACAAGGAGTTGTGAGCCCACGGCTAGCTGTATCCCTGAACCATTGAGGGTCACACAGAGTAATGGATTTTTAATCCCCGTTGAGATAGTTAAATTTAAAGAGTTAAATTTAATGAACAAAGAAGTGGGACTTCTTATTTAAGAGTAGAGGAGTAAGATTTCCTAAAATGACATAGGGATGGGCATTTTTGGAAACCACTGAATTCGGATTCAGAAAAATTTATCTTGACTTTAAAAGGTGCAGAAATGGTTTCTGTGAACATTGGTAAAATCGGTTTATCAATCAGAGTCACGATGAATTTTATATTAATTTCTGAACATGCGGGCTTTGCTTGTCAGGCTTGAACTTATGACTAATGGGCCTTAAGCTGTTAGCAGCCCACATTATAAATAAGTTATTGCAGTACAGAAATTACACAACAGAGGTCACAAAATATTTTTGAAAACCCTAGCCTTGTTTTCTCTGAAGTGGCCGCCCCTTCCCTCTCTCTGTCGGGAAAAATCCATCCTGTGAATTTTGAATTACAGTCTGGTTTAACGGATCAAATTCGTTAATTCTCTTCGTAGAAACTTCTGATAGATTTTCTAGTGCCATCTATCAGAGGGATTAAATCTCTGTTCATGGACCTGATTGAAGAACAGTTCGTCCATCAGTTCCAGGGATATACAACAAGAGCAGAGTAATCTGTTGGTGTCCATAATCTCGATTCGAGGTTGGAGGTAAAAATTTATAATTGTTATTTAATTTTTACACACACAATTTAATCGTAAAGTTTTGATACCCATTATGAAATCGTTTCATATAAAAGTTTTAAACTTCCGCTGCACCGGGTATCAATCCTGATTGATCTTATCGCAGTTCTCGAACAGAAGGATCTCCGTACTCGTTTCTTGTGGAAGGGAATGAAACGCAGTGTTTATCAGTTTGTTTCGAGATGTTTGGTGTGTCAACAGGTCAAGGCAGAGCACCGACGACCTGGAGGATTGCTTCACAGTCTGCCTATTCCTGAATGGAAATGGGAGTTTATCACAATGGACTTTGTGACCAATTTGCCGTTATCCCCGAGGAACTGTGATGCTATCTGGGTTGTGGTGGACCGACTCACCAAGTCAGCGCATTTCATTGCCTATAGCCGAGAGTACTCTGTGGATCGCATGGCACGGATGTACATTCAGGAGATCGTCTGACTTCATGGAGTGCCTGTGAGCATTGTCAGCGATCGGGACCCCAGGTTTACTTCTAGATTCTGGGGGAGTGTTCAGCGTGCGATGGGTACTACTCTCAGTTTGAGTACAGCCTATCATCCGGAGACTGATGGTCAGTCAGAGCGCACTATCCGTACGTTAGAGGATATGCTTAGAGCGTGCGTCATGGATTTTGGTTCAGCCTGGCAGGATCATTTGCCGTTGATCGAATTCGCTTACAACAACAGCTATCACACTAGTATTGGGATGGAACCTTTTGAGGCGTTGTATGGGCGACGTTGTTGTACTCCACTCTTCTGGGAATAAGTGGGGGAGAGACAGGCTGAGGGACCGGAGTTTATCCAACAGGCGATAGATATTGTTTATCAAATCAAGAAACGGATTAAGACTGCACAGGATCTTCAGGCCAGCTATGCTAATATCAAGCGTAGGCCTTTGCAGTTCGAGGTCGGGGAGAAAGTGTTTCTGAGAGTGTCACCTTTCCGCAAGATTCTCAGATTTGGCCTTAAGGGCAAGTTGTCTCCCAGATTTATCGGTCCGTTTGAGATCTTGGAGAGCATTGGTGATTTGGCTTATCGACTAGCTTTGCCACCGCATCTATCCAGTATTCACGACGTGTTCCACGTATCTCTGTTGCGACGGTATGTGGCGGATGAATCTCATATTCTGCAGCGGTCTGAGGTTCAGGTAGACAAGGATTTGACTTATGTTGAGAAACCTCTTCGTATCCTGGATTATAAGGATAAGGTTTTACGAAACAAAGTCATTCCTTTGGTTTTAGTTCAGTGGCAGCGCCGAGGCACTGAGGAAGCTACTTGAGAGCTTGAGGACAGGATGCGTAAAGACCATCCTGAGTTGTTTTGATTTCATTCTTTAAGTTGTATTCAGTTGAAAACTCTATAAACGTTTGATTTGAATGAAGAATGTTTCTGATTTTTGTATTTTGCATTCAGTACTTAAGATCTGATTTCGAGGACGAAATATCTTAAGTGGGGGAGAATGTAGTAGCCCGTAACCAAAATCAGTAATTAAGGAATGAATCATAATTACTTGGGTAGAGTTCGGAAGCTCCGAAGGTGAGTTCGGAAGCTCCGATCAGGATCGGAAGCTCCGAACAGGATCGGAAGCTCCGATCGGTATTACGTCAGGCATGACGTGTGGCAAGATCGGAAGCTCCGATCAGGACCGGAAGCTCCGATCACCCCTATTCGGAGTCAACAAGTGATATTTTGACATGTGGCAGATCAGGATCTTCGGAAGCTCCGATGGCAGGATCGGACGTTTCGATCGAGGTTCGGACGTTCCGATCAAGGATCGGAAGTTCCGATCGTTGTCTATAAATAGAAGGCCGAGGCTTCACTTTCATTTGCCAATTCCGAGTTCTCCTTTCCATTCTAGTCCTTTTGGAGCTGTTCTAGTCTTCTTAGGCTTGGTCCGGAGGTCAGCGAGGCGTTCAGTAGTCATAGCGGAGTTGTGCCCATGTTCTGGAGGCATCGACATCAAAGGGCTAACGACGGACGAAGGTATAGCTTTTGCTTCCTATAAATATTTAGGAGTGTGCAATAGCTTAGTTAAGGCTTTTAGAGCACTTTAATGATAGTAGTATCATTTGGCAGTGTAGAGCAGACTATAGGCGTGGACCTAGAGTTGGTAGAGCTTGCACTGTTTTGAGGTACGAAAGTACTGTTCGAGATATCCTGACTGAGTATGCATGTATTATGTGACTGCATGATTTATATGCCATGATATTATGCTGCATTCATTTGCATCTTGCTGTATCTCTTTCGAGATGTCTGTTAGTAGGGTTGTACCCTATCCTGTTAGTGGATGGACTTCCATCGATTTGGGTCCGGCGTATCCACGGTTATCTCGGTATGGGAGCCACCTCCTGAAGCGACGGCACAGCGTTCTACATACCAGAGCCCGGTCTGTCTCTGTTATCTGATCCTTGACCTCGAGTCTATAAGGAGTTCACTTTGCATGCATGTATACTCATACTCTCGCACTGAGCGTTTTATGCTCACGTCTCGTACTCTGTATTTTCTGGACACCCTATTCCATGGGGCAGGTTTGCGATTGGACGAGGAGGGTGGATCCAGGAGGGGCTAGTCAGTGGTTGGCTAGCTGGAGCTTCGCTTAGGTTTTATTACTTTGGTTTTGGGTTTATACAGCTATTCGATTTGGTTGTATATTATTGGATAAATTACAGATTCCTTTACTTGGGGTTGTAAATTATTTATGGTTTCCGCAGTTTTATTCTGATATCTGTTTAATTAAGTTAATTGCATGCATAAGTTCTGTTTAGTAGGTGATCCGTGCAACCTCTTGGCACCGGCGATCACTCCCTTCCTCTTTAGCCCCGGGCGTCACATGCCCACCAGCTTCCGCTTGGTTCGTCCCGAACCATACCATACTAAGAGAGGTCGGCTCTGATACCATTTGTAACGCCCCACTGTATCAAGACGGGTCTTTCCAGCGTGCTTATGTCCTCACTCACACGCACCCTGAGAAACTTCCCAGGGGTCACCCATCCTATAATTTTCCCAAGTCAAGCACGCTTAACTTTGGAGTTCTTATGTGATGAGCTCCCGAAAAGAAGATGCACCTTCTTGATATGAATAGTACATATGAAATCTTTTAATCCCTCCTCAACCATGTAGTCTCATACCTACACAGTCTCAGAATCCATCTCATTCCGGCACGGGATCGGTTCATTCATGTCTCCCTCCACCTAGAAGCCTACCAGGAGCCGCTCATTGTTTGTGCATCCTCTTGGCACCGGCGATCACTCCCTGCCTCTTCAGCCCCGGGCGTCACAGAAGCGGTGATTAATGGTGCAAAAATAAGTTGAGTAGGTAAGATTATATTCGAATATTGCTAATTGGGAACTAATTGATAAACTCAAATCAATTGAAGATAAGAAAAACCAATTACAGTTGAGCCTTCCCTTCGATTTTGCTGAATTTATTACATCATAAAATCATGATTCTTGAATATCTTGATGTCGATTATGAGGTTTTGTTATTCGATCGCGATCAATTTTGATTGGCTCTTTTTCTTTGTTAGAGTCTGATTTGATTCACTCGCTTTAAGTTTTGAGATGCAATTGAGTTGTTTTCACTTAGCAGATTTTGTCATTCAAAATATTTGATTTTGAATGACCTTGACTTGAGAGAGTTCCTTTGATTATGAATTTTGAGAATCGTTGATTATTTGATGTGTATATTCAGTATATTTTTAAGTCTTTGGCTCGTAACTGATAGAAATTTTGATATAGAGTACAAGTAAGATTTAGTGGTTGATTGCATGACTTGCTAGAAATTGGGAAATAGAAATAAGGAATTAGAGAAAGCTTGATCGATTGATTACAGATCTTTGTTTTTGTGCTTGAGTTCCTAGACAGTTACTCAAACAAGCAGAATTGTTGCAATCCAAGCTAAGCTAGATTGGTTTGGAAAGATTAAAGCAACATTGATATTAGATCAAAAAATTAGAATTCGGATTGAGAACGCTTGATCAAGATATGAGATAAGATAGCAGATCATAATGGATGAATTTTTAGGTGAATAATCGTTTGATTATGACAGATGTTCCAGAAATGGGATATCAAATTCTGAAAAAGGCATACTACAACTGATTTAATATTCATCCAGCTGTTCGAAAAATGTATGAATTACGTGGAAATCAGTATTGGTGAAAGAAAATGAAAGCAAATATGATAGAATTGAAATTTACGATACTAAATTTCCAGTAGAAGAAGCAGAAAAGAAGAAACCAAGCGGTCTATGTCACAGTTTAGCAACTTTAGAATTGAAATAAGATCAAGTTTTCGAAAGATTTTTCGTTTAAAACTCCTCAAATCTTCATGAGTTTGCAATTTGAATTGGGGGTAGATTTCGACAGATTCAAGAATACGATGTATTAGATGTGATACAAATATGAATAGATATCTGTTAAGAAGTTAGCAATGTTCTGAAGGCAGGAAATCAGTTTGATTCTCACGATATTTGAACTAAGATGGGATTCAAGAAATATGCTGCTCAAGGTGTGACAACACCTCAGTCACCACATCCAGTAATTGAGCAAGCTATTGTTCCTATTACTGAGGAACCTGTGCCTCTGGATTTGATAAGTGCATTTTATGCACTTAATTTACATATAATTTGACTTGGATTTTGTGATGTATCGAGTGGGTTTTATGAATATTTGTTGTTGTTTTTGTGAGTTGCAAGGATTGCAAGAAAAGTAGCAAGAAGAAGCGGAAAGACAAAATACGGAGCAGCAACTTCAGAAACTTATTGGGAATGTTTGAGACATTCAAATCCAATTTTCACTGTTCATAATGAAGTTTGAGATATTTTAAAGCTTTAGTAAATATTTCAGCTCAATCTGACAGTTAGATTGTGAGATATGATTTTTTGCAAATTGTTGCGCGTTGTAGAGGCGCACCTGCGCGAGGAATAAAAGCAGTTGCGCCCTGAATGAAAAATTTAAGTGCTATTGCGCAAGAATAGAGAGCAGCAACGCTTGTTCTAGGATGGAATGAAGAAGATAAGCGCAATAGCGCTATATTGAAGCGCAATAGCGCTTGATGGAGTGTAATAGCTCTATATTGAAGCGCAAAAGAATTGGATGACAGATTTAAGTGCAGTAACGCTTGATTCATGTGCAATAGCTCTGAAGGTGGGAAGCTGTGGAAAATAAAGGGACAGAGATGTATGTGATCCCGCTCAAAAGGATTCACGCGCCCGCGCGATGTGAAGAATTTTGAGTTTGCGGAACAGAGCACTATGCACTCCCGCGCTATCGCGAATTTCTGAAGTTAGAGTTTCATCGATAAATAAAAATTTGGGATTTCTTTGGGATTTTCTTGGACGAGTTAGGGTGCATATAAAAGGTGATTTTTAGACGCAAAACAGGGGGCAGCCGCCGCACAACACAAGAGAAATTGAAAGAGAGCTTGATCGTGAATTTGGAGAGGAAAATTCTGGGAAAGGAACAAGAAGAGCTTCAAGAACAAAGACGGAGATCGATCGACTGGACACAAAAGATCGACTACGGATTTTTCATCTTTATTTGAACTATTTATTTATTGAATTGATGTCTCGATTGAAAAATATTTTTTGTTTTTATTTATATTTGATCATGAACAAAATTTTATTAGTCTAGAGGGATGATGGATCCCAGTGTCGACTCTTCTACGAGTTTTTGATTTTATGGGATTGAATTCTACTAGATTAATTGTTTTTTTAGTTTTGATTGTCTTTTCAATTACTTGATCACTAATTGAATTGTTATATTTATTTGAAATCATTGCTCGGGAGAGGGGATTTTAAATAGGACCAATAAAAATTACACCTTTAACTGTTTATATAGCTCGAGAGAGTGTATAGCGTTAATGGAGCCTTAGAAAAAACATCGTTTTACACATATCACTACGACTAGATTTTTAATAGGGATATTGGAATTGAATCGTAGTTGATACACATTATTTGTTGCTCGGAAGAGAGAAATAATACACAAGTGTTTTTGGCTATTAATTGAATGGAATTCATGAAAATAAGTAAATTAGGAGTAGTTTTTGTCGAAATCAGGTGAAATCTAAACTTCTAGACCATAATTCTCTCATTGATATTTCGTTGAAATTGTGTGCGTGCTTTGCTTCAATTTATTATTAATTTAGTTTTTGAAATCAAAATTCTCTTATTTAATTTTCTAGATAAATTTTAGAATATTTAATTACAAGTACTAATATTTGTCAATAATACTCCTCGTGGGAACGATACTTTACTCACTACATATTAAAACTTGACATCGTGAACTTGCAGGCACATTACGCAAGTTTTTTGCATCGTTGCCGGAGAGTAATCTGGTGATTTTATTTTAGTTTTTTCATCAATTAGTCTAGATTTTAGAGTTTTTTTTTATTTTTTAGTTATTAATTGATTTTTTATTCTTGATTGCAGTTCATGCAACGAACTCAAAGCTCTAATTCTCTACTGTTTGATTCGTAGATCGAACGCACTGCAAGAGCTTTGAGAAGAGCAAGGAGAGAAGAATTAAGAAACATGGCTGAGAATGATGATGAACCGCAGGCTTCCTTGGTGCCAACCAGAGATCACTTTCAACCAGTGATCCATACACACTACTATGGAATAGCTCGTTTGTAGTAACCCAGATTCCATTTTAAGATAATAATATGTTAAACATGATTAAGGGTTGGTAATTACTCAATTCCGGGGCTTAATAGGACTTTAGAAATAAGAATTGGGCTTCCAATATTTGGGCCAGTTCGTACGGTCCAAAGAGGACTTCGGACGATCCAAACTCAGCATTCCGAGGGCTCCGATTGTGCTTTGTTGACTTCGGAGTTAAAGGGAGATCGGAAGGTCCGAACCAAGATCGGACGGTCTTAACTCCCTTATGCCAAGCAGGAAGGATTACTGAGCCATGGATTTCGAAAAGTGTCAAGATTAGGACACTTCGGACGATCCAAAGTGACGATCGGACGGTCGAACTCGATGTGTTTTTCTTGGAGACAGTGAGTTGGATCAGATGATCCAAACCCGAGTTCGGAGGATCCGAACTTGACCGAGAATTTTCCTATAAATAGGGGTCTTCAGAATTCATTTTGAATTACGAATTCCCGAGTTTCTTTCTTCATTTATATGTGAGATATACACTTGAGGGCCCTATCGGTTATTATAGAAGTTCTGGAATAACCAAGGTGTGTTTATAGTCATCTGGGACTAGCGACTCCAAGGGCTTACTACGGACGAAGGTATGGTCCGGGAATCTATTTAAGTTTTGAAAGTACTTATTAGCTTAATTAAGGCTTATAGAACTTGTGTAGTGATATGGTGAACTTTTTAATATAGGCATGGAACCTAGGATCCTACTAGACTTGTACTAGCCTAGAGGTACGTACACATTGACTGAGATTGCCAACGAGTATACATGTTTATGTGTTGCATTTATTTGGCATTATTATATGGCATGATATATGATTTACCGCTTTCTATTTTCATATGTCATGTGCATATACACGTTGAGCCTATACCTTGTTATACCTGATTATAGAGTCGCTCAGCTCTATACTTGTTAGTCTGTCACTGAGAGTACCGCGACGGCGGGGACATGTATGTCTGGCTACTCAAGTGTACTAGGAGAGTGTGGTTGTACCCAGAGTTGATCCGTGAGGTTACAGCACTTATTTGGCGCCTGTATTGAGCATGATTTATCAGATGACCCTTTACAAGTCATCACGGTTGCGTGCATCGTATACATATATTTACTCATGTTTATGTACTGGGCGTTAGTGTTCATGTCCTAGTTGTTATCTTGGACACCCCATTCCATGGGGCCAGTCGCAGGATGGACGGAGCTGGGAGTTCAAGACAGTACTAGGGAGCAGGATCCTTGAGGAGTTATTTATACAGCAGGATGCGATATAGCTGTATAATGCTTACTTTCTAGTTGTTTCGATATGGTTGTATCACTACAGTATTAAGCCTTGAACTTTTATACTAAGCTGATATGTAAATTATGGGTTATGTTTCCGCACATTTTACTCTGTTAAGCATTCTTGCTTTATTAAGTTTAATACAAGCTATTAGATGCCAGTTAGTAGGTGATTCAATGCAGGGTCACTACATTTTTGGTATCAGAGCATGCTTAGATTTTGGGAATTAGTACTTGGGATTTAACCTAGTTTTAAGTGATTTTGCGTATTTGGGATTTTAATGTGCAAATCTTTTCAGATAATGGATTATTGAGGTAACGAGAGTCATGGTAGTGTTGGCCAGGAAGGTGATCATCATCGTCACCATCGCCATGATCATGAGGATCGACATCGTCCTCACGAGGGTAGACGTCGCTATAATATCAATAAGTTTATCCAGGTAGGACCGAAACCCTTGTTGGGAGGCGAGAATCCTGAGGAAGCGAGAAACTAGATGTCCAGGATCGAAAGTGCTTTTCGATCTTTCGAGTGTACTGAGGATCAGAAGATGGAGGTTATAGAGTTTGTTCTAGATGGACGTGCACGCTTATGGTGGGATGCCAAGGCAGCTCAAGTGCGTACTGAGAGAGGACGGGTGGCTTGGGAGGATTTCCGTCAGCAGTTCCAGAAATTATATTTTCCTCCAGCTGTCTGTCAGGCACGATCGATGGAGTTGCTTACGCTGAAACATGGATCTATGACTATTGATGTATCAGCAGCGATTCATTGATCTGCTACCTTACAGTCCCCATATCAATGAGAGTGATGCATCCAAGTACGATATTTTTTTGCAAGGTTTGAATCAGGATATTTATTCACAGGTTGTTGTCTGTGATGATCCGACAACTTATGAGACTCTGGTTAATCGGTGTCATCAAGTGGAGAAAAGCAATAGGCGAGCACTGTTGATGATGCCAGAATAGCCTAGTGGATCTCTTGGGCCTAGGGCTCAATCTGTTGTGCAATCTGGACCTATTTATTCTTCTACTACTACTTCTTCTAGATCTAGTGATTCACAAGGTATGTTCCGGTTCGGAAAGAAGAATAAGAAAGATGAATTTTGCAGTCACTGTAGTGGGAAACATTCTGCAGCTTCTTGTCGGAAGGCTTCTAGTGCATGTTTTATCTGTGGTGAGCAGGGACATCTGTGGAGAGATTGTCCTCAGCGTATGGGAGTTGCGAGTGGATCGAGATCACAAACTGTATATCAGGCTTCTACTCATCCACGTCAGCAGCTAGCACCACCTAGTTCTTTTAGTTTCCATCCACACACGCAAGGGCAGGTGTTTGCTCTGTCTCAGGAGCAGGCTACTGAGGAAAGCGATCGCATGTTGGCAGGTATTTTTTTACTATGTGGTATTCCTGCACTTGTTTTAATTGATACTGGATCATCGCATTCCTTTATTTGTAATCTCTTTGTTAAGATACATAGATTACCTTATGTATCATTAGACTTGGATTTAGTTGTATCTACTCTGCTGGAGCAGGAGGTAGTAACTAAGAGTCTAGTGATGGGTGGCCTTCTAGAGTTTGAGGGTCATGTGTTATCAGATAATCTGATGATCTTGGCGATGGCAGATTTTGATTGTATTTTTGGAATAGATTTGCTGACTTTGTATCACGCTACTGTGGATTGTTATCAATGTCTCGTACAGTTTCATCCGGATGAAGGTGATAGTTGGTACTTTTATGGTGAGGGAGCACGACCTGCGATTACACTTGTATCAGCTCTAAAGGCATGTCATGTCTTAGAGTCAGGTGAGGAGGGCTATGTCATTTATGCAGTTGATATGTCCACGAGTAATTCGTGTATTAATCAGTTACCTGTGTTCAGCGAGTTTCCTGATGTATTCCCTAATGAGATTCCTGGTTTTCCTCCGGTTCGAGAGGTTGAATTTGGTATCGATCTAGTACCAGGAACAACACCTATATCCCGAGCGCCTTATCGACTAGCACTGTCAGAGATTAAGGAATTGAAACAGCAGTTGAAGGATCTTCTTGATAAGGAATATATTCGTTTGAGTGTTTCTCCGTGGGGAGCACCTGTTTTGTTCGTCAAGAAGAAGGAAGGATCAATGCGATTGTGTATTGATTATAGGCATTTGAATCGTGTCACCATCAAGAATAAGTATCCTTTGCCACGAATTGATGATCTGTTCGATCAATTACATGGTACTTCTGTCTACTCCAAGATAGATCTGAGATCGGGATACCACCAGATACAGGTACGAGACTTAGATATTTCTATGATTGTTCTTAGGATAAGATACGGGCATTATGAATTTATGGTAATGTCATTCGGTTTGACAAATGCACCGGCAGTCTTTATGAATATGATGAATCAGTTATTTCGAGAATATCTGGATAGATTTGTCATCGTTTTTAT
The DNA here is from genome assembly GCF_033568475.1 of Henckelia pumila. Lineage (NCBI taxonomy): Eukaryota > Viridiplantae > Streptophyta > Magnoliopsida > Lamiales > Gesneriaceae > Henckelia > Henckelia pumila. The sequence continues at coordinate 69,943,833 of NC_133121.1, forward strand.
CTATGATATTCTTGTATATTCTCATGACAAGGATGAGCATGCACAACATCTGAGGATGGTTTTACAGACGTTACGAGATAAGCAGTTGTATGCAAAATTAAGTAAGTGTGAATTTTGGCTTGATCGGGTAGTATTTCTCGGTCATGTGATTTCTAGTGAAGGAATATCTGTTGATCCAAGAAAGATAGAGGCAGTGCTGAACTGGTATCGTCCGACTACGATTGATGAGATTCGAAGTTTCTTGGGTCTAGATGGTTATTAACGTTGGTTCATTGAGAATTTTGCACAGTTGGCCAGGTCTTTGACTCAGCTTACACGGAAATATGTTGCCTTCATATGGTCCTCGGATTGTGAGGAGTCATTTCACGAGCTGCATAGACATCTTACTACTGCACTTGTGTTAGCTCTACCTTATGGATCGGGAGGTTATATTGTCTATACAGATGCCTCTGGTCAGGGGCTAGGATGTATTCTGACACAGCATGGACATGTTATTGCCTATGCTTCTCGATAGTTGAAGATGCATGAGAATAATTATCCAGTGCATGATATCGAGTTAGCCGCCATTGTATTTGCGCTCAAGATTTGGAGGCATTATCTTTATGGCGAGAAGTTTGAGATATTCACGGATCATAAGAAACTGAAATATTTATTCACTCAGGCAGAGTTGAATATGCGACAGAGACGCTGGATGAACTTACTGAAATATTATGACTACAAGATTAAGTATCATCCAGGTTCTGCCAATCTTACAGTTGATGCCTTGAGTCGGCCGGTTAGACTTTTTGCACTTCAGACTAGTGAATTATCTCTTATGATTCAGGAGTATTGTTCACTGAGTTTTACACTCAAGCACAAGAAAGGAAGAAATGGAATTCATTTGAATACGATTTTATCTGAGCCGACATTGTATTCTCGAATTAGAGATGATTACGTATCTGATGTTAAGACTCAGCGTTTGGCATATCTGTCCAATGGAGTTAATATATTTGGATTCCATTATCAGACAGGTGGTTTATTATGCTTATCAAATCGAGTGGTTGTACCTGATGTTGCGGAGCTCAGAAATGATATTCTTTCTCAAGCTCACAGGAGTAGATTATCAGGTCAACCTGGAAGCATGAAAATGTATAAGGACTTGCGAAACAGATTCTGGTGGAAAGGGATGAAACTGAGTGTTTTTCAGTTTGTTTCAAGACGTCTTGTTTTTCAACAGGTCAAAGCTGAACACTGACGACCAGGTGGTTTATTTCAGAATCTTGAGATTCCTGAATGGAAGTGGGAGCACGTAAATATGCATTTTGTCACCCCACTTGCCTATGAATTCACGTCAGTGTGATGCTATCTGGGTCGTTGTTGATCGTTTGACGAAATCAGCACACTTCATTCCTTATAACCGGGAGTATTCTTATGATTGCATGTCACGGTTATACATCAAGGAGATAGTGCGATTACATGGGATTCCAGTGAGCATATTAAGTGATAGAGACCCACGGTTTACCTCACGTTTCTAGGATAGTTTTCTATAGGAGTTGGGTACCAATCTGAGTTTGAGCATTGCATATCATCCATAAACTGATGGGCAGTCAGAGCGGACGATTCTTACGTTGGAGGATATGCTACGTTCGTCTGTCATGGATTTGGGTTTATCCTGGCATGATCAGTTACCTTGATCGAATTTGCCTACAATAACAGTTATCATCGTAGTATTGATATGACACCTTTTGAGGCATTGTATGGTCGACGATGTCGTACTCCGTTATTTTGGGATGAGATAGGAGAACGAAAATTTGAGGGTCCCGAGTTAGTGCAATGTATTGTAGACAAGTTATATTTGATCAAGCGGAGGATCAAAGCTGCTCAAGATCGGCAAGCCAGTTATGCACTGCGAGTGTCACCTTTAAGGAAGGTGATGAGGTTCGGTCTGAAAGGCAAGTTGTCACCTCGTTTTATTGGGTCTTTCTAGATACTGGAGAAGATTGGAGATATTGCATATCATTTGGCATTATCGCCATATCTTTCCAGTATACATGATGTCTTTCATGTGTCATTACTTCGACATTATATAGCTGATGAGTCACATATTATTCAGCCTACTGACATTCAGCTAGAGCGAGATCTATCATATGTTGAACGACAACTCCGTATCCTAGACAGGAAGGAGAAAGTTCTTCGAAACAAGACTATACCACTTGTGATGGTACAGTGGCAGCGCCGAGGCGTTAAAAAAGCAACTTGGGAAACCGAGAGTCGTATGCGAGCAGAATATCCTGAGTTGTTTGCTTTATACTTTTTATTACCATGCAAAGATGTAATTATAGTTGTTGTAATAAAACATGTTTTGATGTTTCATATTGTTATCTTGATTTTTCTTTAAATTTTATTTCGCGGACGAAATATCTAAAGGTGGGGAGAATGTAGTAACCCAGATTTCATTTTAACATAATAATATGTTAAACATGATTAAGTGTAACGCCCGAAAATTTGATTATGTAAATTCGCATGCATAATTAGGAAAATTTAATTATTTAAAATTTAGAAATATGGGTTAAATGAGATTTATGTGTATTATGTGATGTATATGCATGATTTAAATTATTTTAGCATTTAACCCATAATTATGGAATGTTTAGATTTTTAAGAAATTTATTATTTTGATCGCGTAGACGGGACCGTGGACGGACGAGATATTAATTTTTCATCCAAATTATTTTATGATATTTTTTTTAGCCATAAAATATTATTTTAAGGTTTTAATTCCCAAAAAGAATACCGTTATTTTATATATGTATTTTAGAAAACCCATTTTTAGCCAAATTAAACCATTTTAATGACTTTTATTAATTCTTAAAAATCCTTTAAATTAATATTTCGAGATTTTGAATTTTATTATCAGATTTAATATTTTAGTTAGGAGTTTTAAATATTTATTTCATGGTATGTTATCTACCAAATTAATTTATACTAAATATACCTAAAATTATCTCCCAAGTACCCTAAATTCTACCCTAATCCCATTCCCTATTCTCCTTAGCCGACACCCCATCTCCCTCACCTTCTTCTTCATATTATTCTACAGAAAACTCAGCCCCATAGCCGTAGCTTTCCAGATTTTTAAAGAAGTTTTTGGAGGTCCGCCATCCCGGAGCCGTACACGCGGTTGTAACCTCAAATAAAATCCAAGGCATGTTGAATTCTCTCCTTTCAACACCATATAAGCTATTCACTTCCTTTTTATGTTTTAAATCATCATTCTTGAAGGTTATATGTGGATTATGTACAGAATATTTGTTCATGTCATGAACAGTCCACAATTTTGGTTGCTTTCATGATTCATGCTCGCGTTTTCTGTCATGGAAGGGTCCAGGCTATTGCTCTACCTATGGGGTCGTGTATTATGGTCCCTAGAGTCGAGGGGTTATAGTGGGGTGAGTCATGGGTTGCCCGAACCAAAGCAGGAACAGCTGGTGTACAGGCAGCGCACAACTTAAGGTTCTAAGGAAGAAGACTTCATTCGCCTTCCTCAAGCCACTATTTTGGGTGTGGTTTGAACGGTTTGAACCCTCTAGATGTTGGCTAGGATTGGGAAGTGGTTTCATGGTCATTGGTGGTTGGATCATGGAGAACGAGTGGATTTACGATAACCGCTCAGGGCTGCGCGCGAGCTGGGGGAACTGCCTGTTGCAAGTCTTCTTTCTCCTTTCTCGGACAACCGTTTAGGCTGATTATTGGATTGATGCAAACGTCTGGATGTGGTCTAGGTTTATAGGAGTGCTCCGGCCGGTGGTGGCCGGAGCTGTGCGGCCGCCGACCTTCTTTAAGGCTGCTCATGGCCGAGGGTGAGCAAGGAAGGAGGGATCGGGTTTGGGGGCTGGGGGAAGGCTGGGTCAGGGGGTCCGGGTCGGGTCTAAAATATCACGGGTCATGTTAGTTGGGTTTGGGTCCGGGTTAGGTGGGTCGGGCTCGGGAATTTTAATTTTTAAGTAATTATTAGTTTAAGTGGTTTTTGGGTAAAATTAAATGTTTAGCCTCCAAATAATTTTATTTGGGTCATAAATAATTATTTAAGTTAGCCCAATGATTTTTTATGGGATTGGGAGCCCATGGGAATTATTGGGCCAGACTGGGAATTATTGGGCCAGTCTGTGAATTTTTGGGTCTGTATGTGATTTTATTTGGTTTAAATAAGTTATTGGGCTTAAGTATTTTTATTTAGGTCCAATTATGTTTAAGTAATTTATTTGGGCCATATTATGATGTTTAGGTTTAAAATTAAGTTAATGAGCTAGTTTAGGAATTTATGGGCTTAAATTTAAGTGACCAACAGTCTCGACAATCCTATGAAAAAAAATAACCAAGTCCGAATATATATTTAATTTATTTTATGCATGAAGTTTATTTTAAGTATAAGTATATATGTAACGCCCCGTTTTTATCTTAATTGATGTTATTTGAGATATTCGGTGATTTCAGAATTCGAGATCGGACTTTTTATTAATCAGGGACCTTTTTGCAATTTTCAAAAATTTCAGGGACTAAAATGCAAAAAAGTGGATTTGTTATATTATAGACTTGTTGACTAAGTCTCTTATTCCTCCCTTATCTCCTCCAACTCGGTTTTACTCCATGGAAGGCGCCCAAAGATTTTCCAAGCTTTTGTGATTTCATTTCTAGCTCAATCCGTCCGATAGAATTGATTTCTGACTTGATATCTGCGATCACAGCGAGGAGTGCTCCGTTTGGATGTAAGTTTATCTTAATTCTGAGAAGTTTGAATTTATTGATGTTGTCAGAATTTGTTTATATTCGGAGAGGATGATTATGAGTTAGCAGTGATCGTTTATCTAAGACGGTTCGAAGATCTAACGACAATCGGAATTGTTATGATTTTTCTTGTCATTTTCGAAAATGATGATTTTGAGATGTGTTGTTTTTGTGTTGGGTTTGATGTTTGAGGATTGGAATGAGTATGTTGAGCTGTTGTTTTGCTGTCTGCATTTCCGGATTGGTCAGTTTATAGCCGTTATGCCGTCAGTTTGAGTTTTGGATATCGTTTCGATGTTTTGATCGTATTGAGTTTTGATTGAGTTTTGATATCGATTTTGATCCGTGACTTCTTCTGATAGATTGATTGGGAGTCCTTGAAGTTGCTAGAGTTGCAGCTTTTGGCAAGTTTGGAAGAGTTGAGCCGGTATAGTATCGATGTCTTTCTATATCGATTAATCAACTTGATTGGATATTTTTTGAATTGAGAATTGTTGTTTTCAGATTGAAGTTTTGGAACGACAAAGAAGAGGTATTAGATGACTTCGTAATGGAATGGGACGATTAACTCGAATCAGGATTGGCTCGAGTGTCCTAGAAGAAATCACATATTGCATGTTTTGATTTCTTATTTGATTATATGATTGAATTTATATTGAGTGCATTAGATTACATTGCATTCATATTGAGCCTTGATTTGTTCAATTTTAATTAGACGATCTAGGGATTGTAGTCGAGTAGCTTGGTAGGCGATTTACTACCTTGTCGAGTAGCTCACTATAATGCTCTTGAGTCTAGAGGATTAAAGCATGCCATGTCCACCTCGAGAGGGGAGTCGGTGTGATTGTGGATGTTTTAGCCTCGGGATCCCAAACCGAAGAAAGAAAGAATGGAAGAAATTCATTGATTGTCTGAGTCTGATAATCCAGAAGTTTAAAGACATGCATGTCATTTTAAATACAGTACTTGATTGGATTATTTGATTATATGGGGAACGAGTTTTTATATGACTTGATATGTTTATTTGATTGCATGTCAGTCTCTTTTACTGGGAATATTATTCTCACCGGATTATCTGGCTGTTGTCTTTGTTTGTATGTGTACTTGGCAACAGGTGGGGCAGGAACGAATCAGAGACAACATGGCTAGAGGATTGAGAGAATAGAGTGAGGCTTGGATGTTAGGAGTCACTTTGTAATTGAACTCCTTTTTGTATTGAATAAGTCCGAACTAGATGGACCTTATTATGCATGCTTTATTTTGTGAGGTTTGTATAACTCATTACATATATGTTGTATCTTGTTGAATGGGATTTTGTTGTTGTTATTGTGGATTGAATGGAATTGAAAATTGGAGAAGAAAACCAGAATTTTTCTGGGCAGAGGGTCTCGCTCGATCGGCGAATTCTTGCAGATCGAGCGAGCACTAGAGAGGCAGTGTATGTGAATTTTATGCTCGCTCGATCGGTAAGATTTTACCGATCGAGCGAGGGGTCCTGATCCTTGGACAGAGAATTGGAATCATTTGGCCCGCTCGATCGATAAGATTTTACCGATCGAGCGAGCACCACCTTTTAAAAAAAAAATTGAATTCTTTAATCCTATTCTTTTAATTGAGTTCATTAATTTAATTACCCTGAGATTGCATGATTAGAATCTAGGCCTCACATTAAGTGGTATCAGAGCGATAAGTTCCTGGATTTTGTTCTAGAAGTGAGCGCGGTAGACCGAGTCCGCTTGACCTTGATTTCTCGCATGTGATTGATTAATTCTATGATTACAGAATATGCGAGCATGCTTTATGGATTGAAAATTTATTTGAATTACGTGACTTGGAGATTCAAATTGTTAAAGCATGATTTGATTGAGATATGAACTGTATTCATGCATTGATCTGAGTTCCATCTATCATATTGGTAAGACGACCAGAGGTTTCTTAACACTGAAATGGTGAGATGTGAATTGAATTATCCGTGTTCTAACCCCTATCAATTTAGATGGGTACTCGAAGAAGGCTAGACATGAATACTCCTTCCTACTACAGAAACTCCTCTGGTAATGACTCCTCCGGTGTTACAGATGGATGAAACGATCACGCCTATGGAAGACTTACTGAAAAGATTCAAATCCTTCAGGCCATCGTATTTGAATGGGAAAGAGAATCCGATAGATTGTGAGAGTTGGTTTGATGATATAGATCAGCTCTTTGATTCGCTCGACTACTCTGACGACCGCAGGGTTAGATTGGTTATTCATCAACTGCAGGGAGTGGCAAAAAGTTGGTGGATGCCAACAAACAAAGCCAAAGAGAACAGAGGTACGGAAATCACTTGGGCACTTTTTAAATCTGAATTCTATAAAAGATTTTTCCCAGTTTCCTATCGAAAGGACAAAGGTGCCGAGTTTGCAAATTTTAAGCAAGGGAATATGAGTATCGAGGACTATGTTGCGAAATTTGACAATTTACTGAGGTTCGCCCCGCATATTGCCGACAATGAGGAGGCAAAAGCAGACCAGTTCATTAACGGTTTGCACCCTGACATCTTTATTTTGGTGAATACTGGGAGGCCAGATAACTTTTCAGATGCGATGGATCAGGCCAAGGGGGCAGAAGCGGGAATGTTAAGGAAGAGGGAGAATCAGTACCAGCCTAAACAGCAACAGCAGAGGTAGTATCAAAATCAGCCGCATATGAATGAGGGTGGTAACAGTGGCAGTGGCAAGAAGAACTATTTCCGTCCCAAAGGAAAGCAGTTCAAGAAGTCTGGAAGCAGTTCTTTGAGCTCGAGTGGTTCAAGACAGTTCAGTTCTGGTCAGGGTTCAGGATCTTCTGGAGCTTTGTGTAGCAAGTGCGGAGGACGACACTCCAGCGACCAGTGTAGGGGAATCTTTGGGAACTGCTACATCTGCCAGAAGACGGGACATTATGCCAGACAGTGTCCTCAGAAGGGTTCTGACCAGACTCAGAGTGGAAATGCCTCTCGACAGTCATCTCAGCCTCAGAGGCAATCGACTGCAGTTCACTCGTTCCAACCTCAACAGCAGAATCGTCAGGGAGGTAATCAAAGTTCGAATCAATCTTCCCGACCTCAGGCTAGAGTGTTTGCTCTGAACGAAGATGAGGCTCAAGCTGCACCGAATGATGTGATTACAGGTAACTGTAATATTTTTGGTTATCCTGCATTTATTCTGATAGATACAGGTGCTTCTCACTCTTTCTTATATGAGAAATTTGTGTCGATGCCTGCCTTGCCTTTTGAGCCTTTGCCTGCTGTAGTTTCTGTTACTTCACCTTTGGGTGGAGGAATTGTTTTGAAGAATTTTGTTAGAAATTGTGGTTTGAGTTTTGAAGGAAATTTGATCGAGTTCGATTGTATTGTACTTGGGTTGTCTGACTTTGACTGCATAGTTGGCATAGATGTTTTGACTAAGTACAGGGCTAAAGTAGATTGTTTTCAGAAGATAGTACGTTTCATACCAGAGATGTCAGAAGAGTGGAGATTCTTTGGTAAGGGTTCTCGTTCTAAAATTCCTTTGATATCTGTCTTATCTATGACTAGATTACTACAGAGAGGAGCCGAAGGATTTCTTGTTTATTCCAGTGGTTAGGGAATTCCCTGATGTGTTTGCAGATGAGATTCCGGGATTACCACCTATTCGTGAGATTGAATTTGGCATCGAACTGACGTCAGGTACTCAACCAATTTCAAAAGCTCCGTACAGAATGGCTCCGATCGAATTGAAGGAACTGAAGGAGCAGTTGGAAGACCTGATTGCCAAGGGATAAATCCGACCCAGTGTATCGCCTTGGGGTGCTCCTGTCCTGTTTGTTAGAAAGAAAGATGGCTCTATGCGTCTCTGCATTGACTACCACCAACTGACTCAGGCGACAGTTAAGAACAGGTATCCTTTACCGCATATAGATGATCGTTTTGATCAATTGCAGGGTTCGTGTATCTATTCGAAGATAGATTTGAGGTCTGGGTATCACCAGCTGAGAGTTTGTGAAGAGGATGTCCCTAAGACGGCGTTTTGAACGAGGTATGGCCATTTTGAATTTCTTGTCATGTCGTTCGGTTTGACGAATGCCCCAGCAGTCTTTATGGGGTTCATGAAATGAATCTTTCACCGTTTTCTTGATGAGTTTGTGATTATTTTCATTGATGATATCTTGATCTATTCTAAGAGTCGTGTCGAGCATGCAGAACATTTGAGAACTGTGTTGCAGATTTTGAGGACAGAACAGTTATTCGCCAAGCTTTCGAAGTGTGAGTTTTGGCTTGACAAAGTTGTCTTTCTGGGGCACATTATTTCAGGAGATGGGATTGCTGTGGATCCCAGCAAGATAGAAGCAGTGACGAACTGGCGCAGGCCGACTTCTGTGCCAGAAATTCGCAGTTTTATGGGTTTGGCGGGTTACTATCGTAGATTTATTCAGGGTTTTCTTCTATTGCGAAGCCTATCACCCAGCTGACTCAGAAGAATACTCCTTTTCTATGGACAGATGATTGTGAAGCTAGTTTTGTTGAGTTGAAGAAAAGATTAACCAGTGCTCCAATTCTTTCTATTCCATCTAGTACTGGAGGTTTCACAGTTTATTGTGATGCTTCTCATCTTGGTCTCGGATGTATTCTTATGCAGAGGAAGAACGTGATAGCATATGCGTCGAGGTAGCTGAAACCGCACGAGACTCGCTACCCAGTTCATGATCTTGAACTTGCTGCTATTGTTTTTGCCTTGAAGATTTGGTGTCACTACTTGTACGGTGAGTCTTTTGAGATCTTTTCGGATCATAAGAGTCTTAAATACTTATTTTCACAGTCTGAGTTGAATATGAGACAGAGGAGATGGTTAGATTTGTTGAAAGACTTCGACTGCGAGATTAAGTATTACTCGGGGAAGTCGAATGCAGCTGCCGATGCTTTGAGTCATAAGCTTTGCTCTTTATCTCTTTCGACGATCGGTGTTTCTCGTTTAATTGACGACTGTTGCACTTCTGGGTTGGAGTTTGAGTCATATAGAAATCCGATAAGAGTTTGTGCGATTCAGGCCGAGCCAGATTTGTTTGTGTTGATCAGAGAAGCACAGAAATCAGATGAGAGTATTCAGAAGTCGATAGAGAAAGTGAGATCAGGACACCAGTCTGAGTTTCAGGTCAGGGATGATGTTTTGTTTGTGAATAGCCATATTGTTGTGCCTGAGATTGATGAGTTAAGACAGCGTATTCTGAGAGAGGCGCATTGCAGTCGGTTCAGTGCTCATCCCGGAGGCCGAAAGATGTATAACGACCTGAAGAGTCAGTTTTGGTGGAAGAAGATGAAGAGTGATGTTGCGAGGTTTGTTTCCCGATGTCTGAACTGTCAGCAAGTGAAAGCCGAGAGAAAAAGGCCGGGAGGTCTTCTGCACAGTTTGTCTATTCCGGAATGGAAGTGGGATCATATCTCGATGGACTTCATCACGAAACTACCCCGGTCTGTTCGGGGATGTGATGCTATTTGGGTTGGGATTGATAGGTTGACAAAGTCTGCTTGTTTCATTCCATATCGGATGACTTACCGTCACGATCAGATGGCAGAGTTGTATGTTAGAGAGATTATCAGATTGCACGGGGTGCCGAGATCGATTGTTTCAGACCAAGATCCTCGGTTTACTTCTCACTTCTGGCATAGCCTGCAAGAAGCCCTTGGTACTAGATTGCATTTGAGTACAGCTTACCATCCTCAGACTGACGGTCAATCAGAACGGACAATTCAGACTCTGGAGGATATGTTACGAGCAGTGGTGCTTGACTTTGGCACTACTTGGCAAGATTCATTGCCTCTCGTTGAGTTTTCGTACAACAACAGCTTCCAGACGAGTATAGGAATGGCACCCTTTGAAGCGTTGTACGAAAAGAAGTGCAGATCTCCTCTGTACTGGGATGAGATGTCTGAGTCCCCAGACTTGGGACCAGATATGATTCGTGATATGGCTGAGCAGGTGAAGATTATTCGATTGAGAATGAAGACTGCTCAGGACCGACAAGCGAAGTATGCGAATATTAGACGCAGACCTCTATCTTTTGATCAGGGAGACCGAGTATTCTTGAAGATTTCTCCGTTTAGAGGTACTGTTAGATTTGGGAAAAGAGGGAAGTTGTCACCGAGATTCATCGGTCCGTACGAAATTTTACAGAAGTTAGGCGATCTAGCCTACCGATTAGCACTTCCTCCTTCTTTATCTGGTATTCACGACGTCTTTTACGTCTCGATGTTGAGGAAATACCATCCCGATCCTTCTCATGTACTTCAGCCTGACGAAGCCGAACTTGATGAAACTCTGAGTTATTTTGAAAGACCGATTCAGATCCTTGACAGAAAGGAGAAACAGCTCAGAACCAAAACGATTCCTCTGGTGAAAGTTCAGTGGAGTCATCACGGAGTCGAAGAAGCGACTTGGGAGACAAAATCTGACATGAGACAGAGATTTCCTGAGTTATTCGTCTGATGTGAGTTTTAATTCTGTTCTTGAATTCTTAATTATCTTCTTATGAGTTGATATCGATGATTTCGAGGATGAAATCTTTTCTTAGAGGGGGAGAATTGTAACGCCCCGTTTTTATCTTAATTGATGTTATTTGAGATATTCAGTGATTTCAGAATTTGAGATCAAACTTTTTATTAATCAGGGACCTTTTTGCAATTTTTGGAAATTTCAGGGACTAAAACGCAAAAAGTGGATTTGTTATATTATAGACTTGTTGACTAAGTCTCTCATTCCTCCCTTATCTCCTCCAACTCAGTTTTACTCCATGGTGTAAGAGTGGGTGCCCAGTGAGCCAACTGTGTGGCTATGGGCTTTGTTGACTCTTTGTATAAACAATCTTTTGTTTAATATTATTTACACTTTTATGGCAATGACTTTATATTACTTCATATTGTTATATTGTGATATACTATTGTTGTTTTGATAAAGACCTTGAATATACTATAGTGTATGTAAGATGTGGTAGAACATGGAGATGTCTATCATGAAATACATCTTATAGTCACTGTATATTCTAAAACCGTTCCTAGTCGATTGAGCCGTCCGATAATAAGGATAAGGATCGCTCGAGTTTGAGACTAGCATTTGCGATGCGGAGTACCACGTTTCATTGGTAGGGAACATGGAGATGTTCGAAGCATGCAAATGGATATTCATAGGATGAATAGTCGAACTACCCTATCCGGACTTTCCAAGTGGTTATCACTTATCGAGTGGATAAAGTCCGCGGTTTTGGTTGTACACCATTAGTCCTTACGACTTGAAACATCATGGAGACTCTATATGCTAGTACTGTGCTTTGACTCGTTTACCGACTCTGAGGGGGTCATCAGGTGTCGAGATTGGGTACAGTTACGACACATATAGGAGTCAATGCATTGTTGTCAAGGATTCACCACATACTTGCGAGTGTGGATATCCTATGCGATCTGAGGAGATATTAGTGTGACAAATCTCTGGCCAGAGTACTTGATGTGATTTAAGAAATGGTTTCTTAGTAGCACATGCGATGTCACTAATTTGATCTTCAAGATGTATTGCATAGTTATCGAATCTTGAGCGACTCTCGATATACCAATGGTTGTTGATTCGATCGGGATATATGGATGAAGGGACCGTACTGTACGTTAACCAAAATCTACTGGTTCTTGTAGGCACTATCAGTGATACCTAGGGAATCATGGGGCGATGTTGCTAGGCGCTTTACCATGATTCGTTGGGCAAGTCGGAAAGTGTTGTTCCGAGTCACAAGGAGTTGTGAGCCCACGGCTAGCTGTATCCCTGAACCATTGAGGGTCACACAGTGTAATGGAGTTTTAATCCCCGTTGAGATAGTTAAATTTAAAGAGTTAAATTTAATGAACTAAGGAGTTGGACTTCTTAAATAAGAGTAAGGGAGTAGGATTTCCTAAAATGACATAGGGATGGACATTTTTGGAAACCACTGAATTCGGATTCAGGAAAATTTATTTTGACTTTAAAACGTGCAGAAATAGTTTCTGTGCACATTGGTGAAATCGTTTCATCAATCGGAGTCACGATGAATTTTATATTAATTTCTGAACGAGCGGGCTTTGCTTGTCGGGCCCCAGCTTATGACTAATGGGCCCTAAGGTGTTAGTGGCCTGCATTATAAATAAGTTATTTCAGTACAGAAATTACACACAACAGGTCATAATTTTTGAGAGCAAAAATCGAAAACCCTAGTTCCTCTCAAATAATATTTCGGCCGCCCCCTTGCTCTGTCACAGAGAAATTCCGGTCTGTGATTTTGAATCGCAGTAAGGAATAACGAATCAGATTCGTTTATTCTCTTCGCAGAAAACTTCTGATAGATTTTCTAGTGCAATCTATCAGAGGGATTAAACCTCTGTTCGTGGACCTGATTGAAGGCGTTCATCGGTTCCAGGGAGAGACAACAAGAGCAGAATTGTTCTGTTGGTGTCCATTAATCTCGTTGCGAGATTTGAGGTAAAATTTATTTAATTGTTATTTAAATTTTACACACACGTAATTCAATCGTTGTATGGTTGATACCCACACCATGGAATCGTTCCATGAGAAAATTTTTAAACTTCCGCTGCACCGGGTATCAATCGTAATTGGTCTGGGAACTCGCCAGTTTTCCAACAGTGGTATCAGAGCCAGGTTGCTCAGATCAATCGATTGAATAATCAATTGTACAAAATTTTTGAGTCTCGGTTTATGAAACAAAATAAATATTTTTAATAAAAAAAAAAATTTTTTCGGGGCAAAACCCGGGCAGCGATTGGATCGCTGCCCGGTGGGGCAGCAATTGTTGCTGCCCCGGGCGGCGCACGGCGCCGCCCAAGGGGGCGCACAGCGCCGCCCAAGGCGGCGACCGTCGCCGCCCAGGGCGGCGCACGGCGCCGCCCAGGGCAGCGCTGTGCGCTGCCCAGCGCAGCGCTGGGCGCTGCGCAGGGCAGCGCTCGGCGCTGCCCAGGGGCGGCGCTCGGCGCTGCCCAGGGGCGGCGCTCGGCGCTGCCCAGCGCAGCGCTGGGCGCTGCGCAGGGCGGCGCTCGGCGCCGCCCAGGGCAGCGCACGGCGCCGCCCAGGGGCGGCGCCAGGCGCTGCCCTAAGGGGGCAGCCGGGCTGCCCCCGGCCCGCGCCCCGGGTGCGGGCCGACCCGGGAGTGTCCCGGGTGGCCCGCGGGAAAAATTAATTTTTAATTTTTTACTAATTTTAATATTTAAAAATTTTATTTTTGGTCCGGTCAAAAATTGTTTTTGATTGGTTCACGAGATTTCGGATCGAATTGTTCGAGTCCGTAAATTTTAAAATTGATTTTGGATAAATTTGAATTTTTGGAAAATTTTAATATTTTATCCGTAAATTGAATTTTGAAATCAATTATTTTGGTACAATTGATGATAAGATATGATCTTATGATATATTAGATAAAATATGATTTTATTTGTAAAATTGGATTTTATAGATAAAATATGATTTTATTTGATATGGAGATAAAATATGATTTTATATGTGAAATGTGATTTTATATATAAAATATGATTTTATCTTGTTTAAATTTGAATTGCCACAGCATGTTATCCAATAAATTAATTTTGAATTAAATGTTATTGGATAAGGATGATCGATTGCCATGACCAATTTTGTAGGTGTATGTTAGGAATTTACATTTTGTCTTTATTGTTGTTGGTTTTATTAATGGGCCTGGTTTATGGCCCGATATGAATGTCATATGTAATAAAAGTGGGCTTGGTTTATAGCCCGTTCCCACCCCCTAAAAATGTATCCCCTACTTGTCATTGTTATTTAATTGTAAATACATTAGATTTAGTGGGAGATCAAGATTTGAAGATGGTGGGTCCAGCAGACAATGAAGACTGAAGAAATGTAAATTGGAAGCATATGTAATAGGATTGCATTTGCATACTGCATATTACCTAGGATTGGACTAAGACCCGTGATTGGCAACCACGGGTCAATTAGAAATGGAATCGATCATCCTATATAATATGTGATATTATGATTGTATGCATGTTTAGACATAAATTGCGTGAATCCGGCAATGCATGCAATAAATTAAAAATGATGAGACAAATATTTTTATAAATAAAATCCCTCATTTTAAATATGATTTAAAATTTATATCAAGATAAATAAAGGAAATTTAAATATTGTTTAAATGTTCCTACCTTCCATCAACGGTCAATGTATGTGATGCTACCCGCGGATACGGTCCGGCTCATATTATTGGGGGGGCCCGTCCGTCGGAAAGCTGTACATTGGATCGACAAATGTTGTAAGTTGGGTGGAACTCCCATGGGATCGGCTCATATTATTGGGGATCCACATGGCGACCGTCCATCACAACTTAATATTGATGGGTCATCTTGACATGTCACTTTAAACGGCGTCATATTATTGGGCCCTTATTGGACATGAGGTAAATACATGGGGGTTGCTTTGGAAGCAATTGGGCTCTACCTTTTGAGAATTATGGTTGGCTGATATTATTCGGGACCATAAGTTTATCAATTGGACTCCATGTTCTCACTAAGGAAAAAGTTTCCCGTTTTCACTAGAGGGTGGTGAAATCGTTAAAATAGTGGGAGTGAGATTCATAAAATTAAATTCGCCTATTTTATGTCTTAGTAAATTGTTAAACAATCATTGATATATGTCTGTTTTTCCTTTTCAGTATTTCATACAATGAATTCGCGAAATCCTTTATTCTCGATCCTCGAACAAAACAAGCTGACTGGCGCCAACTATACGGAATGGTTCCGGAAGTTGAAGATTGTCTTAACTTCGGAGAAAATGCTATACGTGTTAGAGAAAGCACCTCCGAAGGAAGCACCAGCTGACATAAGTCCGGAGGAATTGGCCAAACTTGATGCATGGTGTGACCATGACATCAAGACCAAATGCTATATGCAAGCCTCGATGTCTGATGAACTCCAGAGGCGATTTGAGGACACGGTGAATGCTGCTGACATTCACACGCAACTCAAGGAACTTTTTGGGGCTCAGTCGAGGGCTGAAAGGTTCTCTACTGTTAAGGAGTTGATGACGTGCCGCATGCGTGAAGGGACTTCGGTCCGTGATCATGGGGTACGAGTGATTTGGCTCATACAGAAGTTAGCGACCCTTGATTTGGTGTTGGAGCATGAACTCAATGTGGACTTGCTGCTTCTATCTCTTCCTTCTTCATTTGATGGATTCGTAATAAATTTTAATATGAACAAGATAGAGGCCACCCTTGAAGAGATGGTCAATATGCTCGTTACATATGAATCCACACTTAAGAAGGATAAGCCAGCTTTCTTGGTGGGCTCCTCATCTTCTGCTAAGAAGGGGCCAAGTATGAAGGGCAAGAAACGTTCTGCCCCACCCAAGAAAGTGGAACCCGAGAAGAAGCAAAAGACAAAGGCTTCAAACGATGGAAAATCCAAGGATGTTTGCCATTACTGCAAGAAGCCGGGTCATTGGAAGCGCAACTGCAAGGAGTATCTTGAGCAGTTGGGAACTGCAAAGGGTATGTTCTATATCGAAATAAACATGTCACTTAATACAACTTCTTGGGTATTGGATACCGGATGTGGTTCTCACATTTGCAATGATTTGCAGGTGATGACAAGAAGTCGCAGGCTTAGAATGGGTGAGACCCAGCTGAGGCTCGGGAATGGTTCCAGAGTTGAAGCTACGGCCATTGGAGATGTTTGTTTGATTTTGCAGAATGGTTTTAAATTATTGTTGAGAGATGTTTTATTTGTGCCAGATTTAATTAAAAACATTATTTCTATTTCTATGCTTGATAGAGATGGTTATTCTTGTAATTTTGTGAATGGGATTTGCAGTATTTACAAGAATGAATGTTTAATTGGAAATGGACAACTTGAAAACGATCTATATAATTTAAAACTAAAAGACGTTCCAGTGAATTGTATTGACAAACCGGCAACAACAAACAAAAGGAAAATCGATAGTCAAAACCCGGCAAACCTTTGGCACGCTAGACTAGGTCATATTTCCTCAAGGAGGATGAACAAGCTAGTGGGAGAGGGCATGTATGATATGTCTGATATTAACTCTCTACCTACTTGTGAATCCTGCCTAAAAGGGAAAATGACTAAATCTCCTTTTAAGGGGAAGCCTGAACGTAGTCAAAATCTGTTGGATTTGATCCATACAGATGTTTGTGGTCCATTTAGAGTAGGGACTCAACATGGCCACACCTACTTCATTACCTTTACTGATGATTATTCAAGGTATGGGTATTTATATTTAATGAAATATAAGTCTGAAGCATTTGAAAAGTTCAAAGAATTCAAGGCTGAAGTAGAAAACAAGCTAGGTAAAAGTATTAAAGCACTTCGATCGGATCGAGGTGGAGAATACTTGAGTACCGAGTTTTTGGACTATCTGAAAGAGAATGGGATTCTCTCTCAGTGGACTCCTCCTATGACACCACAGCTTAATGGTGTATCGGAGCGTCGTAATCGAACTTTGTTGGACATGGTTCGATCTATGATGAGCTTCACTGAGCTTCCACCTTCGTTTTGGGGCTATGCGCTTGAAACGGCGGTATTGTTGTTGAATAACGTCCACACTAAAGCAGTGGACAAAACACCATACGAGTTATGGAATGGCAAAGCTCCTAAGTATTCATACTTGAGGATTTGGGGATGTCCTGCTTACGTGAAGCGGACAGTGGGAGATAAGTTGGATAGTCGATCCAGCTTGTGTTATTTTGTGGGGTATCCGAAGAATTCAATCGGATATTATTTCTATTATCCTGCTGAAACAAAGGTGTTTGTTTCACGGAATGCCACCTTCTTGGAGAAGGAGTTCTTATTGGATAAGAAAGGCGAGATGATGGAACTCGAAGAAGTTCGAGAAGAACCCGAAATACAAAATAACGATCCCACACCTCAGGAACCATTGCTGGACACGCCTGCACCTAGAAGATCCGAGAGGACTTCTAGACCTCCAGTTCGATATGGTCTTCTTCTTGAAGAGGGTCAAGATGAACCCGACATTGGATGTGATCCAAGAAGCTTCAAGGAAGCAATTTCTGATGCGGATTCGAATTTATGGCTTGAAGCTATGCAATCAGAATTGGATTCGATGCATACTAACCAAGTCTGGACTTTAGTGGATCCTCCCGATGGAATTGTTCCAATAGGGTGTAAATGGATCTACAAAAGAAAGCTTGGGCCTGATGGTAAGGTATTGACCTACAAGGCGCGATTGGTGGCTAAAGGTTATACTCAAAGGCAAGGAGTTGACTATGACGAAACCTTTTCACCAGTTGCAATGTTCAAGTCCATAAGAATCCTTATTGCCATAGCTGCATGGTATGACTATGAGATATGGCAAATGGATGTGAAGACTGCTTTTCTTAATGGAGACATTAAGGAAGAAATCTATATGAAGCAGCCTGAGGGGTACACATCCATGGGAAGCGAGCATAAGGTATGCAAGCTTCAGAGATCAATTTATGGTCTAAAACAAGCATCAAGAAGTTGGAACCAGAAATTTGATGAAACAATTAAAGATTTTGGTTTCATCAAGAACCCGGAGGAACCTTGCGTGTACAAGAAAGTAGTTAAGGATGCGGTGACATTCTTAGTACTTTATGTTGATGACATCCTACTCATTGGGAATGATGTAGGGATGTTGCAGTCAACGAAGATATGGTTATCAGGTAGATTTTCGATGAAGGATTTGGGTGAGGCATCCTACATTCTTGGGATACAGATCTATAGGGATAGATCTAAGAGAATGATAGGACTCACTCAATCAACCTACATCGATACCATATTGAAACGGTTTTCAATGGATGGGTCCAAGAGAGGACATCTACCCATGTGTCATGGAGTTTCTCTATCCAAGTCTATGTGTCCCAAGACTGATGCAGAGATAGAGAATATGACACATGTACCATATGCGTCAGCTATAGGTAGTATCATGTATGGGATGATATCTACCAGACCGGATGTAGCATTTGCTCTGAGTGTCACGAGCAGATATCAGTCTAATCCTGGTCAGATGCATTGGAAAGCCGTGAAGGACATTCTTAAGTACTTGCGAAGGACTAAGAATATGTTCATGGTTTATGGAGGACGAGAACTCAAACTGGAAGGCTATACCGACTCTAGCTTCCAAAGTGATGTGGATGACTCGAAGTCAACCTCTGGATTTGTGTTCATGCTCAATGGCGGTGCTGTCTCTTGGAAGAGTTCCAAGCAGGACACCACAGCGGATTCCACCACTGAGGCTGAATACATTGCAGCATCAGCTGCTGCTAAAGAGGCCGTTTGGATGAGGAATTTCGTCCAAGAGTTGGGCGTCATTCCTGAATTTGTTGGTCCAGTCCCGGTGTACTGCGACAACACGGGTGCCGTTGCTCAAGCAAAGGAACCAAGGTCTCATCAAAGATCCAAACACGTACTGAGGAAATACCACATAATCCGGGAGATTGTGGAAAGAGGAGACATCAGTGTCGAACGAGTGGCCTCTGCAGACAATATCGCTGATCCACTTACTAAGCCTTTGCCAGGACCATTGTTTGACAAACATCGCGAAGCAATGGGTCTACGTAGTATGACTAGTTGGCTATAGGGCAAGTGGGAGATTGTAAGAGTGGGTGCCCAGTGAGCCAACTGTGTGGCTATGGGCTTTGTTGACTCTTTGTATAAACAATCTTTTGTTTAATATTATTTACACTTTTATGGCAATGACTTTATATTACTTCATATTGTTATATTGTGATATACTATTGTTGTTTTGATAAAGACCTTGAATATACTATAGTGTATGTAAGATGTGGTAGAACATGGAGATGTCTATCATGAAATACATCTTATAGTCACTGTATATTCTAAAACCGTTCCTAGTCGATTGAGCCGTCCGATAATAAGGATAAGGATCGCTCGAGTTTGAGACTAGCATTTGCGATGCGGAGTACCACGTTTCATTGGTAGGGAACATGGAGATGTTCGAAGCATGCAAATGGATATTCATAGGATGAATAGTCGAACTACCCTATCCGGACTTTCCAAGTGGTTATCACTTATCGAGTGGATAAAGTCCGCGGTTTTGGTTGTACACCATTAGTCCTTACGACTTGAAACATCATGGAGACTCTATATGCTAGTACTGTGCTTTGACTCGTTTACCGACTCTGAGGGGGTCATCAGGTGTCGAGATTGGGTACAGTTACGACACATATAGGAGTCAATGCATTGTTGTCAAGGATTCACCACATACTTGCGAGTGTGGATATCCTATGCGATCTGAGGAGATATTAGTGTGACAAATCTCTGGCCAGAGTACTTGATGTGATTTAAGAAATGGTTTCTTAGTAGCACATGCGATGTCACTAATTTGATCTTCAAGATGTATTGCATAGTTATCGAATCTTGAGCGACTCTCGATATACCAATGGTTGTTGATTCGATCGGGATATATGGATGAAGGGACCGTACTGTACGTTAACCAAAATCTACTGGTTCTTGTAGGCACTATCAGTGATACCTAGGGAATCATGGGGCGATGTTGCTAGGCGCTTTACCATGATTCGTTGGGCAAGTCGGAAAGTGTTGTTCCGAGTCACAAGGAGTTGTGAGCCCACGGCTAGCTGTATCCCTGAACCATTGAGGGTCACACAGTGTAATGGAGTTTTAATCCCCGTTGAGATAGTTAAATTTAAAGAGTTAAATTTAATGAACTAAGGAGTTGGACTTCTTAAATAAGAGTAAGGGAGTAGGATTTCCTAAAATGACATAGGGATGGACATTTTTGGAAACCACTGAATTCGGATTCAGGAAAATTTATTTTGACTTTAAAACGTGCAGAAATAGTTTCTGTGCACATTGGTGAAATCGTTTCATCAATCGGAGTCACGATGAATTTTATATTAATTTCTGAACGAGCGGGCTTTGCTTGTCGGGCCCCAGCTTATGACTAATGGGCCCTAAGGTGTTAGTGGCCTGCATTATAAATAAGTTATTTCAGTACAGAAATTACACACAACAGGTCATAATTTTTGAGAGCAAAAATCGAAAACCCTAGTTCCTCTCAAATAATATTTCGGCCGCCCCCTTGCTCTGTCACAGAGAAATTCCGGTCTGTGATTTTGAATCGCAGTAAGGAATAACGAATCAGATTCGTTTATTCTCTTCGCAGAAAACTTCTGATAGATTTTCTAGTGCAATCTATCAGAGGGATTAAACCTCTGTTCGTGGACCTGATTGAAGGCGTTCATCGGTTCCAGGGAGAGACAACAAGAGCAGAATTGTTCTGTTGGTGTCCATTAATCTCGTTGCGAGATTTGAGGTAAAATTTATTTAATTGTTATTTAAATTTTACACACACGTAATTCAATCGTTGTATGGTTGATACCCACACCATGGAATCGTTCCATGAGAAAATTTTTAAACTTCCGCTGCACCGGGTATCAATCGTAATTGGTCTGGGAACTCGCCAGTTTTCCAACACATGGAAGGCGCCCACAGATTTTCCAAGCTTTTGGGATTTCATTTCTAGCTCAATCCATCCGATAGAATTGATTTCTGACTTGATATCTGCGATCACAGCGAGGAGTGCTCCGTTTGGATGTAAGTTTATCTTAATTATGAGAAGTTTGAATTTATTGATGTTGTCAGAATTTGTTTATATTCGGAGAGGATGATTATGAGTTAGCAGTGATCATTTATCTAAGACGGTTCGAAGATCTAACGACAATCGGAATTGTTATGATTTTTCTTGTCATTTTCGAAAATGATGATTTTGAGATGTGTTGTTTTTGTGTTGGGTTTGATGTTTGAGGATTGGAATGAGTATGTTGAGCTGTTGTTTTGCTGTCTGCATTTCCGGATTGGTCAGTTTATAGCCGTTATGCCGTCAGTTTGAGTTTTGGATATCGTTTCGATGTTTTGATCGTATTGAGTTTTGATTGAGTTTTGATATTGATTTTGATCCGTGACTTCTTCTGATAGATTGATTGGGAGTCCTTGAAGTTGCTAGAGTTGCAGCTTTTGGCAAGTTTGGAAGAGTTGAGCCGGTATAATATCGATGTCTTTCTATATCGATTAATCAACTTGATTGCATAGTTTTTCAATTGAGAATTGTTGTTTTCAGATTGAAGTTTTGGAACGACAAAGAAGAGGTATTAGACGACTTCGTAATGGAATGGGACGATTAACTCAAATCTGAATTGACTCGAGTGTCCTAGAAGAAATCACATATTGCATGTTTTGATTTCTTATTTGATTATATGATTGAATTTATATTGAGTGCATTAGATTACATTGCATTCATATTGAGCCTTGATTTGTTCTATTTGAATTAGACGATCTAGGGATTGTAGTCGAGTAGCTTGGTAGGAGATTTACTACCTTGTCGAGTAGCTCAATATAATGCTCTTGAGTCTAGAGGATTAAAGCATGCCATGTCCACCTCGAGAGGGGAGTCGGTGTGATTGTGGATGTTTTAGCCTCGGGATCCCAAATCGAAGAAAGAAAGAATGGAAAAAATTCATTGATTGTCTGAGTCTGATAATCCAGAAGTTTAAAGACATGCATGTCATTTTAAATACAGTACTTGATTGAATTATTTGATTATATGGGGAACGAGTTTTTATATGACTTGATATGTTTATTTGATTGCATGTCAGTCTCTTTTACTGGGAATATTATTCTCACCGGATTATCCGGCTGTTGTCTTTGTTTGTATGTGTACTTGGCAACAGGTGGGGCAGGAACGAATCAGAGACAACATGGCTAGAGGATTGAGAGAATAGAGTGAGGCTTGGATGTTAGGAGTCACTTTCTAATTGAACTCCTTTTTGTATTGAATAAGTCCGAACTAGATGGACCTTATTATGCATGCTTTATTTTGTGAGGTTTGTATAACTCATTACATATATGTTGTATCTTGTTGAATGGGATTTTGATGTTGTTATTGTGGATTGAATGGAATTGAAAATTGGAGAAGAAAACCAGAATTTTTCTAGGTAGAGGGTCTCGCTCGATCGGCGAATTCTTGCAGATCGAGCGAGCACCTTAGTAGCGAGGCAGTGTATGTGAATTTTATGCTTGCTCGATCGGTAGGGGTCCTGATCCTTGGACAGAGAACTGGAATCTTTTGGCCCGCTCGATCGGTACAATCATGCTCGCTCGATCGGTAAGATTTTACCGATCGAGCGAGGGGTCCTGATCCTTGGACAGAGAACTGGAATCTTTTGGCCCGCTCGATCGGTAAGATTTTACCGATCGAGTGAGCACCACCTATTAAAAAAAAAATTGAATTCTTTAATCTTATTCTTTTAATTGATTTGATTAATTTAATTACCCTGAGATTGCATGATTAGAATCTAGGCCTCACAATAAATATGTTATGAAAATAATTAAATATATATTACGAACACATTTTTAAGCGCATGCATACATGAAATAATTTTATGATGTGTTTATGATTGAGATTGAGCATGAAAAATATTTTATGGAAATTGAAGTGATGTGGCAGCATAGAGGTGGTTTACCACCGAGAATAGAGTTAGTTTACTACCGTCATAGAGGTGGTTTTTTCCACCGAACACAGGGTAGTTTTACTACCAGCATAGAGGTGGATTTAACCACCGCCACGTACGATGGTTCTTAGACTGATCAGTCGCTCATGATTACGAGCCACACTCATGGATATAACCTACACTGTTATTTATGATTATGACATGCTCAAATTATGTTATGTATTATATGATATAGCACATGTATATTATTTTATGATGAAAGTTATGACATGGAAGAATTTATGATGTATTATTTTAAGAGCATGCATGCATATTCTTGATGAGTATATGTATTAGTATTATTATGTGCTTATGTGTGATTTTTAAACCTTGTTATTATGAGATAAAACATGTTGGGCCTCTAGGCTCACTACGCTTATATGGTGCATGTGAGTATGATGATCTAGTTGATGACACGGTTGCTCCGACTGGCGGTGAGGGCCTATGAGTTCACACGCAAACGGCACTCGTGACCGATGCTATTAGTGTTTTTATGTCATGAGATTTTTATTAGTTCTTTTAAACAAGATTTTCGCATATTTATATTTTTATGGGGTTTGAAAACAGTATTTTTATTTTATTATGCATGCATGGAAAATTAGTTGATATTATTTATTTCAAACGGAAGATGTTGAAATTTATTTAAGTGTTTGTCAGTTACAAGATATTTTAAATAATTATTTAATTTATTTATCCAATTTTAAATTAAAAGTTTATTTTAAGTATGTATACATATATGTATGGGCATATATGTATAATTAATATTTTTACATTATTATTATTTTTAAAAAAAATAAAAAAAATTCCTAGCATTTTATTAGATTCAGACGTTTCAGTTGGTATCAGAGAACGGTCCTTGGAGGGTTTTTAGTCTGCTACGTGAAGCTTAGAAACCACACTACCGGTCTGTAAGTTTAAATGTTTTAAGTTATGTTTTATGTAGGTGACACATGAATTATGTTCTTAGAATTTTATGTTATAAAAATTTGAAGTATGAAAGTTTTAAAATAAAATTCTTAGTTATGCATTGCGGTTACGTAAGGGATTTATGAAAATTACAGTATCTCTCCGAATCGTGTTTTACGACAGGATGACCTTAAGGAATTTCAAAATTTGGGATTTAAGTTTAACATTTGAAATTTTGAAGTAACTTATTGATTTAAGTTAGAATGATTTGATGGGTGAGTTATTAAATATATTGTGGGATTATCACATAGAGTTGTTTTATAAATTTAATATCTAACTCGTTGAATTTTTTTTTAAGATACTAAGTGGCATTAAATTTTTATGAAAAGGTAGGAATCTGTCTAAGAATATTAACTTGGGTATTATGAGATATTAATTGTATTGTCACTATTGTAAGTTATTTTCTTATAATGGATGTTAGTTGAAGTTAACTAAGTGACTAGCTTGTTTAGAGATTGATAAACGTAAGTTTTGTCAGTTAATTAATGAGTCTTAACTCATGCAAGGACTGTGGATGAGTTTAAATTATTATTGCAAGCTGTGTGATCATCGAATTGGGAATGTTGCATGCTAGAAATAGAGTAAAGGGTTTAGAATACAATTATAGCACTAATTGATAGCTTCAAACCTATCTATCTAAAGATTTATGTTTCTATTTTCTGTACCACATAAGGAGGTCATAGTATTGGTATTGAATATGGGTGTGTTTGAAAAATATAGTTTTAAATACAGTTTAAAACATTTCCTTAATATTTTGATTTCTCTTTTC
The DNA here is from genome assembly GCF_033568475.1 of Henckelia pumila. Taxonomy (NCBI): domain Eukaryota; kingdom Viridiplantae; phylum Streptophyta; class Magnoliopsida; order Lamiales; family Gesneriaceae; genus Henckelia; species Henckelia pumila. Next base: position 69,968,917 of record NC_133121.1, read on the forward strand.
TTTAAAATGTTTGTCGACGATAGATTTTTGTTTTGCTACTTGATCATATTTCGGTGGTTGTTGGTTATAACTGGTGATAGTGTTTTGCGTTTTTAGGACTTGTTGCCTAGTATGAGAAGTTAAGGATTAAGTGGGGTGAATTGAGACGTAAGTTAAAATGTTGGAGAAACATTAGTTTGAGTAGATAAGAGTCTAGAAGTCGAGTTAAGCAAGCCATTAGATTAAGCAAGCTATGATACCATTTTTTTTATTCTTTCACTTGTTGTCATGTTACTTTTGGATTGGGTTCGGTTTTGAGTTGGAAGTATAGCCAGGACTTGATTTTAGTTTTTAAGATGCATGCCAGTGGGATAGATAACACTTGAGTAGTGTGTTCTTGCAATCAACAGTATACGAAATTGCCAATCGTTCTGTTAGAATTCTATAACTAAGAAAATTATTATTGTCCAATCCAGGGGTTGTCGTGGTTTTTCCAGTGGCTGTAGAAAAAAAATTAAGTTTTTGCTTCTTTAAGTTGCTACTACATGGTTGATGGATGCAGATAGCCTAGTTACAATAACTTGCCATAAGTTGAGGTATCGGCTATTTAAGTTGTTGTCTTTTTAGAGTTTATGGTTTGATATTTGATTATTGGGTATAAGTCAGAGTTTAGGACTCGCAAAGAATTTGTGGTAGAGGTTCGGGCATATGAAATTTTGGAAGAGAGTTTAAATAATTTTAGAAGCTTGAATATGTCTAGTGGGTCGAAAGTGGAATTATGTGGGAACAATGGTTTATGCGTATAGGTTATGATTTTTAAGATTTAGTTTTGACGAGAAACATGGTTGATATGCGATGTTATTTTGAGTTTGCACGATAAAGTTTTGCTAAGATAAGTTTAATATAGGAGTTGATATTTTAAGTGCCATGTTTAAATGACAAGATTGGGAACAAAAGTTTGGTTCATGAATATTGAAAGATAGATAAGTGGAGTGTATAAATAGGTAATCAATAAAGCTTTGGTATAATACGATTGTTGTGCTTGGGGAGATGCACGTAGAGTTAATATTTGGGCTTTTATGTATAAGCTGAGGTAAGCATGTGCTGTAATTTTATTATAGTACTAATAATTATTTAAAATGTCAAATTTGGTTGGCAGTGAGATAGAAATAAGTTGTAACAATTTTCTTTACGAGGTGTTTAGCAGCAAAAGTTTATAAATGTAGGCTTGATTGATGTAAAGAGGACGCATGAAAAGAATAAAAATATGTTGTTTATCAGAGTGCGCAGCGAAACATGACTCTTGGAGATACTGAAACTTGGGAACTAGTTATATAAATGTGAGTTTAGTAAACTAGAATATTGAGAGACTTCGATATTAGAATTTGATCAGTCGAATTTCGAGGGCAAAATTCCATTTAAGGGGAGGAGAATTGCAACGCCCGGAAATTTGATTACGTAAATTCGCATGCATAATTAGAAATTTTTAATTATTTAAAATTTAGAAATATGGGTTAAATGAGATTTATGTGTATTATGTGATGTATATGCATGATTTAAATTATTTTAGCATTTAACCCATGATTATGGAAAGTTTAGATTTTTAAGAAATTTATTATTTTGATCGCGTAGACGGGACCGTGGACGGACGAGATATTTATTTTCATCCAAATTATTTTATGAGATTTTTTGTAGCCATAAAATATTATTTTAAGGTTTTAATTCCCAAAAAGAATACCGTTATTTTATATATGTATTTTAGAAAACCCATTTTTAGCCAAATTAAGCCATTTTAATGACTTTTATTAATTCTTAAAAATCCTTTAAATTAATATTTCGAGATTTTGAATTTTATTATCAGATTTAATATTTTAGTTAGAAGTTTTAAATATTTATTTCATGGTATATTATCTACCTAATTAATTTATACTAAATATACCTAAAATTATCTCCCAAGTACCCTAAATTCTACCCTAATCCCACGCCCTATTCTCCTTAGCCGACACCCCATCTCCCTCACCTTCTTCTTCATAGTTTTCTACAGAAAACTCAGCCCCATAGTCGTAGCTTTCCAGATTTTTAAAGAAGTTTTTGGAGGTCCGCCATCCCGGAGCCGTACTGTAGCGACCCTTACCGAGATCACCTACTAAACAGAACTTAGGCATGCAATTAATTTAATCAAACAGTAAACCAGAAATAAACTGTGGAAGCAAATCAATAATACAATCCCAAGGGAAGGAATCTGTAAATACCCAAATATTATACAACAAAATCGAACGCTGTATCAACCCAATACAATTGAAATAAAACCTAGGCGAAGCTCCAGCTGGCCAACCACTTCCTAGCCCCTCTTGGATCCGCCTGCCTTGTCCAAACGCAAACCTGCCCCATGGAATAGGGTGTCCAAAAACACAGAATACGAGGCATGAGCATAAAATTCTCAGCACGAGAGTGTGAGTATACATGCATGAAAAGTGAACTCCCTAAAAACTCGAGGTCAAGGATCAGATAACAAAGACAGGTCGGGCCCTGGTATGTAGCACGTTGTGCCATCGCTTCAGGAGGTGGCTCCTATACCGAAATACTAGTGGATATGCCGGACCCAAATCGATGGAAGTCCAACCACTAACAGGATAGGGTAAAACCCTACTAACAGACATCTCGAACGAGATAGCTCAATATGCAAATGTATGCAGTATAAATCAATGACATATAAATCATGCAGTCACATAATACATGCATACTTAGTCAGGATATCTCGAATAGTACTTTCGTACCTCAAATACTAGGCAAGCTCATACCGGCTCTAGTTCACGCCTAAAATCCGCACTACACTGCCAAATGATACTAATATCATTAAAATTCTCTAAAAGCCTTAACTAAGCTATTGCATACTCCTAAATATTTTTAGGAAGCAAAGCTATACCTTCGTCTGTCGTTAGCCTTTTTCTTTCGATTGCCTCAAAACTAGGCCACAGCTCCACTACGACACCTGGATTCCTACGCCACTTCCGGATTCCCAATGGAACATCTAAAATGCCCTAAATCTAAGCTGGAAGACCAAGGAATCGAGAAAAGAGAGGTGATTGGTGCGATTAAAAATAAGGCTCTGCACCCCCTATTTATAGACGGAGTTCGGGCCCTCCGAACTGGCTTCGGAGCCTCCGAACACGTTCGGACCATCCGAACTGGACTTCGGACCATCCGAAGTCCCATCCATGCATCAGCAATGATGTCATCTTGCTGACTTAAGCAATGACGTAATACTGGACCATGATCGGGCCGTTCGAACCTGCCGATGGAGTGTCCGAACACCTTCGGAGCCTTCGATCCTGTCTTTGGATCTTCTAATCTCGTTTGGAGCCTCCGATCCCCCAATTCGGATCGTCCAAACTCAAGTTTAGCAATTGCGATTAGTTCCTTAATTACCTTATTTGGTTACGGGCTACTACATTCTCCCCCACTTAAGATATTTCGTCCTCGAAATCAGATCTTAAGTACTGTATGTAAAGCAACATGTAGAAACATCTTTATTCAATCAAACGTTTACAGATTTCACAACTGAATACAATTCGAAAACAAAATAAAAATAACTCAGGATGTTCTGAACGCATCCTGCTCTCAAGTTCCCAGGTGGCTTCTTCCGTATCTCGGCGTTGCCACTGAACTAACACAAGAGGAATGACTTTATTCCGCAAGACCTTATCCTTATGATCCAGGATACGAATAGGTCTCTCTACATAAGTCTAATCCGTATCCACCTGAACTTCAGATGGCTGCAGAATATGAGACTGATCTGCCACATACCGTTGCAAAAGAGATACATGGAACACGTCGTGGATACTAAACAGATATGGTGGCAAGGCTAAACGATAAGCCAGATCGCCAATGCTCTCCAAAATCTCAAACGTACCGATAAATTTTGTAGAAAACTTGCCCTTGAGGCCAAATCTGAGAATCTTGCGGAAAGGTGAAACTCTCATAAACACTTTCTCCCCAACATCAAACTGCAAGGGTATACGCTTGGTATTAGCATAGCTAGCCTGACGATCCTGTGCAATCTTAATCCGTTTCTTGATCTGATCGACAACATCTGCTGTCTGCTAAACTAACTTCGGCCTTTCAGCCTGTCTCTCCCCCACTTCTTCCCAGAAGATTGGAGTACGACAAAGTCGCCCGTACAACGCCTCAAAAGGTTCCATACCAACGCTACTATGATAGTTGTTGTTGTACGCGAACTCAATCAATGACAAATGATCCTGCCAAGTTGAACCAAATTCCATAGTGCATGCTCGAAGCATATCCTCCAAAGTATGGATAGTGCGCTCTGATGACCATCTGTCTCCGGATGATAGGCAGTACTAAAACTGAGAGTAGTGCCCATCGCAAGCTGAACACTCCCCCAGAACCTAGAAGTAAACCTGGAGTCTCGATCGCTGACAATGCTCACAGGCACTCCATGAAGTCGAACGATCTCCTGAATGTACAACCGTGCCATACAATCTTCAGAGTACTCTCGGCTATAGGCAATGAAATGCGCTGACTTGGTGAGTCGGTCTACCACAACCCAGATAGCATCACAATTCCTCGAGGTCACCGGCAAATGGGTCACAAAATTCATCGTGATAAACTCCTATTTCCACTCAGGAATAGGTAGACTGTGAAGCAAACCTCCAGGTCGCCGGTGTTCTGCTTTGACCTGCTGACACACCAAACATCTCAAAACATACAGATACACGCTGCTTTTCATTTCCTTCCACCAAAACCGAGTACGTAGATCCTTGTACATCTTGTTGCTTCCAGATGAATACTCAACTTAGTGCGATGTGCCTGAGACAAGATCTCCTCTCGCAACTCTTCATCCACCGGAATCACAAGCCTACCAGACAAACACAGAAATCCATCTGAATGATAGTGAAATCCAAACGTGCTACCCTCATTGGCTAGAGCCAAACGCTGGGTATTTGAATCAGACATCTGAGCCTCCCGAATCCGCAAATACAAAGCTGGCTCAGATAGTATCGCAAACATCTGGATACTCTGCATACCTTTCTTGTGCTTGAAGGTATACCCTGAAGATCAACAATCTCCAATCGCACTCGACATCGAACAAATAAGAAGTGCGGATAGTCGCACCTTGCGACTCAAAGCATCAGCGGTGAGATTAGCAGCTCCCGGATGGTACTTAATCTTGCAATCATAGTCCTTAAGAAAGTCCATCCAACGTCTCTGCCTCATGTTCAACTCCGCCTGAGTTAACAAATACTTGAGACTCTTATGGTTGGTGAAGATCTCAAATTTCTCGCCATACAGATAATGACGCTAGATCTTCAAAGCGAACACAATGGCTGCCAACTCCAAATCATGAACTGGATAGTTGTCTTCGTGCAACTTCAACTGTCTAGAAGCGTATGCGATCACATGCCCATTCTGAGTTAGAACACAACCTAACCCCTGAAGAGAAGCATCTGTGTACACCACATACCCTCCAGATCCTGACGGTAATGCCAATACTGGCGCAGAAGTCAACCGTCGTCGAAGCTCAAAAAAATTCTCCTCACACTCTGCGGACCACTCGAAATCCACACCCTTACGGGTAAGATGCGTCAACGATCGAGCTAACTGAGAGAATTTCAGAATGAAGCGTCGATAATACCCAACTAGACCCAGAAAACTACGGATCTCAGCAACTATCTTCGGACGCGACCAATTAAGTACAGCCTCAATCTTGCTCGGATTAACAGAAATCCCCTCCCTGGATATAATATGGCCAAGAAAGACCACTCGATCCATCCAAAACTCACACTTGCTCAGTTTGGCGTACAACTGCTCATCCCGAAGAGTCTGCAGTACCAACCACAAGTAAGAAACATGCTCGTCCGTATTACGCGAATACACCAGAATGTCGTCAATGAAGACCACGACAAACTTATCAAAAAACTTTCTGAAATCGCGGTTCATCAGATCCATAAATATAGCCGGCGCATTAGTCACTCCAAACGGCATCACTAGGAACTCGTAATGCCCATAGCGAGTACAGAATGCTGTCTCAAGTCAATCTTGGAGTAGACCGAAGTACCCTGCAACTGATCAAGCATATCATCGATACGAGGCAAAGGATACTTGTTCTTCACAGTAACTCGGTTCAACTGTCGATAGTCAATGCACAGCCGCATAGACTCATCCTTCTTCTTTACAAAAAGAACAGGAGCTCTCCAAAGAGATATACTAGGACGAATGTACCCCTTGTCCAAAAGATCTTGTAGCTGATTCTTTAACTCTCGTATCTCTGACGGAGCCAGACGATACGGTGCTCGAGAAATAGGCGAAGTACCCGAAATCAACTCTATGACAAACTCGACTTCCCTAACAGGAGGAAAACCCGGAAACTCATCTAGAAATACATCTGGGAATTCATTCACAACCGGAATATTCTCTATCCCAACGCTCTCAGCGGACAAATCAACTGCGTAGATGAGGTAGCCTTCCCCGCCAGACTCTAGAGCTCGACAGACTCTCAAAGCTGATACTAATGGCATTGGGGGTTGCACCCCCTCACCATAGAAAAACCAGCTATCACTCCCATCCGGATGAAAGCATACTAATCTCTGATAACATTCCACTGAAGCTCGATAGGTAGTCAATATGTGGATCCCCATAATACAATCGAAGTCATCCATCGAACCATGAGATTCGCTATCAGAATATTTCCTTCGAACTCTAAAGGGCAACTCATCACTAGACGCTTAGCCAAAGTAGACTGACCCGTCGGAGTAGAAACAGAAACTACTACGTCTAGTGCAATGCATGGAAACTTATGCCTCTTAACAAAACGTGCAGAAATAAAGGAATGCGATGCACTAGTATCAATGAGTACAAGAGCGCGTATACCATATAACAGAAATGTACCTGCGATTACCTTCTCATTCTCCTCCACTGCCTGATCATGCCTCAAGGAAAACACCTGGCCAAAAGTCCGCAGCTTCAAGTGAGAACTCCCAGCAGACTGTCCCTGCGACCTCTGCTGAACGGTAGCCTGAGAACCCGATCCAGAACCAGAACCGCCTCCCCCAGATAGTGGACAATCCCTCCGGAGATGACCCACCTCTCCACAATGGAAACAAGCTCCAGAAGCTTTATGGCATCTATCAGTCGGATGGTTCTTTCCGCAATGGTCGCACTTCTCCTTCTTCCCAAAACGAACAACACCAGCGGAACTAGAGGAAGAAGAAGTAGATCCGGACTTCTTGAAAGACTGAGCACGGGGACCCAAATAACTCGCAGGCCTAGACTGAGAGAAAGACCTGTTCCTCCGAATGCTGTCCTCCGCCTGGTGGCAACGGCTCACCAAACCCTCATAGGTCATATCATCACTGACCGCCACCCGATCATGAATCTTCGGGTTAAGACCCTGAAGGAACAGATTGTACTTCATCTCTGAGCTGTCAGCAATCTCGGGGCAATAGGATAACAAATCAAAGAACTTCTGCTGGTACTCGTCAATAGACATAGCTCCCTGTCGCAGACTCAATAACTCTCCCGCCTTCGCCTGACGGAGTGCAGGAGGAAAATACAGCTTCTGAAAAGCTGTGCGGAACTTAGCCCAAGTGGCAACTCCTCTCGCCGCAACAAAGGGTGCACAAGTGAATCTCCACCACTTCCGGGCTCGCCCATCCAGAAAATAACCAAGTGTCTCCATCTTCTGCTCCTCAGTACAGCGAAACGTTTGAAAAGTCATCTCCATACGATCTAGCCAGTTCTCCGCGTCCTCCGGAGCCTCGCCACCAACCAAGGGCTTAGGACCCATCTGCAAGAATCGACGTACGCTGAAACGATCCTCGTCTCGATTACGATGATGGCGTTCCCGACGACGCTCACGATCATCATCTCCCTAGCGTCCACCTCCACTACCATGGCTACTCTGGTCATCGTAGTTCGCCATCTACAAAAGTACCCCACGGTTATCTTATGCAGAGTCTAAATCCCAAGAATACTATGCATGCTCTGATACCATAAATGTAGCGACCCTTACCGAGATCACCTACTAAACAGAACTTAGGCATGCAATTAACTTAATCAAACAGTAAACCAGAAATAAACTGCGGAAGCAATCAATAATACAATCCCAAGGAAAGGAATCTGTAAATACCCAAATATTATACAACCAAATCGAACCCTGTATCAACCCAATACAATTGAAATAAAACCTAGGCGAAGCCCCAGCTGACCAACCACTTCCTAGCCCCTCTTGGATCCGCCTGCCTCATCCAAACGCAAAACTGCCCCATGGAATAGGGTGTCTAGAAACACAAAGTATGAGACGTGAACATAAAACGCTCAGCACGAGAGTATGAGTATACATGCATGCAAAGTGAACTCCATAAAAACTCGAGGTCAAGGATCAGATAACAAAGACAGACCGGGCCCTGGTATGTAGCACGTTGTGCCATCGCTTCAGGAGGTGGCTCCCATACCGAAATACCAGTGGATATGCCTGACCCAAATCCATGGAAGTCCAACCACTAATAGGATAGGGTAAAACCATACTAACAGACATCTCGAACGAGATAGCTCAATATGCAAATGTATGCAGCATAAATCAATGACATATAAATCATGCAGTCACATAATACATTCATACTCAATCAAGATATCTCGAACAGTACTTTCGTACCTCAAATACTAGGCAAGCTCTAACGGGAAAATTAGCATTTTAGTGCTGTATGTTGGCTTTATTTTGGTTTTAGTCCTGTATATTGGCTTGTTTTGGAAAAAATCCTGTAACTTTGTTTTTATTTTGGATTTAGTCCTACATATTGATTTTTTTGGTTTTGGTCCTATAAGTTGACTTAAATTTTGATTTTGGTCCTATACAAAGTTATGTTTTGAAAAAAAGTACAGGAATTTGGATTTTTTTTGGATTTGATCCTATTAGTTGACTTGTTTTTTTTTATTTTGGTCATGGAAAAGATACGGGTTTGACCAAATTAAGCGTGATAAAAGTGAAACATACCTAAAAAGCTCTGCTTTCGAGAAAAGCAGAACTAAAAAAGTCAACCATAGTTGAGAACGATAAAAAAATATATTAGAGTGTTATTTTTTAAAAGAACGAAAGTATGTTTTAAATATATTTTTAGTTTTTTAGCTAATTTTGTTAATTTAGGTTGGAACTTATTTATATTATCATTAATAGGTGCTAAGTGGGCGAACACTTACTACCAAATAAATAAAAAAAAATCGAAGTTACATTTGAGAACGATATAAATGAATGTTTGTTTGTTACTTTTTAAAAGAACAAAAGTATGTTACATTTAATACATTAAATTAACATATTTTAGACTTTATTAAATTATTTAGATTAAAAAAAGTTTAAGCGTACAAAAATATTTTTTTATTAGTTAGTTGTAATTATCTCAAACCAATAGGCAGATAAAACATGAAAGAATAAAAAATATTTATTACAAAAATAATTAGAGATCAACTTCTAAATTCCAAAACATGATAACATATAGGATGAAAACCAAAAAACAAACCAACTTACAGGACCAAAACCAAAATAAGCCAACATATAGGACAAAATCCAAAAAAAATCGAGTTACAGGATCTTTTCCAAAACAAGCCAACATACAGGACCAAAACCAAAAAGAAGCCAACATACAGGACCAAAATGCTAATTTTTCCATCTCTAACCGGCTCTAGTCCATGCCTAAAATCCGCATTACACTGCCAAATGATACTAATATCATTAAAGTGCTCTAAAAGCCTTAACTAAGCTATTGCATACTCCTAAATATTTTTAGGAATCAAAGCTATACCTTTGTCCGTCGTTAGCCCTTTGCTTTCGATTGCCTCAAAACTAGGTCACAGCTCCGCTACGATGCCTGGATTGCTACGCCACTTCCGGATTCCCAATGGGACGTCTAGAATGCCCTAGATCTAAGCTGGAAGACCAAGGAATCGAGAGAAGAGAGGTGATTAGTGCGATTAAAAATGAGGCTCGGCGCCCCCTATTTATAGACGGAGTTCGGGCCCTCCGAACTGGCTTTGAAGCCTCCGAACACGTTCGGATCGTCCGAACTGGACTTCGGACCGTCCGAAGTCCCATCCATGCGTCAGCAATGACATCATCTTGCTGACGTAAGCAATGATGTAATACTGGACCACGATCGGGCCGTCCGAACCTCCCGACGGAGCGTGCGAACACCTTCGGAGCCTCCGATCCTGGCTTTGGATCCTCCGATCTTGTTCGGAGCCTCCGATCCCCCACTTCGGATCGTCCGAACTCAAGTTTAGCAATTGCAATTAGTTCCTTAATTACCTTATTTGGTTACGGGATACTACACGTACACGCGGTTGTAACCTTAAATAAAATCCAAGGCATGTTGAATTATCTCCTTTCAACACAATATAAGATATGCACTTCCTTTTAATGTTTGAAATCATCATTCTTGAAGGTTATATGTGGATTATGTACAGACTTTTCGTTCATGTCATGAACAGTCCACAATTTTGGTTGCTTTCATGACTCATGCTCACGTTTTCTGTCATGGAAGGGTCCAGGCTGTTGCTCTACCTATGGGTTCATGTCTTAGGGTCCCTAGAGTCGAGGGGTTTGAGTGGGGTGAGCCATGGGTGGCCCAAACCGAAGCAGGAACAGCTGGTGTACAGGCAGTGCACAGCTTACGGTTCTGAGGAAGAAGAATTCGTTCTCCTTCCTCATGCCACTATTTTGGGTGTGGTTTAAAGGGTTTGAACCCTCTAGAAGTTGGCTAGGATTGGGAAGTGGTTTCATGGTCATTGGTGGTTGGAGCAGGGAGAACGAGCGAATTTATGGTAACCGCTCAGGGATGCGCATGAGCTGGGGGAACAGCCTGTTGCAAGTCTTCGTTCTCCTTCCTCGGACCACCGTTTGGGCTGATTCTTGGCTTGATGCAAACGTTTGGATGTGGGCTAGGCTTATAGGGTGTTGCTCAGGCCGGTGGTGGCTGGAGCCGGGCGGCCTCCGGCCTTCTTTAATGCTGCTCACGGCCTAGGGTGAGCAAGGAAGGGGGGATCGGGTTTGGTGGCTGGGGGAAGGCTGGGTCGGGTCATTGGGTCCGGGTCGAGTCTAAAATTTCACGGGTCATGTTAGTTGGGTCCGGGTTAGGTGATTCGGGCTCGGGTATTTTAATTTTTAAGTAATTATTAGTTTAAGTGGTTTTTGGGCCAAATTAAATGTTTAGAAAATTATTTGGGCCTCCAAATAATTTTATTTGGGTCTTAAATAATTTATTTAAGTTGGCCCAATAATTTTTTTATGGGCTTGGGAGCCCATGGAAATTATTGGGCCAGTCTGTGAATTTTTGGGTCTGTCTGTGATTTTATTGGGTTTAAAAAAGTTATTGAGCTTAAGTATTTTTATTTAGGTTCAATTATGTTTAAGTAATTTATTTGGGCCATGTTAAGATGTTTAGGCTTTAAATTAAGTTAATGAGCTAGTCTAGGAATTAATGGGCTTAAATTTAAGTGACCAACAGTCTAGACAATCCCATGAAAAAAAAATAAACTAAGTCCGAATATATATTTAATTTATTTTATGCATGAAGTTTATTTTAAGTATAAGTATATATATGTTATGAAAATAATTAAATATATATTACGGACACGTTTTTAAGTGCATGCATATATGAAATAATTTTATGATGTGTTTATGATTGAGATTGAGCATGAAAAATATTTTATGGAAATTGAAGTGATGTGGCAGCAAAGAGGTGATTTACCACCGAGCACAGAGATAGTTTACTACCGTCATAGAGGTGGTTTTTTTCACCGAGCACATGATAGTTTTACTACCAGCATAGAGGTGGATTTATGCACCGCCACGTACGATGGTTCTTAGACTGATCAGTCGCTCATGATTACGAGCCACACTCACGGATATAACCTACACTGTTCTTTATGATTATTACATGCTCAAATTATGTTATGTATTATATGATATAGCACATGGATATTATTTTATGATGAAAGTTATGACTTGGAAGAATTTATGATATATTATTTTAAGAGCATGCATGCATATTCATGATGAGTATATGTATTAGTATTATTATGTGCTTATGTGTGATTTTTAAACCTTGTTATTATGAGATAAAACATTTTGGGCCTCTAGACTCACGACGCTTATATGGTGCAGGTGAATATGATTATCTAGTTGATGACACGGTTGCTCCGACCGGCGGTGAGGGCCTATGAGTTCACACGCAGACGGCACCAGTGACCGATGCTATTAGTGTTTTTATGTCATGAGATTTTTATCAGTTCATTTAAACAAGATTTCCGCATATTTACATTTTTATGGGGTTTGAAAACAGTATTTTTATTTTATTATGCATGCATGGCAAATTAGTTGATATTATTTATTTCAAACGGAAGATGTTGAGATTTATTTAAGTGTTTGTCAGTTACAAGATATTTTAAATATTTATTTAAGTTATTTATCCAATTTTTAATTAAATTTTTATTTTAAGTATTTATACATATATGTATAATTAATATTTTTACATTATTATTATTTTTAAAAAAAAATTATAAAAATTCCTAGCATTTTATTAGATCCAGTCGTTTCATTAAGGGTTGGTAATTACTCAATTTTGGGGCTTAATAGAACTTCAAAAATAAGAATTGGGCTTCCAATATTTGGGCCAGTTTGGACGGTCCAAAGAGAACTTCGTACGATCCGAACTCAGCAGTCTGGGGGCTTCGATTGTGCCTTGTTGACTTTGGAGTTAAGGGGCGATCGGACTGTCCGAACTAGGATCGGACGGTCCGAGCTCCCTTATGCCAAGTAGGCAGGATTACTCAGCCATGGATTTCGACAAGTGTCAAGCTTAGGACACTTCGGGCGATCTGAAGTGACGATCGGACGGTCCAAACTCGACGTGTTTTTCTTGCAAACAGTGAGTTGGATCGGATGATCCGAACTTGACCGGGAATTTTCCTATAAATAGGGGTCTTCAGAATTAATTTTGAATTACGAATTCTCGAGTTTTCTTCTTCAGTTATATAGTTTGAGATATACACTTGAGGGCCCTATCGGTTATTATAGAAGTTCTAGAATAACCAAGGTGTGGTTATAGTCATCCGGGACTAGCAACTCCAAAGGGCTTACTACGGAAGAAGGTATGGTCCGGGAATCTATTTAAGTTTTGGGAGTACTTATTAAATTAGTTAAGGCTTATAGAACTTGTGTAGTGATATGATGAACTTTCGAATATAGGCTAGGAACCTAGGATCCCACTAGACTTGAACTAGCCTAGAGGTATGTACACATTGACTGAGATTGTCAGCGAGTATACATGTTTATGTGTTGCATTTATTTGGCATTTATGATATGGTGTGATATATGATTTACCGCTTTACATATTCATATGTCATGTGCATATACACGTTGAGCCTATACCTTGTTATACCTAATTATAGAGCCGCTCAGCTCTATACTTGTTAGTCTGTCACTGAGAGTACCGCGACGGCGGGGACATGTATGTCTGACTACTCTAGTGTACTAGATGAGTGTGGTACACCCAGAGGTTGATCCATGAGGTTACAGCACTCATTTGGCGCCTGTACTGAGCATGATTTATCAGATGATCTTTTACCAGTCATCACGGTTGCATGCATCGTATACATATGTTTACTCATGTTTATGTACTGGGCGTTAGCGCTCATGTCTTAGTTGTTATCTTGGACACCCCATTCCATGGGGCAGGTCGCAGGATGGACGTTGCTGAGAGTTAAAGACAGGACTAGGGAGCAGGAGCCTTGAGGAGTTATTTATACAGCAGGATTTGATATAGCTGTATAATGTTTACTTTCTAGTTGTTTAGATATGGTTGTATCCTACAGTATTAAGCCTTGAACTTTTGTACTAAGATGATATGTAAATTATGGGTTATGTTTCCGCACGTTTTACTCTATTAAGCATTCTTGCTTTATTAAGTTTAATGCATTCTATTAGTTGTCAGTTAGTAGGTGATTCATTGACTGAATGCGCCAACGCGGATGTCGGTGGACTCTGCTGCTGGAGGAACCATCTTCTCAATATATCCCATTCAGGCCTATGATATGCTGGAGCAAATGACACTCAATAGTTTTCAATGGCCATCTGAGTGTATGGGATTCATGAAATATGTTGGAGTGTATGGAGTTGATCCTCTGACTTCTATCTCTGCCCAATTATCTGCATTGATGACACAAGTAGCTGCATTGAACGATGTGAGTGTTGCAGATTCAGTAGGTGTGTCGGTCACCATCAATTGGCCTAGTCCCCCTCTCTAGTTGGTGTTTGTTCTGCTGTGTTTATAAAATAAGTGGCGCTGCCACCTTTTCTTTTAAAAAAAAAATAATAATCCTCCTCTCAGAACATCAATCAAATAGGTTATGGAAGCTATCGAGGTAACCCTGTTCCTAATTCTTATCATCCTGAATTGCGTAACAATGAAAATTTTTCTTATACAAATAAGGGAGAAGGGAAGCCTTCTTTGGAGGACGTGGTTGGTACTTTTGTTCAAGAATATGGTAAGAGTATGGAAAGAACTGAGTCTCGTCTTGATAGTTTAGATATGCATATTGTTAATATGTGTGCTATAATGAAGTCCATGAAGACTCAAATTGGGCAGTTGACGAATGCACTAAAAGATAACAACCGCGGTCAGTTCCCAAGAAATACTTAGGTGAATCCCATAGAACACTGCAAAGCCATAGAGTTGGGGAGTGGAAAATAAGTTGGAGTCCAAGAACCTGCAGCTGAACTAGAAAATGAGAAGGTGGTTGATGAGAACACTGTTGAGAAAAAGAGTGAACTTGATGAGAAACCAATGTATAAACCACCACTTCCATATCCGCAGAGATTCAAGAAGAAGACATTGGATGAGAAGTTCTACAAATTTCATGAGATCTTCAAGAAACTTCACATCAATATTCCGTTTGCCGATACTTTGTTGCAAATTCCGAATTATGCTAAATTCTTGAAGAAGGTGATGTCTAGGAAACGGAAGTTGGAGGAGTTTGAGACTGTGAACTTGACTGAAGAGTGTAGCGCGTTATTGCAAAAGAATCTACCACAAAAATTAAAAGATCCAGGGATTTTTTACTATTCCTTGCACTATTGGTTCTTATAATTTTAATAATGAACTTTGTGATTTAGGGGCTAGAAATAATTTGATGTCTTTGTCTATTTTCAGGAGGTTAGGACTTGGCGAGGTGAAGCCCACAACAATCATGTTGCAGCTAGCTGACAGATCTATCACATATCCGCTTGAAATAATTGAGGATGTACTGATAAAAGTAGATAAATTTATTTTTCCTGTGCACATTGTTGTGTTAGATATGGAGGAGGAAGAAAATATGCCACTTATTTTGGGGAGACCATTTTTTGATACTGCTGAAGCCAAGATAGATGTTAAGAAAGAAGAGCTGTCTATCGGAGTTGATGGTGAGAAGGTGATTTTTAATGTGTTCAAGGAGGTTGGAAATCCATACACGGAAAAGGTGTTCATGATTGAACAATAAAAGAAGATGGAATGTTGTTGCAAAATTGTTATTGTTGTAGATTTGATAAGGGAGAAGGATCCGTCGGTGGCCAAGAAAAAGAAGAATAAAAAGATCAATAGGGTTGTTGAATATGTCAGGAGGTTGAAAAAGAATGGAAAGACCTCCAACAAAGCGAAACCAGGCTAGAATCGGAATACAGTCGGGTTATGAACTATAAACTAAGCGCTTCTTGGGAGGCAACCTAAGCTAGTATTTTTATTTGCTTTATTTTTACTTTCTTTTAATTGTTTTTGTTTTTATTATATTTTTTGTGCATGTTGAGACTAGACATCAATAAAAAATTTGAGTTGTGTAGGTGACAAATGTGAAGTAGTGAGAGTTTAAGAGATACCCCCTGAAAAAGAGCTTTGAGTGATTAAGATGGTGTCGATTACTGATGCTTGGTACCCAAAGTATGTGTCCTTGGTTTTAATTTACTTTTGTACATTGAGGACAATGTACATTTTAAGTTTGTGGGAGTGTTTAAAAATTTTGAAAATTTTGAAAATTTTTCATGATTTAGTTTGAGTTAAAGGCATGATGTTGTAATTGTGTTGGCCTATGATAAAAATAATTTTTTGTGCTAAAAGATCAATGTTAGCTATATTTAATCTTGAGTTCTCACCCATATGCACTATTTCTTGATTGTTTAGACCTTAGTGATTAGAAAAGCTTTGTAATTTTGTGCGTGAATTGGATGATTTGATTCTTAACTTTGGTGATTTATACTTGAAATCGAGGTAGACTCTACAAGCTTAGAAATGATTTAGGCAATGAAATGCTTTTTATTGAATGATTAAAAGTTTCCAAAGCAACATAAAAAAAATTTACAACTCCATCCGGGCTTGGAAAGAGATTGAAATCCTAGTCACCAATCCATGGCTAAGTTTGCGGATAAAATGAGGTTGATGCTCCCTCTGGGCTATAGACGAGAGGATTGAAATTCGAATCCTATCTTTAGTTATAGCTAAGTTTGTGGGTAATTATTGGGGAAAAATAAAAAAAACGGGTGCAAAATCCGGCGATTTTATGAAAAACTGTGATATAAATTGAAAAGTTCTTTTGATCTTAGTGAGTAGAAGTTGAATTTGGTAGAGAGTGTTTTGAAACTAGAGAGCGGAGTTCATGAATCTATGAAACAAACTTGTTGCATTAGTGTGTCGAAAGCGAGGGACAAGATTGGAAAATCACACACACACGAGAAATCTTGAGAAAATTAGCCTAAATGTGAATTGAATCTTGAAATATCAAATTCGGAGGTCGATTATATTACTCATTATTGTTTTGCTCGGGACTAGCAAAAGTCTAAGTTTGGGGGGATTTTATAAGTGCATTTTATTCACTTAATTTAGATATGATTTGACTTGGATTTTGTGATGTATCGAGTGGGTTTTATGCATATTTGTTTTTGTATTTGTGAGTTGTAAGGATTGGAGGAAAAGTAGCAAGAAGAAGCGGAAAGATGAAATACCGAGCAGCAACTTCAAAATATTACTGGGAATGTTTGAGACATCCAAATCCAATCTCCATCGTTTTAAATGAAGTCTGAGATGTGTTAAAGCTTCAATAAAAATTTCAGCTCAATCCGACGGTTAGATTGTGAGATATGATTTTTTGCAAATTGTCGCGCGCTGCAGAAGCGCACCTGCGCGAGGAAGAAAAGCAGCTGCCCTGAATGAAGAATTTAAGCGCTATTGTGCAAGAATAGATAGCAGCAACGCTTGTTCTGGCATGGAATGAAGAATAGAAGCGAAATAGCGCTATATTGAAGCGTAATAGCGTTTGAGGGAGTGCAATAGTGCTATATTGAAGCGCAATAGCATTGATGAGAGATTTAAGCACAGTAGCGCTTGATTTATGTGCAATAGCGCTGAAGGTGGGAAGGTGTGGAAAATAAAGGGACTGAGATGTATGTGAGCCCGCTCGGAAGGATTAGAGCGCCCACATGATGTGAAGAATTTTGAGTTTGCGGAACAGAGAACTATGCCCGCCCGGGCATATCTTACTGAGAAACCGCGCTACCGCGAATTTATGAAGTTAGAGTTTGATCGAGAAAGGAAACTTTGGGATTTCTTTGGCCTTTTCTTGGACGAGTTAGGGAGCATATAAAAGGTGATTTTTAGACGCAAAACAGGGGCAGCCGCTGCACAACACAAGAGAAATTGAGAGAGAGCTTGATCGTGAATGTAGTGACCCGTATCCAAAATTAACGATTAATGAGTAAATTAATCGTGTGATCATGTTTAGATTAATTACTACATGATTAACGGAGTTCAAAAATGGATCCAGAACAATCAAAAATAATCGGTAAGGTCCGGAAGGTTAGGACGATCTGAACTAGGTTCGGAGGATCCGAACTGGGAATGGAGCCAAGGATCGGAGATCGGAGGATCCGATCGTGCATGTCCAGCTGTCCTAAAATAATACGTCATTGGTGACGTCACAAGGGTTACTTCGGACGATCTAAATACGGATCAGAGGCTCCGAACTCGTGTCGGCAGGCGTCCTCTAGAAGCTAGACACGTGTTTGGCTGAGGGAGTTTGGACGAAGGGATCGGACGGTCCGAACTGGAACGGATGGTCCGAACGTTGTCTATAAAATGGGCAGCCGGGCTCATTCTCAAGTGCACCATTTACTCCTCTCCTCTCTTCCTTTAGATAGTATTAGGCTTTCTAGGTGGCCTATAGGAAATCCAGAAGTAGCGGAGCGATCCTGGCGTCATAGCGGAGCTGTGCCTAAGTTTTGAGACAGTCGCCATCAGCGGGCTGACGACGGACACAGGTATAGCTATGTTCTCCTTAAATTATTTAGGAATATGCAATAGCTTAGTTAAGGCTTTTAGAGATAAATGAATGATGCATGGGTATTTGAATTCTAGAGCTGTTGATAGGCCTGAAACCTAGAGTGAGACTAGTAGGACTGCCTGTAGTATGGTACGTAAGTACTGACTGAGATGACCAGCATGATATATATTATATGTGTTGCATGAGTAAGTGCTATGTGTTTTGTATGTTTTACTGTTTTAGCACATGCATGTTTTATACTGGGCTGCATCTCGTGAGATGCGAGTGATTGACCATTTCCATCGGAGAGGAGTTACTCCTTATGGATCCGTGTCTGGGGAGACTCAGCCCTTAGTTTTTCTATCACTGAGAGCGGCCATGATGGTGGGTTTTGACGCTATAGTTGATAGGGAAACATAGGAGCGGCACCGCGGACTAGCTATCCGGCATAGCCCTGTAAATTCCTGGCGCCCCTGAGTATAATGTTTTACCCTGGTTTTAAATACACTTATGTGTTGCATATATTATATATATCATTGCTTAGGTACTGAGCATAGTAGCTCACGTCCAGTATTTTTTGTATTTTTTGACATCCCATTCGACGGGGCAGGTATAGGTGCAGGTGATGTACCCAGTGGCTTGGAGAGACCAGAGACCGTGAACAGCAGAAATAGCTGTAGGTTTATTTTTGCCCTAGGAATTTAATTATTCGATGGGGTTGTATATTTGGTTTATTTAACTGGTTGTATTCTGCCGGTCTGCTTTTATTTAAGTCTTACGCAGCGATTTTTTTGTAATGCATGCTTAATTATTCTCTAACTCTGATTAGGTAATGGATCCGGATTGGATCGCTACATTTATTGGTATCAGAGCAGCATGCAAAGAGACTTGGGAGATAGTAATGAGACATTTTGGGTTATCCTTGTAGGATTGATGAGACTTTAAAAAAATTATGACGAGGCATTTAGGTTGCCCGAAGACTATCATCATCGGCAGGATTTCTAAAGATTTGGCTTATGGGATTCTAACAAGTAAGGACAGGATCAATGAATCGTGTCCGAGTTTTCAAGACTTCTACTCATGTGGATCCTAGATTTGGATCAAGTACCAGATATCAGACGGAGTGGTAGAAGATTGGTTGGGATGCAGTTGATGCTTGCATCTGTACCATCCTTATCATAATGGCACTATTCTGAAGATTCTCCAGCCGTAGTTGGAGAGATTGTCATAAAGACCTTCACCAGGGAATGCCTCGAGTGGCTAAGGAATGACTGGGTTTGAGCGTAAGGTCATTAAATTCATGCAAAACATGATTCTGCCTGTATGCTTGTATCGATGCATTTGGAAGGAAAAACGGGAAACTTCATGTTCAAAAGCATGAAATGAATACAAGAACAACGCTGACGGTAGATCGTGAGCTGAAGAGGTCGGCTGACAGGCACTGATGAAGAGCATAGCTGGTTAGCAAGCACGTACCACTTCTCCGGATGTCTTTGCAGGAGGACAGATAGAGAGATTTGGTTAGGAGTACGCTAGCATTGATGTGTGTGTCGATGAGAAGCTTCATGCTCAAGAAAGGAAGACGAATGCGATGATTTTAAATACTATATTGTTGTAATTGTAAACAGTATTTCAGTTTTAATGAATCATCAGGATCTGGTTGTATCATTTCAAGTTATTGGTTGTACATTTTTGTTGTATTTTTGGATACTGTAATTGTATTACACGAGATTGTAATAAAGAAATTGTACATAAACTTGAAGAAATGATACATGTATTATTTGAGATTTGTCCAGTGCTTCGTGGATTTGTGTTCGACTGCAAGAGATTTTTCTAAGTTTGGCTTGGTGTTAGTTGATTAGTGTTCAACTGTTATTACTCATGTGTTTTGAGTAGATAGAGTGTAACTAACTGGACATGTGGTTAGTCTAGGTGTTTTTCCTAGGATTTACCTAGTTAGTAAGTGGACGGAGTTAGTGCCAGCGACGAGTTGATTTGTCAGAGGCATGATTTTGTTCTAGGTTGTTTCCTTAGAACAATAGTCTGATGACCTTTGTAGGTTGAGACTTCGTGATGATGGGTTTTCATCAGGATGCCAGGTCGAGTATATGTCGAGGGTTGTGGACTATGACCATGATTAGACGTGAGGAGGCGCGACCCTATGTCGACGTACTTGAGAGACTTTGTGGTTCAGGAGGTGGCGGTGGGAAGGCTACTCAGTCTAGAGTTTTGGTAACAGACGCGACGGGGTATGACCTTGGATTAGATTCCTAGTCTGGTATCATGATTTAGATATCTTCTGGCTATTGTCAGGATATTGGCTTGGGTTTCTGCTATGAGGACCAGTCTTGGAGGGATTTCCTTGACAAGTGTGTACTCTGAGCACATAGGTTCTGACCTAGGAAATACTGCTAGATAGATCGATCTAGTAGGTAGACGGATTTCTACCAGCGATGACTAGGGATTGTCATCAGGGTTACGATTAGGAGTTATCCAATATACTGGATGGGATTCTGTTTTGAAACTTCGACTAGAGTAGGAGAATTGATCCATGATTATTGACTTCATCAGTAATAAATTATATCTGATGCTAAGAGTTGTAAAGGACTATTTGAGGAAAGAGGGAAGTGTGGCCTATAACCGTGAATCCTTGATGGTTGTCCAGGTGTGTTATCGAGGTATGCTACCCCAGACTTGAATTGTTACACATCCTTAGAAAAAGGATTATAATCAGGAAAGTGTCCAGAGATAGTCGGAATCTTTGGGATTATATTTAACTTTCGGATCTGACGAGCCTTGGCGTTCATTTTGAATGAACGAGGTAAGTTATGTTAAGTCCAAGGATAGAGCTAAGTACCGTCTGATGTTTTCAGAGGTTGAGCGTAGGATTTTACATGGGATGGAAATGATATAGGTTGATAGATCACGAACATTTCTTGTATTTAGTTCACCTTAATATTCGATTCCAGTGTACGAGGCAGCTGTCAGTAGTAAGGCGCGAAAGGGTGCCAATAGAATTCTAATAGTTATTGTTTGGCTATCGAGTTTACGTGTGTTGAAATCAGAGTGATTTGGGTATTCCAAGTGTTGGGAATAGTAGACTTGTGGCAGCCGAGTCAAGACTATTGATCGAGCCACGTAGGTTTTGATGATCAGTGGTGGTCTGATTTGATTTTCACTGACCAGTTAAGTGGGAGTCGTAGTAATTCGACGAGGTTGATAAGTTGAGTCCAATCAGTGATGATTAGGACAGCGAATCGAGAAGTACTTGGAGTAGTATTTTGATGCTTGATGCCTTAGAGACAAGTACTTGATACAGTCTCAGAGTAGTCGATGATTTGGGTAATTGAGAATTTCTTGGGTTGCTCGAGATGGATATCTTTTGGGATTACTACTAATCGAGGATTATCAACCGAACTTTTTGATGAGGCGTTTATTTGATGACATCTAAAGTATACCGTTATGTTTGGGTCTGACGAGTGTTTTGAAACGCTAATAGACATCCGTTGTCTGATCGTGATATGTGACATTAGCTAGGATCTAATTCTCGAGATCTAGCAAGGTGTGTCACTAATCTATCAGCATGTGATGCACGATTCATTTGAATGAATCGAGGTAACCGATGATTTAGTCCTCTAGTGCTAGGGCTAATGCGTTCTGAAAGTTCATGAATTGACTGTCGTGAATCCATTGGGATTTAGTTTCCAGGATCAGTAAGTTCAACCTTGTGAAGTTGGGATGGGCGACGATGGTATCATCAGAGGCTCCTTGGTGAGTTGTACTAAGTGCAATTAACTATCGAGTCTCAAGACGGAATATAAAGCTTTCCCATATGCTGGTGTTTTGTGGACTATCCCAGCCAGGCATTTTGGTGGAAGCTTGTCTTAGTCTTGATGTGTGTACAGTGATTGCAAGTATGTAAAACTAACAGAGGGATGTCCGACGATAACTGAATCCTGTAGAAAGATTTGACTAGTCTATCGATTGAGACTCATAAGTGGGTATTCTATGGCCGAGACGATGAAGTTCATTTGAGATGTGGTGACTACCATTGCGGCGTATGCGTATGGCTTCGTAGGCCAATGGGTAGAAGATGACTAAGCGTCATGATTTTCATGTGATGAGAGTTTCATCATGACATAATGTTGAGTTATACTAAGAAACGTGGACTATGAAATGTATTAGAATGATGGTTTGAATTCCCAGTATTGCTTGGGAAGCTTGTTATGCTTCACGAGAGCATGGGAGGAGTAACCAGTCTCGAAATCGTGGGAAGCAGTTATGTCGATGTATAGCTTTGAGTCAACTGAATTCTTTTGAGGAGAGACTCGGGATTTTTTGTGTCAAGAGCAGTGTTAGGAAGAGTGTTTCCTGACTATAGATGTTATGCACCAAGCGTTGTTGAGGAACCAGCTGATGGTTGGATCTACGTAATGAATCGGAGAATGTCACAAACCAGTTGGGTTTGGACATGGGATTCGGCTGAGGAAGGATTATTCCTTGAAATGATGATCTTGCACGAGCCGATGTTGCATTCTTTTGTTGAGATTAGTTGATACAAGATCAGTACCCAGAGGTTGCGAGTGTTAGCTCGGCAGAAGGATCTTGAGGAGATGTGCCTTGACGACGGAAGATGTATCAGCGTTGTGATACATTAGTGCCAAGGAAGTTATACATTCGTATAATAGCGCAGAAGCTTTTCAGAATCAATTGAGGAGCTTGAGGATCGCTGAAAGTGGTTCAACGTTAACAGAACTTGTAAGAGTCTGAGTGTGTCGAAAACTATTCGACCAGACATGCAATTAAGAGTCTTTAATGTTGGAAAACAGGGCTCTCAGATCAATCACGATTGATACCCGGTGCAGCGGAAGTTTAAAAATTTTATTATGGAACAATTCCATAGTGTGAGTATCAACCGTTTAACGATTAAATTATTGTGTGTGTAAAATTCAAATAACAATTAATTAAATTTTACCTTCAATCTCGAAGCGAGATTATTGGACACCACACAGATTTCTCTGCGCTTCTTGTATCTCCCAGGAACTGATGAACTCCTTCAATCAGGTCCACGAATGGGGTTTAAATCCCTCTGATAGATTGCACTAGAAAATCTATCAGAAGTTTTTCTGCGAAGAGATTAAACGAATCTGATTCGTTATTCCTGACTGCAATTCAAAATCACAGACCGGAATTTCTCGGGCAGAGAACAGGGAGGGTCGGCCGATTATTACTTTGAGAGGCTAGGGTTTTCGATTTTTGCTTCTCAAAAATAATGAGCTGTTGTGTGTAATTTCTGTACTGCAATAACTTATTTATAATGCAGGCCACTAACACCTTAGGGCCCATTAGTCATAAGTTGAGGCCCGACAAGCAAAGCCCGCTCGTTCAGAAATTAATATAAAATTCATCGTGACTCCAATTGATAAACCGATTTTACCAATGTGCACAGAAACCATTTCTGCACATTTTAAAGTCAAAATAAATTTTCCTGAATCCGAATTTAGTGGTTTCCAAAAATGTCCATCCCTATGTCATTTTAGGAAATCCTACTCCCTTACTCTTATTTAAGAAGTCCAACTTCTTTATTCATTAAATTTAACTCTTTAAATTTAACTATCTCAACGGGGATTAAAACTCCATTACACTGTGTGACCCTCAATGGTTCAGGGATACAGCTAGCCGTGGGCTCACAACTCCTTGTGACTCGGAACAACACTTTCCGACTTGCCCAACGAATCATGGTAAAGCGCCTAGCAACATCGCCCCATGATTCCCTAGGTATCACTGATAGTGCCTACAAGAACCAGTAGATTTTGGTTAGCGTACAGTACGGTCCCTTCATCCATATATCCCGATCGAATCAACAACCATTGGTATATCGAGAGTCGCTCAAGATTCGATAACTATGCAATACATCTTGAAGATCAAATTAGTGACATCGCATGTGCTACTAAGAAACCATTTCTTAAATCACATCAAGTACTCTGGCCAGAGATTTGTCACACTAATATCTCCTCAGATCGCATAGGATATCCACACTCGCAAGTATGTGGTGAATCCTTGACAACAATGCATCGACTCCTATATGTGTCGTAACTGTACCCAATCTCGACACCTGATGACCCCATAGAGTCGGTAAACGAGTCAAAGCACAGCACTAGCATATAGAGTCTCCATGATGTTTCAAGTCGTAAGGACTAATGGTGTACAACCAAAACCGCGGAATTTATCCACTCGATAAGTGATAACCACTTGGAAAGTCCGGATAGGGTAGTTCGATTATTCATCCTATGAATATCCATTTGCATGCTTCGAACATCTCCATGTTTCCTACCAATGAAACGTGGTACTCCGCATCGCAAATGCTAGTCTCAAACTCGAGCGATCCTTATCCTTATTATCGGACGGCTCAATCGACTAGGAACGGTTTTAGAATATACAGTGACTATAAGATGTATTTCATGATAGACATCCCCATGTTCTACCACATCTTACATACACTATAGTATATTCAAGGTCTTTATCAAAACAACAATAGTATATCACAATATAACAATATGAAGTAATATAAAGTCATTGCCATTAATAAAAGTGTAAATAATATTAAACAAAAGATTGTTTATACAAAGAGTCATCAAAGCCCATAGCCACACAGTTGGCTCACTGGGCACCCACTCTTACAATCTCCCACTTGCCCTATAGCCAACTAGTCATACTACGTAGACCCATTGCTTCGCGATGTTTGTCAAACAATGGTCCTGGCAAGGGCTTAGTAAGCGGATCAGCGATATTGTCTGCAGAGGCCACTCGTTCGACAATGATGTCTCCTCTTTCCACAATCTCCCGGATTATGTGGTATTTCCTCAGTACGTGTTTGGATCTTTGATGAGACCTTGGTTCCTTTGCTTGAGCAACGGCACCCGTGTTGTCACAGTACACCGGGACTGGACCAACAAATTCAGGAATAACGCCCAACTCTTGGACGAACTTCCTCATCCAAACGGCCTCTTTAGCAGCAGCTGATGCTGCAATGTATTCAGCCTCAGTGGTGGAATCCGCTGTGGTGTCCTGCTTGGAACTCTTCCAAGAGACAGCACCGCCATTGAGCATGAACACAAATCCAGAGGTTGACTTCGAGTCATCCATATCACTTTGGAAGCTAGAGTCGGTATAGCCTTCCAATTTGAGATCTCGTCCTCCATACACCATGAACATATTCTTAGTCCTTCGCAAGTATTTAAGAATGTCCTTCACGGCTTTCCAATGCATTTGACCAGGATTAGACTGATATCTGCTCGTGACACTCAGAGCAAATGCTACATCCGGTCTGGTAGATATCATCCCATACATGATACTACCTATAGCTGACGCATATGGTACATGTGTCATATTCTCTATCTCTGCATCAGTCTTGGGACACATAGACTTGGATAGAGAAACTCCATGACACATGGGTAGATGTCCTCTTTTGGACCCATCCATTGAAAACCGTTTCAATATGGTATCGATGTAGGTTGATTGAGTGAGTCCTATCATTCTCTTAGACCTATCTCTATAGATCTGTATCCCAAGAATGTAGGATGCCTCTCCCAAATCCTTCATCGAAAATCTACCTGATAACCATATCTTTGTTGACTGCAACATCCCTACATCATTTCCAATGAGTAGGATGTCATCAACATAAAGTACTAAGAATGTCACCGCATCCTTAACTACTTTCTTGTACACGCAAGGTTCCTCCGGGTTCTTGATGAAACCAAAATCTTTTATTGTTTCATCAAATTTCTGGTTCCAACTTCTTGATGCTTGTTTTAGACCATAAATTGATCTCTGAAGCTTGCATACCTTATGCTCGCTTCCCATGGATGTGTACCCCTCAGGCTGCTTCATATAGATTTCTTCCTTAATGTCTCCATTAAGAAAAGCACAGTCTTCACATCCATTTGCCATATCTCATAGTCATACCATGCAGCTATGGCAATCAGGATTCTTATGGACTTGAACATTGCAACTGGTGAAAAGGTTTCATCATAGTCAACTCCTTGCC